>NW_004567119.1:6809891-6868482 GCF_000260355.1 Condylura cristata | reverse complement strand
AGTGTGTGCAATATACTTTGTTCAGTCCTCTGCACCAGGGAGCTTGATCAAAGTTTTCCTTTTGGCCAGGAATTATTTGAGCTTCCTTTCGGCTTCATGAAGGCTTCGTCTGCTTGATTACTCTGGGAAGGAGCAAGATTTTCCTTTAGGCCTCTGCTGTCCGTAGGAGGCAGGACCACGGTGCGGCACCCTGCCATCATCAGGTCTTAAAGGAGCTCGCCCTCTGTTTTTGTACCAAGGGTCCAGGACCCCCAGGGAGGCTGCACAAAAGCACCAGTGGTGTTGCAGTGACTCAGGCTAAGGGATTTCAAGGGGCTGCGTTGTGGTGGCATCTCAAGTCCCGAGTTCGAGGAGTGGAATGCAACAGCTTCCTGCACACCCTGAATCCACCTTCCCTCTTCCCTGTCACACAGATTTTAAGATCTGATGAGATGCCAAAAAGGAAATGAACTATAGACTCAGACTTGGATGAAGGGGAGATAAAGGGCATGAGGGATTATAAAAATAAAAAGATTGAGAAATTCTCACTTTGCACATAGTGAATAGTCAATAAACATTCAATAGCAAGAAGAACTTCACTAGTAAGTGAATGAATGGGCCTTGAAGCCCCTCGTCTGTGAAACAGACTGCAGATTGGATGAACCTTCACCTCTAATGGCTACATGCATTTTTGATGCGTACCCAGAATTTCTCGCTCTCCACTCGTGACAGTGTTCGTTCCTGATGGTTCACAGGATAGTAAACAGTCATGATGAATTCCTTTTCTATTGCCTTTTTTTTATGTACAAAATGTCAACATTTAGCTCAACTCCTTACAGATTGGTACTGGATCATCACATGTCAAGTTATAACATTACGATACAATTTTATAAATGTGATAGATATTGTTATATAACTTACATAACTTATGTAATTGTAACTTACAGGTTAAGTGATAAGAGCTGAAATTCATTTAAAATCCACCAGCTGGGAGTGACAGTGTATTCTGTGTTTCTGATAGATGTGTATTTTGTCAATTCAGCCTCCTGTAATCATCCTGCACCTGATTATTACCCCCCCCCACCCCACAGTGTAAAGGGAGAGGAACATTTGGACAGGCTTCAGGGGGCCAATAAAAAGATTCATTATCTCTATGAATTGTTCAGGTTGCAGTCTTGATGGTTATACTGGTTCAACATAGATAGTTTCAAAAGACTTACTTTTATTTATGTATGCATACAAGAGCTGGGGTGTAGGCCAGAGAGGCAGGGGGTGAGAGGCTTCACCAGACACAGTGTGGGCAAGAGAACAGGCAGATCCACTGAAGTACACTGCTGAGGGGAGCAGCGGGGAGACAGGAGATGTCTGCTGCGCCCTGTGGGTCAGCTCCCTGACTGGGGATAGAACTCAAGCTGCAGTGGCTACCGCCAGCTTCACAGACTTAACCCCTTGTGTCACCAGGGGGGGCATCTGGTTCAAGATATTTATCTAATATTGATCACCGAAACACTGAGGAGATTTCCCTCCATGAACGTGACCCTTTCCTGGTCTACCTCCCTTCTTCATCTGTTTCCCCCCAGGCAGGAGAAAGGGTGATGGGACAGTGAGTCGGGGTGGTTTTAGAGACACAAACCCTTGCTCTCTCTGTGGGGGACCCTTTTTCCTTCCCAGCCCCCTGACTGCCCAGCTGGCTTTAAGCAGACAGGCCCAATGGCTACGTTCTCACCTGCCTGGATCGTGGAGGCCGTGGGCGAACACCTCGGGGGGCTGATTGGTGCTGTTGAAGTGTGGGTTGCTCCTTGGGATGGAGTAAGGCACGTGGCACGTGTCGGCGTCCACGTCCAGCCGAAGCACTGAACCTGTGAAGTCGCTGAGGAATGGCCAGGCCCCGTGAGTGTCCCTGGTTGGGGCACCTTACCCCTCAACGCGGGCAGGAAATGAAACCGAGGCAGTTTGGTTTCAGAGGGCTGGCACCCACACAGTTCCTGGCTGAGGACCACGGGTACAGGCAGCTTTCTGCACCTCACATTTATCATTCTCCAGTCCGTGTATTTTCTGTCCCCCCAGCCCCCGCCGAAGCTCCCCGGAGCAGTATGTGCAGGGCACAGGGGGTGCTTGCTTCTCCCACCCTGTCTGTCAGAACTGCACCCCATAACCTGTGCTGGCAGCAGCCTAACAACTTGCAAAAAGAATGCGGCAGCCTATTATTGGATCCCAGTTCATTTGATCAACATGGACAGTGACAACAAATGTCATGTCACCAAGGTGCTGTAATTCAATGGCAGTTTTTGTAATTGAGGTGACATTCCTTTACAAGACAGTCTGTGATTCAGAGGCACAAAATTCCACCTCCTCAGCTGCATGTCACCACCCACCCACCACCCAGGCCCCAGTGGCGCCGCCCCGCCCTCCTGCCCCTCCTCCTGCTCCCCCTCCCCTGGTTTCCCCTCTTCTCCCTCCCCTGGCTCCCCACCCTATTCCTCATCTGTGGCCCCTATTCCACTAGGGGTTCTTACTGGCTTGGTTTTGTCTGACCCTTTGGCTTCCTACATCCCACATATAAATGACACCATCCGGGGATTGTCAAGGACAGTTCTGAACGCAGGAGCTCTGCTTTCCCCGGCACCTACAACATTTTAATCCCAAAGATGCGGTTGTTTTACCTGAGCCCGTCCATCTCCTCCATGTCGTCCAGCGTGATCATGCCGTCGCCGAGGATGATGTAGAGGAAGCCGTCAGGGCCGAACAGCAGCTGCCCCCCCAAGTGCTTCCTGTGTAGCTCTGCTACCTCAAGAAACACCCTGGCCGTTCTCAGGTCCACTTGATGGGGGTTTTTCCTGCAGGGTGGGGTGGAAACAGCACAGGGTGGTTAGAGACGCAGGCCGCTCACAGCTGGGTGACCGACACAGGCAGGGAGCAGACAGAGGCCTGGCTGGCTGTGAGGGAAGAGCCCTGACGTGGCTCCTCAGCATTGCTGGAAACACTGTGCTCTTCGCTAAGTTTCAGCAGTAGCATTTAAGTGGAAAGATGATTGAGGGAAAGTGCCAGAGCATTCTTTTCCCAATTCTCCAGGCTTTAAGCAAGACATAGATTGTTGTTTAATTATTACCATCTCCTGGCTAATTACGTGTAACTCCTACACGGAAAAGTTACTGAGAGATAATGACAAAATAAGACAGAACCCCTCTGTGCCTGGGTGAGCGCAGGGCTACCTGGAGACTGTGTACTCCACCACGCGAAGAATGTGGTCGTGGGGTCCTATAGCCCAGCGCTCCTGGTTGGTGGTGTAAGACACATACAGCTTTCCATTTTTCTTGTAATTGGGATGGAATGCAAGGCTTAACAGTCCTCTTTCATCTCCTCCCTGCAGTCAAATGAAAAACACAAAGAATCGTGAAGTTAATTATGTTCCTTATTGTGCTTCCACTGGAACCCGAAAGAGTCTGTTTCTTTCTTCTGGATAATCTTTGCCCAAACTCTTTTCTTTTCTTCCTTGCCCACTGCACAAAAAAGGATTATAAAACATTTCACTTTGCGGTACTCTTGAAGGGTTAGAACTAGACCACTGTCTTGTGGTTATCTACGCACAGGACCCTCACACCACTTTTGTCAAGTGATTTGTGCATGTAATCTTGGGACGCTGGGAAGACAAGTTGAAGTGTGGTGAAGCATTCTTTGCTGGGTTACCAGGTTGCTGTAGTTCATAGAAGACAAATAAAAAGGTCCATAATCAGCAGTCACTTCTCATCCAAGTCTCCTAACCCTAAAACGCAGTGTGGGCTGCCGGCTCCCACTGTCTTGGCAATATGTTTAGAAAACAGTTCAATTGCTTGTGTGATATGTAAACCTTTGTTTTACCCGGAGGCAACTGCATCAGTTGTCACGACGATGGTGGTCTTTTCATCCCAGCTAGGTAATAAGCAGCCTTGGCCTATTCCGGTACAAGGGATGTATTTTTACATGTGTCCTTGCACTGCATCGTTTTTTCTTGTAGAAGGATGGAGAAAAGGGAGGAGAGCTAAAAGCCAGGGTCAAGATGGGGGGAGGGGAGGAGCTAGGGAGGAAAGGGGAGACTAGAAAATAAAAGAAAAACCCGAAACTTTCTTTTGTTATTATATGAATGTCAAGGATTGTGTACATTAGCCGTGCCAAAGGCTGTACCAATTAAAACATCATCATGTTTTTAAATAGAAAGGCATTTTATCTTTATTTTCTGCTAATTCAGCTTGATGAAATTCAATATGGTCTTAACATTTGTTTTATCCCACAAGAAGGCTTGGAATTTCTATAATGAAATCAAAGTGTCTAAAATTATCTCGATCAGAGAGCAAAGTTCACAGTCAGCGGCCAGGGAGCATTTCCTCTGTAGTCTGATGAGTTATTCACAATGGTGAAAAGCAAGACACAAGATTAAGTGCTGCAGTTGCATCTCGCGGATCATCCTACAACCGCTGTTTCGTTAAACATCACAGCGTCTACTGGGTCAAAAGCTCAAAGTTCCTCTTCAGAAGTGTTAGAGGAAGAAAAAAACCTCTAATGCTACAACCTCTTTGCAAGGTTGTGCTGGGTAATGAACTTCGTGCTTTCGTCTCCCGGGACAGCATGTGCTTGAAGTTGTAGTTGTTATTCTGCATAGATTTAAGCATTTATAAAGTTTTAGGCATCAAAGTTCACTTTAATGAGCACAGTTTGATTTACTTCCCAGCTTAGAGGGAAACTGCCTTCAGATATATATACCAGCCATGCAAGCATCCCAACTTTAACAGTATAGAAGTAAGAAGGAGCATGCGACTATCCCAGAGTTACCAAATCAGTATTCAAATGTCAAAGGAGTCAACTGCTTCATCTGCATATCACCGTGGGCTTAATTTTAATCAAAAGAATCACCGCACGGAAGGGCAAGACTGATGGCTAGCATCTGCGAACATGCCTCCATTTTTTTGATTCTCTTGCTATAATGATTTTAATATCGATGCGCTGCTGTGGTTCTAGGCAGTTCCACTAAGCAACTATCTCTTGCCTGTCTCGCGAGACATAGAAAGCTGGAGTGTGTAACCAAGATTCGATTGTAGAAAAACATTGCATATTAAACCTCCGTGTGGGCTATATGAAGAAGCTTGGGATGGGATTTAGTTTGTGATTAACTGCTCTTCCAAATATGTTTCCCTCCAAAGCTGTGAGCACAGAGAAAGGGCTGCCTTCCACTTCACAAATGTTGGTGTTCCTCACTAAGAAGCTTTTGTTGAAAGCAGTTCTTTTGTAGTTTTTAATCAAATCATTTGGATCACATTTGAATTGGAGAGCAACATGGTTTTAAACCATGCTGGTTGCCTTTCAGGAATTAAGAATGTAGAAAGCAGGCACTATAGACAGATGGGAAAAGAGATTTAAACAAATCCTCAAGAGTAAATAATCTTTCACTTTGGAGATTCACCTATCCCGTGGGGAGTCAGGGGACATCCTTAGCATTTATGAATGTGACAAATATGGAAACAGAATGAGCTATATAAGTGAAAGGAGCTATATCCACAAAGCCACCTAAAAATCAGTAATTCTGAATTTGTCAGGTTATAGGATTTACACTGGCTGAATCATTTGATATGATTTCATAATTGTTTAGTGTTGTGGTTGATCTAGAAGTGACTATTTTTTGTCAGTTATGAGAAATATTTTCCTAAGTAAGGACTTTTTTAAGTAAATACCTTGAGTGTATCCCAAAATTAGTTTAAATGATGTAACACAACTCCTAAAGATTCAGAGATTAAGAAAGGAGAGATACACTCCCAGGGTCAGGAAACTGGGCTCTTGTTTGGCTCAGATAAGTTTCGAGTTATGTTGTCTCTTCATAGCATGTTACTGATCAATCATGATTTACCTCTCACTTGCAAACTTATCCTTGAGATCTGAGTCAATTCTCGAGATTTCTATGGAGCAGTAGGTTGATTGGCTGTGGAAGGTTCACAGTAAAGGTCACAGCACAGGAAATGCCAACAGACAGTTAAGGCCCCCAAGCCCTCTGAGACTGTTCCACGCAATCTGCACCAGAGCTTGAGTCCACCTTGAGAACCCGGCGTTAGCGCCTTCGGGGCAGGACTGGCCGCTGACGGACCCTCCCTGGTCTTGCTCTTCTGATCTGTAGTCTTAGTCCCTTCTGCCCAGCTGGGCTCTGTGTTCACAGCCTCCTGCTACCTGTCACAGCCTGAATCCTGTGTCCCTTCCTTGCCCTGTATCAGCCTTTGGTCTCCAGCCTCAGAGGTGCTGCAGAAAACCCTGATGCCGACATTACTGACTCTTCTTTCTTCCCATCCTTTCCTTCATTATGTGTAGCTTTAGAGAATTAAAATCATGCACTCTTAGAAATGTCAAATGATGGAAATGTTTCTAGAGTGCATTTGGGGAGAAAGACTCTAGCAATGATTAGTTGAGCCAAGCTGGCTGAAAGGGAGAAAAACACATGGATAGAATGGCAAATGGAAGTCGCGGTCCGGGAAGCCACGTCTTTCAAAAAGACATGGACTTCTAACATTAGACTTTTGAAAACTGTTAACCCCATGTGGAAAGCAGTGATTTGTCCAGTTATTCACATTACACTTTGTACTTCATTATTAATACTCTTTGTGTTCATGTGTTGCTTCTGGGAATGTACATCACTGCTAGAACCAAATGGACCACAAGTAATTTACAAACAACATTTGAGGGTTTGCTCTGTTTGGCTAATTCATTCTTTTTCTCTCCATCTCTCTCCACTCCCCCTTCCCCCTACTTCCCAATTCTACTCAGCCCCTCACCAAACCCAACTCTACTCAAAATCAAGCAGCTGAATGATTTGAAAATGCTTCCCATTACACTTTGGAAAGTTGGGCCCCGTGCCTCAGCCTGAATCAGAAACCCTCCTTCGGCACCTTGTTAAACAAGTTTGCACCAGGCTGCTGCTGTAGTTCCCCTTCGGCTCTCAGGAGTAATTTCACAGGACCAAAGGCAGAGACAGATCCCCCAGAGAGTACCGATGATTTTCATGTGAGTGCAAGATCAGATCTGATCTTAGAGTTTGGGGATAAACTCTCCCCTGGGTGAACGGATGAAAGTTAACAGTGGACAAACAATACTCCTCCTCAGAAGGACACCACGTAGCTGTGCAGGAAAGAGACAATCGTGACACTATTAGTATGGAAAGTATTTTTCTTTTTCAGATAAATTGTGGGACATGGTCTTTTATTATGATGCTTTTTGAAAGAAAACATTCCCTTCATACTTTCAACGGCATTATGAGTATTTTTTCCCAAGTATTTGCTTGATTTCTCTCAGGGAATGTCAACCTGCAGATTTTAGGGAACAGAACTGAGCAGCACTGAATGGGATTCATCATTTCTTTTAGGGCCCTTTGGGGCAAGTCACTGGCTTCAAGTTCAGGAGGCTAGAAGTGGTCCTGTGGTATTGAGATGTAAATTAAATAATGCAGTGCTATGTTCAAGGTATTCTTTGTTCAAAACTAGTTTGCATTTAACATTCATTCAACAAATATTTATTTACTATGTGTTAGGTGTTGTGACTAGCACAAGGGATAAGATGATCAACAAGAACTAAACGTGCCCTCCAGGGGCTTATACCTGGAAGCAGATGGCAAAGCAAATGTTCTGTGTCCCACCCACCTGCACGTCTTTATGCTGTTACATCTTCTTTATGTGGAAGAAGCAAGGGGTTAAACAATGCTGCGTTGTTAGAACCATGCATGATCCCAAAAATTAATAATAAAGAGAGGGACGATGCACTCTAGGTAATTTTTGACACTGAAGCTAATTAGTGTATCAACACCTAAGGTTTTCTCTTCTTATTTTGTTTTGACCTCATTTTGAAATGCCATGTGGGGTGTTCTGTTCTTTAGAACTCCTGAAAAAGCACTGCTTTGCAATAGTTCCAAAAGCCTCCGAAAAGGAGTCAATCCCTGAAGCTCCTGAGTTAGCTTATGGGAGGAGCTGCATGGGTCATTCTGTGCTAAAATGATAAATATATCTAGCCTTTGTCCCCAGCTTCTAGACAGAGCTTTTTAAATCACTGCACTTTCTAGAACAATTGGAAAGTCTTTTGTTATTTCTCTTGAGCCCCTGTCAAACTTACTTGAGTTTATGCTAATTAGTGACTCTTAGTGGATCCCAGAGAGCAGAATGGGGACCAGGAGCCAGAGGCAGGAGAAAATGTGATGGGAAGGTTGGAAAGGTCAGTCCCTCCCCTCCCCCAACACACACAAGCAGACAAGTTTCAGGAGGGGAGAGGGACTGGAGGTTGAGCTCAGTCACCACTGGCCATGACTCAGTCAATACATGTACCGACTGTATACCTTATCTTCTGATGGTAGCAAATTCAAAGACAATCTAGAAGATTCCAAATGGGAGGAGGACACATATTCTAGGTAGATGCTAGCCACCTGAAAGTCTACAGGATTTACTCAACAGTTCTCTTGCACATTTGTTTCAACCATAAACTAACTGTACAATCTACACAAGAAGATATTAGAAGTGATTATTTTTAAGACTGATTTTCCAGATTCCCAGGGACTTCTTATTCCATATGCAGATGTTCTTTTGACATCTGGAACCCATGGGGAAAGTGTATTTACATATCCATTATGTACTTAAAAGTTATCATACTCACAATATTTTATGTGTGTTCATGTTTTATTTTCTATAAACCTTGTATTGTCAAGTATAATTAAATTTCATGTTTACTGAAGTAACATTGCATTATAACATAAGTTTCAGGCATGAGTCATGGAAAATCAACATATTATATTATGTTCACAATGTATAAAATGTATATACATTGGCACATAATGTGTATAGTATATTATGGTGGCAGGTAAAATTTTGTAATACGGTATGCACTATGTTAAACTCACCATTACCAACCCAGCTTATCCTTCACCTTGGCCTTTGTCCTGAGGTATCTCCTCTCTCACCCACTTCCCCTTCCCTCTCCCTTCCAGACTGAACTGTGATATTTATTTAAAAAATTTAATATGTTGTCCAAGAAATCCAATATGGTAACAGAGAATAGCTTCAATACTAGAGACTATGTGGCCTAATATATGTCAAATGTTAATAATATCTATGGTATCCCAAAGTTCAGTTCATCAAAACATGGTCTCTAAAAGAAAATGCTTCCATGAAGTCAAATTGTGTGAAACATCTCTTTCAAGTAACATATCTTCCATGAAGTCAAATTGTGTGAAAGTAACAAAATAAAATGAGAAAAGGTATAAGTTCTTCCCCCAAGTAAAATCCTAGACACTTCAGAAGAAGAAAAATTTATAAAAATGTTGGTAATACTTAGAGAAAGAGAAGTTCTTTTGTTCCATCTAGGCTACATAAAAATAAGTTACAGGTTAACAAAAGTCTCAAGAATATTCATGGGAATTCAAAATGAGTAACTGACAATTTTTAAAAACTTTATAACCACTAGACTCTTCTGTTACCAATCTACAGGTTTAATACCTGTTGTACCTTAGATTTTAAAATGTTCATATTTCTAGACTGCACTGTAAAAGTGCAAAAATATTAGCCAACAGCATAGTTAGAGCATGATGTAAGACACATAATCTAGCAACTGGATGAGTTTACTCGACTTTCAGCTTCTTGAACCAAAGACTTGATCTTGGTATATCTAGTGTCTTACAAAAGATCCATCTATGGTGACAGCTGAGAACGTGGATTGAGCTTTTACTATGTGCTAGAAACTGCTACGTAAATTGCAAGCATTTTGTTTGCTTGTTTGTTTTAAACTTTATCACAACTTTAGAGTATAATACTATTTGTCATATTTTCTGAATAAGGACACAGCTGTAAACAGCTTTAAGCAATTTGCCAAAATGCAATTCTCACCCAGAAACAGCCAAGTAAAGATTATCTGTGATCAAAGGACAAATAATGCCAAGTATTGTAGGATAGTGTCCCACCACAGACCTCTAGCTGAAGACATGATCACATGAAGAATAGTTGCATTGTCTGCCCTCATCCACATCCACTTTTCATGAGCCAGGGCACTGCTAAGATAGTCTATGCGAGCTCTCCAGAGCTCCGCAAGGGGAACAGCTTAAATCTCAATGATTTTAACACAGTTAGGTTAGGTTTTAAAGCAATATTGTGCTGGCAAACCCACTATTTTGGAAAAGAGGCATGTCTTGACTGTTTACATTCTGTGATGTGAATATCTCACCAATCATGGCCCATTTCAAGCTGGGAACCTGATGTCACTGATAGTAGTTGTTGAGAGAAGAGACCAATCAAGTGCCCAAGTGTCCATGGCCACCGCAGGGGACTGTTTCTGTTCCCCAGACCTCTTTCTCTCCCGCCATTACTATTGTGCTCTGTTCTTTTGCCTCCTGCTCTAAAATTCTATCACAACTCTTCCTTCCTTTCAAGTTGAAGCATCCAAATCTTTTTGTGAATTAAGCAGAAGGTTTAAATAATTAAATAATTCATTAAATATGATAGAGAAGGTATTTCTTTCTGCTTTTTTTTTTTTTTTTGATGAAGCATACATGAAATGTTGTAACTAACTCAAAACTGAGTAGAATAGTCCACAATCCTTTCAAGGAGTCTGTTGGATTATTTAATGGAAAGAGGCCAATTAAAAGTGTTTGGCAAATAGCTTTCCTTCCTCTTGTGAGGTCACACAGATCATCAAAGGAAGAAATGAATTTTGTAAATTCCAAGGTGCTATTTGAATTGAAGATACAGTTATTGCAGTGGGCAAATTCAATTGACCCATAAAATAATAAGATTTGGGGAGTGTGATTTTGAATGCAACCCTAATTTAAATTAAAGTGTTGTAGAGTGCAATTAGATGATGTAGATGGTATTGTATTGCTGCCTACCATTCAAAGAACTTTTGGACTTCAGCAAATAGCAGGCATGGAAACGTACACTGATGCATTTAGCACTGGGCTTACTGTATAGTAGCTCTTCAGGACAGTTAGATGGTATGTGTTACCACTGCCTCGTTAAGAATGACAATGTTGGAATAATCTGAATTTTTATTAGACTTGAAACATACATACTTGCCATATATGTAGTATGCATGCTCTAAGCTTCAATGTAGTTTCTTGAAGAAACAAAGAAAAGAAATAGGAGAAACAAATTAGCCCCAATGTTTGTGTATGCTGTAATATTGCCGAGTGATCACCAGTGGTGATCAAATAGTAAAAATGGACTTCCAAAATTTATGATAGAAAAATATGCATTCTTGATATTGGCAAATGATTGTGAGAATTACCTCAAAGCATTGTTGACTAATAGATGCTTAAAAGATATGCAATTTAGATTTAAATCTGAATATTCAATTATAAAATAAGGAAGAAGATGAGACTATCCAAGAATTGAGAGAGCATATCACAGGATCACAAAATACGCAGATCCTGGGCCTCTCTGGTGGAATAAGGATTAAGTCTTAGCCCTATCACCACTGTGGTCTGAATTCAATCCCTGACCAGGGAGGTGACCCACATGGCATGGTAGACCTTTCCTGTCACCCCACTACTCCCCTCAGCAGTGTATTTCAGTAGATCTGCCTGTTCTGCCCCTCACTCTGTTTCCGGTGAATCCTCTCACCCCCCACCACCTCTGGCCTGCACCCCAGTTCTTATATGTAAAAATAAATAAAATCTTAAAATAATATATATATGTAAAATAATTTAATATTCCTAGTAATTTAATAAAATTTTGACTTTCATTCTTATAAAAGTCTATAGTCCAAATAGCTGTAACATATAATCTCTGTATAAGTATGTGTGTGTCTATATTTATATACAGACCCTCAACGACTAGGTGACACTGAAGAAGAAAGAATTTGTATTTGTTTATGCTTGGGCAACTTTTATTTTTCCTCCTCTCTCTGCCTCAGGGGTATCCGCCTTGGATAATTTTTTTTAAAATTTTTATTTATTTATGCTTACAGAACTGGGGTACAGGCCAGAGGTACAGGGGTGGTGAGAGGATTCACCAGAGACAGAGTGGGGAGCAGAACAGGCAGATAGACGAAGTACACTGCTGAGGGAAGCGGAGAGGTCTGCCACTCCATGTGGTCACCTCCGGGGCAGGCGGGGATCGAACTCATGCTGTAGTAGCTTTAGTTTCTTAGTGCTGTGCTTTAACCCGCTGCGCCACCAGGGAGGGCCGCCTTGGATAATTTTTAAAAAATTATCACATGGACAGATATTGGCCAAACTTTGTCAGAAAAGCAAATAATTCCATTGCAGCAAGAGGGTAATTTAGAAAACACATTAATCTCTTCAACCCCCCCCAATATTTTACTTAATAAGTAAAAAGGTGTCTTATTGTCTTGTAATGTAAAAATATTTTTCTTAGAAAGAGTTGGTCTATAATGAAGAAAAGTAATTCTTCATAGTTTACTAGTAAAGCTCTTATAGCTATTTGGACTATAGACTTTTATAAGAATGAAAGTCAAAATTTTATTAAATTATTAGGAATATTAAATTATTACATTGAAAACTAATGAAATAAAATTGACTTCATTGGCCCTCCTTAAAGCTAAAATCTGAGTCATGAAGTCTGACCATTTTGTTTTAAACATTAAAATATAAAGGGCTACAAAATATCATTTCTTATGAGTGTCATCTGATTTGTATTTTTGTAGTTTATTTTCTCCTGTCAAAAAATGGGAGATTTAGGGTCTTTTTAATTGAAAGAAAATATCATAATAGTAAGGATAAATGCTTACCTCTAGCAAAGGACAGAAAATAGTTTTAATGAATTCAAACTCTTGCTTCATAAAGTTTGTATTTATGACGTGTGGTTAATACGGTGGCCATGCAGCTAAAAACATTATCTTCACATCATATATAGAAATATAACACTAGAGGGGTGAAGTCCTTACTCACGTCGCTCCACTCTTTGCGGTTATATATTTCCTATTGTTACTCCAAATAAGAACTCAAATTGACTTAGATGAGAATAAACATCAAACAATTAAGTAAGATTATTGCTTTGAAAAGAAACCTTGAAAAAGCCCCAACAGTTTAGACCACCAAGGAACACTCATAAATTTAAGAAAATATGAGGTTTCCTCTATGTGACTTCTTTTGAAAAGTTATGCAATAGATTGCTGGAACTTCAAGGTCATATAAAAATTATGGCACTTTTAAAATTTGTTTTCTGACTAGTTTGTATTTATGTGATTTATACGTCAATTAGACTTGCAATTTACCAAAGGAGAAAAATCAAATTCTCTGTATCTTTGATATTTTCATTAATTGTTATTTTACAAAATGATTCAATACAGAAATCTAGCAACAGAACACCATGAAAAGACTAAAAAAGTTCTGTCTGAACATTCATTTTTATATTGGAAATACTCTTATTCCAAGATAACATTAGTTACAAATCACCATTTAGAAAGCAAACATTTGCTAGACCTCAGCTATCCCAATTAAACAGTTCTTTCTTGTATTTGTTATAATACGTATTTGTAATAAATTTGAAAAAAAGATGCATCTTCCTAAAAGACGCTTCTTCAATATTGTCATTTTACAAATTAAAACAGAAATGCAGTCCCATATTTTTTTGTGATCGAGAAGGTGTGATCAGTATTGGGGCGGAAACTGAAACATGATGAGGGACCCAGCAGTCCCGGGGCAAGTTTGCAAGCCGAGACTCTGTTCCTTGAGCAGATGTTCTTGTGCCGTGTTGAAGCACACAGGCTAGGGAAAGCTGATTTGCGGCAGTGGATAGGGACTAAGATGGGAGGGTGTGTGGGAGAGGGGGGGACAAAGCTTCCTGAGTGGTAGAGAAGGGGACATAGTGACCATACGTCAAGAGACATTTGCGCCAGCCAAGTATGAAGTGATCACAGGCAGAGTTATCCCGAGACCGCCATGGACATGGTTACCTCATCAGGTCAACAGTGGCCTGGGCATCCCTGGGCATCCTGGGCCTGCCTCAGGATAAGGGCTACACCCCCCAGGTTGTCGGGCAGTGCTCTGCTGTGATAGTCACAGTTGCTCATTGAGTGGCCGGCTAGCGGGACCCACATCCAACTATGGAAACTGTCTATTATAGAAACCTGCAAAATCCCTATGAGGACCAGACTAAAGATAGGAAAGTAACTTCAGAGTCAAAATAGAATGTATGAAGAAAGACTAAATGGAGGTCTTGGATTTCTAAAGGTCTTTTCAAAGCATCTTGAGCAACCTCACTTACCTGAAAGTACATGAAAATTTATTTTCTGGAAGGCAGAGTCTGGCTGTTTACCTTCCCCGTGGCTGTTACACCACTGAGAAGTGGAAAGGAAGTGCTGTTCCCATAAGTTATGAAAATGCACTTTAAATATCTGCCGATAATATAATTTGGGACCGAAAGGTAGAGTGTGGTGGAACTTCTAATACTCACATTGCATGAGATTGTGTTCTGAGTCAGCAGACAGAGGAGCTACACAGTGAAAGGCAGATTAGTTTCTTAATGTGTTCATAATTGCACATATATGAATTTGGATAAAACTGATGGCTACTGAATGCCCCGACCCCACTTAATTTGTGGTATCACCCTGCAGAGGAGTTCCTGTCCTCAGTCTCAGGATTAATGAAGTGTTCACGAAGGTTCCACCTTCCTGCCTGAAGTACCGCTCTCTGCAACACTTGTGGCCACCTGGGACACCATTCTCATGGACCCTGGCTCCCTACAAAACACTCCTTCTGGGGCTCCAGGACCCAGCACCAATTCACGAGTGTTCAGAACTTGGGGTACAGGCCAGAGGTGCTTGGGCTCTGGGGTGCAAGTGACGTTGCTTTACAACGTGACTCCTCCACTTGTTAGCTCTGCGACAGCAGTTATTCAGCTTCCCTGAGCCTCAGTTTTATCACCTTCGAAATAGGGGCATTTCCTGTCCCCACCTGTCAGGAAGTAGCTAAGGAAGGGGTGCAGGTGACCCACCAACTGCTAGAGCCCAGCAGGAGGCGTCCCTGCTTGTGGTGGGCCCCGGTTTAAGGTGTTGTGTTCTAGTGGGAGAAAGAGACTTCAATAAGCCTACAAATAGGTACAGATAAAAGTTTGCAGAGGACGTCGAAAGCCAAGACTAGCTGGGGATGAAAATGCATAGTTTGACGAGGGAGTCAGGGAAGATCTCTCTGAGGATGCCCAGTCAGGCTGAGCCTTCAAGGGGCCGGAGAGTGAGAGGGGAGAGGGAACACAGCATATTCCTGAGACACCTGTGTGACCCCTGAGGACGACTGTTTGGAAAAAGAGAAATCTCAAGGAAGAACACAAAGGTGCACACTCTCCCGTTCTTGCTGTGGCTGGTGGGGAATCTTGGGTGTGTGAGGGCCATGTCCAGACCTGGAGCCAGCATGTGTTCTCAGAGCCACGAGCTGTGCCTGCACCCCTGCTTTCTGACTGTTGACTTTGGGGGAGTAATTTTGCACCCTTGAGATGCAGTGGCTGTTTTTCTCTTGCAAATGAGTATGATTTCTACTTGGTGAGGTTTCTTCCTTTTCTTTTCTTCTCTTTTTAAGATTTATTTATGTACACAGAACTGGGGTACAGGCCAGAGGTGCAGGGGCGGTGAGAGGATCACCAGAGACAGAGCGGGGAACAGAACAGGCCGACTGAGGAAGTCCACTGCTGAGGGGAGCAGCGGGTGGTTCAGAAGAGGTCTGCCGCACCATGTGGGTCACCTTCGGGGCAGGCGGGAATCGAACTCACACTGAAGTGGCTTTAGCTTCTCAGTGCTGTGCTTTAACCCGCTGCGCCACCAGGGAGGGCAGGAGATTTCTTTTTTTAATGAAAAATAATTAAAAAATAAATAAATAAAGTTACTCGGTTGGCACATCCTAGCTGTACACAGAGGAGCTCTTTTCTCCTCACCGGGTGTAGGTGGGGGAGGGGGGGCTGGAAGTTCCTGCCCACAGCTGGCCACAGGCAGCGGAGCTGCTGTCGGTGTAGGGAGGGCTGAGAAGGCGCCCCCCAGCGATGGGCCGTGACTGATGCACCCAGCACCGTCCTGGCAGCGCTGAATCCCCAATAAGGCACCATCCTGGAAATAGCCAAGGTCAACTCTAAAACAAAGGGTGCGCCAGCTATTCCTCCTAAGCACTTACCATTTTTCCATTTGGAAAAACTGTTTTTTCCGCTTTCAAGTGCAAACTATTTGGGGGATGAAATGTTTGATTTTTTCTCACTGATCGTGCATGACTGTGATTTGGGGCGAGCCGGAGACCCCTCTGCGGGCCCTCGGCCTTGTATTTGCTGGTTGCAGCCGAGCTGCATGGGTTGCTGTCTATTTGCAATACTGGAGATAAAGCAAAGGAATCAGTTTTAAAAGACCCGCAAAGACTTTTAAAAGACCTTTAAAAGGTCTTCAAATTAAATCTACATAGACCTATTGCACTATATAAAGACACTCATGCTTGTTGTCATATGTAATGGGTGACATCCAAAAAAGGGTCTAAAGGCCCTCCCCAGTGGTGCAGCGTGTTAAAACAGCACTAAGAAGCTAAGGCCACTTCAGCGTGAGTTCGATTCCCGCCCCGGAGGTGACCCACAAGCTCAGCAGACCTCTCCTGACCCGCCCGTTGCTCCCCTCAGCAGTGTACTTGTCAGTCAGCCTGTTCTGCTCCCCGCTCTGTCTCTGGTGAAGCCTCTCACTGCCCCTGCATCTCTGGCCTGTACCCCAAGTTCTGTATGCATAAATAAATAAATCTTTAAAAAAAAAAAGATATACATATAAACACATTAACAAAAGGGACAGATATTTTAAAGAATCATATGGTTAGAAAAGCAAGATTTCAAATCTAGGTGTTTATTAGCCTAATTATGGACACAAAGGTCAGCATACACCTTGTTCTGCTCTTTCTTAAATAATCTCAGATTCAAATTATTACCCCTTAAGCCTGGATCGTGGGAACTGGGTAATCAGGAAATGTGAAATTACCTATGAAGATTAATGTAGATAACATAAAGTGCTTAAAGGATTTTTTCTTACATTTATAATCAAAATGTAAGGTCAAATTGTTGTGAATACTAGAAATCCAGGTATATGATTATTATAAAAATGATAGTTATTCATTGGAAAATGATCAATCTTTCCATTATGCGATCGACAGAGGACTACCACAGATACGTGTACGGTTTCTGGAGAACTGGCAAATATATAATGAAGTATGATTTTGTATAATCCCACACCCCTTCCCAGAATACTCTAGAAGCAGGAGTTGGCAGGAGCCAGGATGCTCTTAGTGCTGCACAAAGTAGGCTGTTGAGTTGGTTAAAACACAGACAAACTATTTTTGAGCCATGCGATTTCTTAACGTAAAACAAAAGGGAGTAAGAAGACTGAGGGCTGGATAAAGGGCAGCTCATTTCTCTGGCTATGCCGTTGGCATGGGCTCTTTCTGATGATGAGTAAGGCTTCTCCCACTTGTTTTACACGGGTTTATAAAGAACAAATCCATCATTGCACTTTGCCTCTTTAAAGCAATAACAACACGCTCTTCACCTAAATAATGTAACAGGGAACCCAAGACCCTTCCCAAGTGGCCCCACCTCTGCATTCCACTTCTGCCATTTGTCTCCCATGTTGTTCCAGCCACGCTCGCCTCTATGTTCCTGGGCTCTTACACCTTCATACCTTGGCATCTGTTTGGAAGGTCATACCCATGCAGTTATTCTAGAGGAAGTTTTGAGCTTTTAAAATGCAACTCTTGCTCCTCTGCACAGTCCTCTTTGCCCCCGGAGTGCAGCATCTCATTTCTTCCTATCACCTGTGTGTTTGTAGGACACCCCACAATCACAGGACTCGGTGGTGATTGTACCTACCAGGTTCCCTGCTGCATACAGGTGTCATAAATTGCAACCAGGTCTGATTATTTCTTGACTGCATCTCGGCACTCAGCCCAGTGAGTGATGCCTGCTAGGCAGCCGCGTATTTGTGGAGGTTATAAATGGAAAACTTGAAACCCTGTGTGCAACCTCCTGTATCACTGCTACCTTAACTCCGTGCTCTTTTAAGACTCAATTTTATCAAACAAGTCATTGAAAGAATTTGTCTAGAACATGCCCTGGAAGAAAGCTCTAATTAAAAATATTACTGACTTCTATTTAATATTGGTAGAACAACGACATGTATTGTGAACATTGTATAATAAACAGTTATGAAAAGCCTTGTGATAGGAATAAGAAATGGTCTCCAAAATATTAGTGTAAATTGCTTTTTGAGTTGTGGATTAATCCAAGTGGTAATTGAAATAAAAGGTAAATGTAAAAGGTCACTATTCCTCATCATGTGTTTTAAGAGATCTTTGGCCTCCCATGATGCTTTTGTGATAAACGTGGAAAAGAAAACTGATGGTTGTGTGGTAGTTTAGAATGACTTCCTCAGATTAATGTCACTAGAAAACCTCAGGTAAAGTATTAGGGGATAACACTAGACAATTTGTTTTTCTTCATCACTGCTTGTCCAGAACTTCAGAGCAAAAACACTAATAAAAGTCAGTCATCATTCTGATGTCATTCTCATAATTTCCTTAGAAATAAACGAGCAAGTACAAAAAATATTTATAATGTGCGACATCATCTATGTGTCTTTCCATTGCTTAAACTTTGGGTTATATTTAGTGCACTTTCCTGTTTGTTATAGAGAACACCTTCGGGGTGAAATAAAATACATTCAGAAAAGCCCTCTGAAGTTAAACTCTGTTCAGCCCATGAGCGCAGGTGCGGCCGAATGCTACAGACTGAGGCAACTATATAACCAAACCAGCAATGTGGAAAAACACGTTTTCATTTTTGCAAGGCAAACGCTTTAGTAGGTATTTGTCGATCACAGAAATGGCTTTAGTATCTAAAACAAGTCCTCAGATGCTAGCTGGCTCCTGGCCTGGCCAAACTCCAGTGGTGCTTACAGTCAGAGCCCTTAGAGCTCCCATTTTACCACCCCCCCACTCACCACCCCCCAAACACCTCTGGCCTCTCTCTACATCCATTGTACGAGTAATTACAGATTATGCAGACTGATGCAGAACTGGGAAATAGGATGTTCAGTGTGTATGAGACTGTTCTCAGCCTTCCATTCTTGCACATAATTTCTTAGAGAATGCATGTCCTCCTTTATTATTCTGCATCTCTTTCATCTGGCAGAGTAAATGTTGGCTACTAATACCAGTTTGACATTTAACATGCGCCCCATGAAGTGTCTTTTACAGCATGCAATGGGCTTGGAAAACCCATGGAACAGAAGAGCCTCAGGTTTCCTCAAGTTCACTAGAAGGGTATAACCTATCTCCACAAGTTCTACTATGTAAGATCTCCATTTATCTTGGCAGAAAAAGCACACACCCAGAATAGGGAAAGGCTTATCTCATCACAGGTGAGTGTTTTCCCCAAAGATTAGCATGCATCATACATTTTCACCTATCAGCTACCTGGGACTTCAAAACAGGAATTTCTGATTAATTCTGCAGAAGGACACTATCGACCAGCATCAAACTGGGGCTCCTGGAGAAGGCCACCTTTTGCTTCTCCCCATTTGTATTGTTGAAGGTCAGTCAAATGGAGCTGTTTTTCTACTTCACCAGACTCTTCCAAGTTGGACCCATACTTGGGAACAGGGTATGAGCAGAAAGCTTCTCTGAGTCTTTTTTGATTACTTTATCATGTCATGCTTGTAGAAGACAGCAGAGTTGGAGATCAGTGCTGATTCTGGAGCAAAATGTCTTCAAGTGTTTGCAGGTTGAATTTTGAGTGGTATTTGGATGGACTTTGTATGACTGCAAGTGTCAGACACGTGAATTTGAATCCTGGCTCCTCCGGGTACTAGATATTTATCATGGGAAGATTACTTAACTTTTCTGAACATGAGTTCCTTACCTATAAAACAGGGATAATAATATCCAGTTTATAGGACAGTTGCAAGAATTACATAGATAGTATCTTGCAAAATAGCTAAAATATGGAACTTTAAAAAGGTGCATCCTTTTTTGTTAAACAAGTTCAAGTTGAGGGCCCTCCCTGGTGGCACAGTAGGTGAAAGCACAGCACTAAGAAGCTAAAGACACTTCAGCATGCGTTCGATCCCCGCTCGGGAGGTGACCACATGGCGCGGCAGACCTCTCCTGACCCGCCCGCTGTTCCCCTAGCTTGGTCAGTCAGCCTGTTCTGTTCCCTGCTCTGTCTCTGGTGAATCCTCTCACCTGTGCCTCTGGCTTGTACCCCACTTCTGTATGCATAAGTAAATAAATCTTTTAAAAAAAATGTTCAAGTTGAACGGTAAATGCAAATATAGTGTAAGGTATCAACTTTAGCTGGAATCATCCTGAAATGGCTATCAGCCAATAGCAAGACTATGCCAAATACTGTTAGGTGCCTGGAACATTGAAACTAACTAGCTCAAATCACCTTCATGGCTATGTAGTAGGGAGATGACACAATTGATGGTGGAGAAAGGAAGAAACCAAGTAGCAACTTAATATAGGAATTTGAAGGTACTGAACAGAGCAGGCTTTCCCTTTCCTATGCAAAACTCGCTGAATCCTGAGCATGTCTAGCAGTGTTCTTGGGTTCTATTTGTAGCAGACTGAATATCCTTCATGAGGTTGGCTCAAATTAAGCCGGCATGTAGCATTAAGTTTAACCCAGTTTATAGTTAGCACATTAATCTAAACCAAAGGTATGTAGACACCATAAGACACTCTACACAGAATGGCAAAGGAACACATGAGTCCTCCTCCTTTAACATAGAAAGCACTCTGTTTAAGTGAAAGCAACGCTTATCGAGATGAAGCCTTCCTAGACATAGAAAGAAAATATTATTAGGCTATCGAAAAAGTTATTGCATAAACAGCTGATGATTAGACAGACAGACATGAGCTGCTACAGCATTCAGCTGTGATCGTTCCTGATAAGAACACTGACCAAATAGAACATTTATGCAGGGACAGATCCGTAGGATATTACCAAAGAATAAATCATCCTTGTCCTGCACACTTGATCATTTACTTTACAGAGACTAAGAGATAAAGAACAATGCCTGGAACAGCAATGATTTGGAAGGAATTCCAAGCTAACTATCTATCTTCTCTGTGTTTAATCTTTCATACATATTTTAAGAAACATTTGTCCTGCAATGGTTGAGGCCAAACCATGGTCTTGAGAAGTTCTGATAACTACCCAGACTACTTTGATGTGGTCATACCAAACCAGTGAATTGCTTTGTGCTCTCTTTCTATTACCCCCCCCACCTTTTTTTTTTTTCCATTCAGAGTCACTTATACCTTTAAGAAGCTCTTCACAGCCTAAGTGAGTCTATAACTGAATAGGAGTCACTAAAATTCTATTTTAAAGTGCAGTTTCAATCAGATAAGCAGAGTGAGTATCGTCCCAATCACTTCTTTCTTATCCCTTGTTTTCAATATTTTCAATGTGTTAAGTCTCGACCCTGAATCCAACAGCCCTTCAACTCCAGCATAGCATACTGCTCTGTGGAAAGATGATTCAACATATTCAGGATCATAGATAACAAATTTATATTTTAACCAGTCTTTGTGCCCTTAAACTTTTTGTGTGTGTGTTTTTGCTGTTTCTTCTGATTTTTTTTTCTTTTTTGACTTTGCAATGTCTCCCCAAAGACTGTTTCTTGCTGACTTCCTGGCTCTTCAAAAAAAATTCCTTCTCTTTAAGTTTGGTGTCATAATAACTCTTCTTAGAGTTTCCCCCAAAGGATACTGAACTCAATTCTATTATGGCCACTGTAATTCGGTGGGTCAGCCACACTCGCTTCCTTAACCAATTCACATGCTACTCAAGGCTAATCCAAGAGCAACCTCTCTTTATGCTTCAGCAACAAGCTGTTCCAAGAAAGCCGTTGTTTATAGTATTGAGAAACTGTTCCTCCAAGCCACATCCCAGTGTAATGTTCAGTTGGCAACAAGAAGGTTGTATGTTGTTCAACAGGGAAGTCTGCCTGCCTCATTCGACCACCCAAGAGGGCAGAAAAAATAAGTGACCTAGTAAAGGTGGTCTTTTATACAAAGGTCAAACAGAGCTTTCCTGGAAACTTTGGGTGGACTGGAAAGTCCTGGCTTAATATAGCGAACTGCATAATTTAACATGGACTCAGCTTTACAGTCTAAGTGAAGCTCATTGCAAGCTCAACGCATGCTCAGCTCTGCTTTTTCTTCAGAGTTTAAAAAGGAAGGAAAGTGAAGTAAGATGGCTTGTGCCAAACCTGGCTTCCTAATCCTCATATAGACCTCGGTAGCTCCCCTCGCTCCCCACCTGCCTTCACTTATGGTTTCTTTCTTCTTTGATTTGCAATTGTCTATGGTGACAGCCACCTGTTTTACTTGGTGGAATGGAGGAAAACGAAGGAAGGAGGCTTGGACGCCATGTGGCTTGAATCAGGCACCCAACATCAAGGGCAAGTTCATGACGAGTCCTCCCATTTTTAAAATGCTTTGTTTTTAGTCATGTCACTATCAACATCAAGGTCATTTTCATCTCTATTTCATGATACGGACTTAGGCAATGAGCAGGCCTGGCACAGCAAAGGGAATTTTGTAGTTAAGTTCGATACTGAAGGTGGTTTGCATCCTCATTCACCAGGACACAGTTCTGGTAATGTTCTGGCAAAGCTGGGGCAAGACTTTCTTTTCACTCTCGTAAGTGCCCATGTTTGGAGGAGAGATAAAATGGTGTCCCTCCCCTGAATGTTGAGCATGGCAGAAGAAGGAAATGCTAAAAGGACACCATTTGTTGAAAACTAGTTTTGCAGGGCTGGTGGTTTTCATGCAAGAAGACACATCATGAGCTCATGGCCAATGTGGGGAATAAGGCCAGTTATAGGTGCCTGGAGCTTCGCTCAAGGCTGAAACTCAGAGGATTCCTGGGCTATTTTGTATAGTTCAGAAAAGGTCAGTGTCACACCCAGACAATGCTGCATGGTTAATGGCAGAGAGCAACAGTCTAATCCTGAGTCAAGACAGTGCTGACTTGAAATATGTGCACAAGCCCATGTGTCCACATGTCATTGACTGTGGAACGTTACAAAAGGCCATCAAGAGGCCCAGACCACCTCCTTGTCACTTGTCCCATCGAAAGCATTCTCAAAAACAGTTCTATGTTATATGTCCCCCAAGACATTCAAAGCCCCAGGAAATGAAAACCATCAAAAACATTATAATTCATTGATGCAGGATTAAAATGTTCATTTAGAAAATATGCAAACTCTTTCAAGAGATTCCACACTTTGTTACGCATCAGTGATGGTTTAGTGTCTTCAAAGAGTTAAAGCAAAATAACTTCTCAGAGAGGAGAGTACTGAGAATAACTAATTCACTACTTACATTCAGCATTTGCGAACTTTCTCTTCAAGGGCCCAGTCAGTATTTAAGATTTTGTGGGTCAGAGTCTCTACATAGTAACTACTCAACTCTGCTGTTTTAGCACAAAAGTAGCCACAGATAATATATAGACAAATGGTGTGGCTGTGTTCCAATAAAACTTTATTTGTAAAAATAGGCTGCCAGCCAGATTTGGTCTGTACTTTGCCAACTACTAATTTAAGTCATTACCACATAGTATGTCTTAAGTATACTTTAGTCTGGTCCATAAGCTCTGTAATATCCACATATGTGGAAGCAGTTGGTGTAATATATTACAGGGTTTAAATTCAATTATTTAACTATAACCATAAATTCAGTTTCCAGGAACCAGCCTTTATAACTGCAGGGATCTTTTGTTAACTCTTTAACACTACTGAAACAAAAAGAAAATGAGGTAATTAACTTTTTTAAACCATGGCTCGACTTTTACTTTCAAAAATTCCTCATAAATGTCACATGTATCCTTTATTTCTTCTATAAAAGTGATGAATAAAGTAAATAACATTTGTTATGCTCATTTACCCTAACTGAGGATCGAGATTGAGAAAATATTTTGTCTCCATTTACTCTGATCCAAGGTTCTGTATTTTAAGAAGAAAACAAGAAGCACTGGATTGCATGTCAATCGTCTAAACAAATTAATAAGGTTTCAAAATTCTTGAACAAGAACATAAAATCCTATGATCTGGCAATGGAGCTTGATTCTGGAAGTTACTACTTTAATGTGGTCCAGACTACAAAACCAGAGATTTGTTTTCAGTGTTCATCCCCTCTCAGGTTTTGCCTTTTTTCTCTCTTGAGTTAAATCTCTCTTTCTGTCTCCAAACCCCAAAATTCTCGAGCTATCGCCCATCAAATCTGCACTTTACTAAACTAAAGAATCTGGTAAAGACAAGAGGCAGCTTTCTCAGGGACATTTGCATTTTCACAGAGATCAAACTAATAAAAACTGACTGATGTTCTTTAAAAAATACGTTGCGCAATCCTGTTTTTGGAAATGTAATTTTAACTTCGTCTTCATGTCTTGTGTCTGTCTTTGCAAAAAGATCTGTCTGTATTTCGTTTCCCACATAGACTGTTTTCCTGAAAAGAATGCTAATCACCAACAGCTCTGTATCTGCTGTTTTGTATCTTTCTGCCCTTGAGAAATTTCATTGAACGGAAATATTGAGAAGTGAAGGCAATTCTCTGTTTGAGTGAGATCTGGGGATGTTTTGAAAGAAGGAAGTCTAAGCCAGAGTGAATAACAGTCGCCACCTAGCCCTTCACTTTGTGTTCCTGGCAGACAGTGCTTTCCTCAGAGGGAGGCTCTGGGCCCGGAGGGCGGCTGCTCTAGCCTTCTGGGTGTGTTAGGGGCTGAGGCCTTTTTCAACCCCGCATGCTTGCTGCTTCCTGCCCTGCTATCAGGTTCCATTCTCAGTACATCAGTCTCCACAGCCTCCATATTTCTAACCCACTCTTCACTGTCACTCAGAAAAGGAACATTCTGGGAAAAGCCACAAGACATCAGGCTTGTGAGGTAATGAAGATTAATCTCACATATAATTCAGTGTCAGTACGGTTGGTTCTGAGTGGCTAACCAGGCTCAGACAAATGATTTTGTCTCCAGGCTTTAGTGTCCTCCAATGGAGAATGCAAGAGCAGGGTTAAATGAGCCCAAAGGTCCCTAAGAGTTCGAAAGGCTTTAGGATCTTATCACGAAAGCACATGATGCTTACTGACAGCACTTTTCTTTGAAGTTCAGAAGCCATTTTTGCTTCGTTTTGCTTTTCCAGTTCTGGCCCTACAGTCAATTAACTATCAGATGAATGAGACTCGAGTACACAGAGCTGGATCGAAGAGACCCACCTTCTCATGGGTCCCTTTGAAATCCAAAAAGCTTAGAAAGGGAAGAGCTTTTTCTAAGTTCAGTGCAAATTTATTTGGCCTCAAAATTAAACCTGGACTGCTATGAAGCATTGCAAGGTCCTTTCAATGAGTAGTTTTTACTTATCTCTCTGCTTCCAGAGTTCTTCTGCACATGTATTATTTTATTTATACATATACATACGTACATATATATAGAGAGGCACTACCTCAGACCCCACTACGGTTGGCAAGGAATATGTGACCACATAGTGTAAATCTGAAAACCCCTGAATTGTAACATTAATCTAGTCCCAAAGGCTTCATGAAGGATGGGGGGGCGGGGGGAGGGCCGGCGGCAAACCTGATTTACTGTTGATGATGACATGGTGACCATAACATTTCAAGTTGGCATCTAAGAATAGTGCTTTATGTTGTTTTTACATTCTTCATAATATTTTCATGTACATTTTTGAAAACTGGGATATTTTCATTGTCTCTCTTACAAATTATGAATGAAAATGTTCAGTCAATAAGAAATCCCCCTTTGCTATGGATAAATGGAAATTCTGTGCATTTTGGTTTACTGCAGGTCAGTATTAGGAACAGCAAGGCACCCACCTAGCAACTATCTGGACAAATAAGTTGGGAGATGTTGACCCTTTAGGGAACAACCCTGGCACACAAATACAAAAGCCCTATTTCCTCCTCCTCTCTCTCATTTTAACACTATAAATCTTCATTTGAATGTCTCTAATGAATTCATTACAATCTAGCAACATGTACAGAATTTCTAGATCTCCCCCCCCCCCCTTTTCTCTGGCTCAGTTAGAAGTTCAGCGAACAGGAGCTGAGCAAGAGAACCCGTCAATGGCTGAATAAAAACCCCGAACCCATGTTCTGGCTGAGTGGGCCACAGTATTTTTGCAGATGTCCAGGACACAGGGAGGAATACCCTACCTTCCTACACAGAGACCTTCAGAAAATAGATCTGTCTACTGAGCTGAATTCCACAACTCCATCCCCCTTTTTGAGCAAACAGAAAGTAGTTTTATTACCATTGTAGTTAACAATCCACCTTGACCTTCCACTGGGGAAAAGCTAGTTTCAAAGAAAAATGCCTCCCCTTCATTTGACATAGTCAAGTGGCACAAAGAACAGTGTGACGAGGGGTTAGGTGTGAAATAAAGCAGAAGGGTCAGGTCATTTCAACTCTGTACAGGAGCAAATGCTGCTTTCAGAAGGCCGGGGAAAGCCGGGCAGCAGTCGAGAGTATGCTGAGGAGAACACGTAGTAAGAACACAGGCGAGTGTTTTAGGCAGAGAGAAAGGGAAGTCTGTCATTCACGGGAGGGATACCATTCCTATTTAAAGCTCACACAGAAAACATAAGCCAGCTATTTGCTTTAGAGAGAAATTAAGTTTTTATTTTTGCATGCTTACTGCATGGAGTTAGAAGCGATTTGAAGAACATGTTTAAATGTGACAGAGGCTTCTGATGAGAAAACAAATGACTAATTGAAAGATTTTCCTGTTAGAGATGAAAGCACACATGTCCGTGGGCCAAGTCAGGATTTGTGCTTTTTCAACTTTCGCTGGCTTTCATTTATGTCAATTACCAAGAGCAGATTTAATATGCATTTTAAGTGCCTAGCAAAGGTCTACCAGCCGACTCATGAGACTATTCAAAGTGTAAAAGAAAAATACAGCAAAATTTGCTCTAAAAGGAGCATATTAATCACACCAGTATGACTAAAGACAAATTAAAACGCGTCAGACTTGTGTACCCCGGTTCATTAAAGGCTTGTGATGGAGCTGCCCATCGTGGGGGAAAAATGTGAGCTTCAGAGCCCTAGGCTGCAAAATTTTCCAGAATGACATGCTACAAACGTTATTGTTAAATGTTTCATAGTCTCAATTAAGCACTTTGGAAGCAATTCACGAAATAGCTCTGGTAGTCTTACAGGTTTGCATGCAAAATGTATAGCGACTCACTAATAACTATGATTCATGGATAGAATTGAAGGAGAAATTATACACAAGCCCCTCAAAACAAGGACAGTGGTTGTGTCAGCGTGTTCCTCACAAGGCCTCACTGTCCTGGGGTGGGAGCCCAGTCATGTTCTGCAGTTGAGAAGTTATTACTCGGGCGTTTTGATCCCATCGCTCCTGGTGCTACAGCAGCTCCCTCGGGCCTCTTGTATAGGTAGATGGCAGCCAGGCACACCTCTTGTCTAGCTCTCTTAAAAATGAGTACAGGGGTCCTCCCTGGGCACTGCGGGCTAGTGCACAACATTAAAAGGCTAAAGCAGCCACTGCAGCATAAAGTGGATCCCCAGTCAGGAGGGAGGGTGACCCAAATGGCACGGCAGACCTCTCTTGACCCGCCCACTGCTCCCCTCAATGTATCTAAGTGCATCTGTTGTTCTGCTCCCCACTCTGTCTCTGGTGAGACCTCTCACCCCACCCCCACACCTCTGGCCTGTACCCCAGTTCTGTATGCACAAATAGATAAATCTTTAAAATGAGTATGGACGTAAGCAGAAGCTAGTGTCACGTGACCACTAAGAAACTATGACACTGCTGGGTATATGGCACCCACGGGAATCTTGAGTTGGGTTGCTGTATAAGCACGGACTATCCCTAAGAGGACACAGAGAAAAACCCTGTGATAAGGAGCCTGGGGAAGAAGAGAGAACGGATTGAATACCGGAGGCCTGTGAGTGATTTGAGTCGCCTTGTCTCCCAGAAAGCAGTGACTGTCTGCTGTGTCAACTGCCTGGTCTGCACCCTCTCCCTCTGAAATTCCTCTGGGGCTCAGCGCTGTGCTGGTCTCTGCCCCAGAGTCGGGCTCAGGAGCCAGGCCCGGCCGCCATGGTAGAGCGAGTTTCTCTGGAGTCCAGAGCCGCACAGCAGAGAATGGAGAAGGAGAGAAAAGCAGCTAGCTCGTAGCTCTTGTTCCCCTGCATTTGCTAAGCTGGCTAGAGCGTAAGCCTGAGTTGGGAAAATCTGCGCCACAGGGAGGAAGTGAGCCCAAGAACGAAGCCAACAGAGAACGCCACGCCAGGGTAAAGGAAGGGAGATGTTTGGTTTTGCTTTTTGATTAAGTCTGTCTGAGTCGACTTTCTGTTTTTTCTCGTGTCTCCACCCCTTGCGTTCACTTTTCAGTTCTTTCTGGAATCAATTCTTTATTATTATTATTATTATTAAGTTGAGGTGACGATGGATTACAACACTCTACAGCCTGGAGGGGAGGGGCTCACACCTGAGGTGGGTGTCACCGCCCCGCCCCGCCAGCCCCCACAGTCCTTTACCTGAGGCCAATGCACCCTTCCCCTCTTGCTCCTGCCCACACTGTACCCGCCCTCTGGGAGCCTCACTTCTGCAGGCGTATTTCTAGGGTTTAGTTCTGTCAGTTACTCTGTTTTGTTTCTCTACACTGCACACGTGTGAACCATCCTGTGTGTCTTTCTCCTGACGTATCTCACTCAGCCTGTTCCCTTCAGCCGCACCCATGCTGGAGCTTATCTTGGGATGCAGTTCCTAAGCTGCCCTTCCCCTCATAAGCGAGGCCCCAAAGTCCCCTGAGGGGAAGAAGTCACAGCAACATGAAGAAGCACTGGTTCCTCCCGGGCCTGACCTCGCCAGGAGCCAGTCCCAAATGTCCTTGTTGCCACCAGAGAAAGGACGCAGAACCCCCCTGCTGGGTGTGGAAGACCCTTGCCTCGGTCTGCATGTCCAGCCTGATCCCAGCCCCTTCATGAGGTTTCCTGCTTCGTGAAAGGCTCTTTTCTGCCAAGGCCCGTAAGAGGCACCACTGTCCTCAGTGTGGCCGGTTCTCTCCCCTGGCTGTCCAGACTCTGCTGGTGGCTCGTAGCACGTCATTTCTGCCCCTGCTTTAGGTCTGAGGGCCCCTGCTGCTTTCCCTGCTCCCCCTCTCTCCTCTTCTGAGACACTTTGATTTTCCTGTGGGGTCCCTACCTCCTACCCCTCCCAGCGCATGCTCTGTGTTTTGGGTTGAGTCCCAGAGGTGGCCCCTGCCCAGAGCCTGACCCACACATGTGTCTGCAGGCCCATGCTGAAGGGTCATCTACACACAAGACTCCAGGGTGTAGTTACGCGCAACAGGCTACAGTGCTTGAAACCATCCAGGTTCCAACCATTCTACCTCCATGCAGAATTGATGAGGAAACAACAAAATGGAACCAAGTACACAAATAAAAGACACGAAGCCTAGCTTGCAGGGGCACCCGGAGCCAACATGTGCTGTCGGTAGGGTTAAAACAAGCAAACAGCCCGTGCCAATTTGCGTATTAGCATCTTAACGGCCCATATGTCTTATCCTAACCTGTTTTATTTCGTTAAAATTTAACCTAACTGGTTTTTAAATTCACTTCAAAACTGAATTTCATGCCATTTTCTCATGGAAAATCTTCTGTGGGTTATTAGCAAGTCATTTCTGTAGTCTGCTTTACTGTTACTTGTCTCCTATGGTCACTGATAAATGACTTGGGGGGCGGGAGGAGGAAGCACGTTCTGTGTTGACTTTTTGAAGTACAAGACCGTGAGCCCCTCCCTCACCTCAGTGCCACCAACTTGCTATCTTCCCTCATCTTTTAAAGATCCGCTCTGTGTCGACGGCTTTTTTCCCGTTGAGTTCCTCTCCTGGGTGGCAATTAAGCTATATTTAAAACTTACATCTTGTTTATATATGCTCTTGAGCCAGAACCTTTGGTTTATAGGAAAGAATTTGCTGATTTCTTTCCTTTCCCACTAAAAAATTACTGAAGTTACACTAATCACTTCTAAGCTGCAGATGGCTGATCTCCCCAAAGAGTAGCTATCAAATGCGAAGCTTATATTGCCTGGCTCTGCTTATTCTACAGTCTGAAATATAAAGCAAAGAGATTATAGAAATATTCTACCTTTGGTCTGTGTACGTCAGTACCAAAAGCTGTCTGATTAAAAATTAGGTGTGTAATTTTTTGGAAAGGTTTATCTTGAGTTATATTTCACCAGTGCCAGTCTTCTATTATGTGTGTGTGGGTGTACTGTATCCATATTATAATATTCCTAACTAGTATGTGTGCAAATAATGTGACTTAACAATGTATAAGTATGTACTGCATACTTATTTTTAAATCATGTAACAATCTTATAGACAACAAAACCGAGTAATGAAATACTTTAAGTAAAGAATTAAAAAATACTGGCCTATGTGATGGCATCCAAAGCTAACAGGAAAAGAAGAAAAATTAAGCATTGGTGAAACTAAAACAGAGACATTTGGGTCTACCTACATTATGCCCTGATCATTAGTGAAACTTAATCCTCTAAAAACGAACAACTTCCCAAAGTTTTCAGTGTGACATCGTCAAATGAGGGTACATTTCTTTTCACAAAACCAAATCGAAACTCCTACATTTGAGAATTTTGATCCACGTCACCCTCAAAAAAGCACCGTGAAAGCTACTCCTAATAGAGGCAACACAGAAATCGACAGGACTTGTTTTCCCTAAGAATTTCATGGGAAAATAAGTGTATTCTGATACAGTATCTTCATTCATTTTTAATGACTCATAAATTTCACATGCCACAGTAAATTCAAATTAGCAAAATTACAGGTATTACATTTTCTGGACGACCCCCACGGCAGTCCCTACTAGGAGTCAGTTTGGAACTCCTTTATATATCAACTCATTAATATCTGCTTTTAAAATTACACTGTAGAAATAAAAGCTTACTGGCATGCTTCATCTGGAAGTTTTACCACAAACGTGGTGCATGCTATTTTCTGGGTGCAGAAGGGGCCCCTCAATGACTGTGACACCCAGTCACAGGACTTGATGCCTCTCAAAAACTCAGAACCAGAAATGCAAAGGTGGCCTAAAGTTAAAGGTCACCCCCCGCAGGCAGGAGGGGCCAGCTTCCCACTGAGTTTCTAGCAGATCTGCTTCCCTGGACACATCATAAAAGTAATTTACTGACAACTCACCTTACCAGAGGTCATTTGGGGCCTCAAGTCTTCTGGAATTCACTTTTAAGAAGCATGATTAAGTGAGGACAAGGACTGACCCTGAAGAATTTATGCTGAGAACAAATGTCTGTCAGAATTGCATTCTTTGCGTGTGGTGGTTTCAGACTTAAAAAAGATGTGTGCCTGATGAAAAGCACATATATTCTGTTCACCAAATTAAATCTTAGAATGAATATTGGTTAATTGATTTATTAGGTCTTAAAAAAGTCCTCCAGAAATCCAAATGGACAACACAGTCCAACATAGTGGAGACTGCATTTACCAAGTTGGTTAAATCCTTTTCCATCTTTTTTAGTCCAGTCCTTTACTCCCACTGGAGGGGGAAAACAAACAACATGCACGTTATTTCAAACAAAAATGAAGATGCTGTTCAAACCAAGCAATGAGTGTTGACTTCTTTTCAAAGTTTGCAAGAAAAGCTATTTCCTGACTAAAACAAATCTCCTGCTTTTAATGTTTTTGATGAATTTGACCTGAAATACTTGGTTTAATATTGGGTGAGGCAGCTTTTGCACATTAAAAAAAAATTCACTAGGCCCTCCCTGGTGGCACAGCAGGTTAAAATGCAGCAAAGTGAAGCTGGCCGCTGCCGTTTCCATGCGAGTTCGATCCCCTGTCCCAGAGGTGACCCACACAGCACAGCAGACGTCTCCTGACCCGCCCGCTGCTCCCCTCAGCAGTGTACTTCACCAGCCAGCCTGTTCTGCTCCCCACTCTGTCTCTGGTGAGACAGAGTGTTCTGCTCCCCACTCTCACCGCCTCTGCACCTCTGGCCTGGACCCCAGTTCTTTATGCATAAGTAAATAAATCTTTAGCAAAATAAAAACAGATTTTGTGACACTGTGTGTGGGTACAGCCACACTCTACACAGCACGTGGAGACGAAGCGACCTCCAGCTGCACGGCACGCATCTCAGTAATAATAGGGACTGAGGCGTACAACTGCAGGGAACACCCACAGTGAAAATTATTCTTTCCAAATAGAGAATTGTTTTGGAATAAGTTATGTTAACTGGCACCATGGAATTTCTGTCAAGGAAACAGCATTGAAATCCTTACATGTGCAAGCAAAATGATCAAGCCTTACCCGCTCTCCTTTTCAGTTTTTCACATCTAGTTAACACTCCCCACAAGCAAATTAATTTTTATCCATTAACATGCAGGTAGAAAAGGAAGGTGTTTTTTTGTTTTTTTTTTGTTTTTTTTTTTTTTGCCAGTTTCATTTACAGCCAGAAAGACTGATTAGATAAAGGAGGTTCAAAAAATAACAAAGAAGAAACTCACATTTTACTGGTGACAGTAAATTATAGGGACTTTTAAGTAAGGCCAGCATTTTATAGCCTAAACGGTGAAAAATTCCCTATGACAACATTTGTGTGTCTTTCTTATTGGAAGTTCACACCTTTATATTTCACTGTCATCTAATTCTCTCTGACTTCAGGATAGCTGGATTTTAGCCTTTTATGCGCTAAATCCAGTGATACCTGTCTTTAAAAAAAGCACATTTCCTCTATTTAAAAGTGCATGTCCCAAGGGGGAAGACTGTGTGTGTGTGTGTGTGTGTGTGTGTGTACCGATTGGTGGCCACTGTGTTTCTGATCTGTCACAGCTCTGACAGAGTGAGCCCTCCTCTTTGTATATAACCACTCTGATATTTTCCTGCAATTTCCAAGTTTTTACCAGAACTCATTAATGTCCTACCTTGCTAATATAATGAGTTTCAAAATTTGCCCTTTGAAAGAAGGCATAAACTCAGTAAATATATGTATAAAACTGCTTATGTTGAACAGGGTCCGTTTCTAAATATTTGCCCAATATTTACTGATATGCTGAAGGCTAGAAATCAAAGAAACCTGGTTGCTTTGGACCGTGCTCCCTCCTCCCCTCCCTCCCTCCCCCACTCCCCGTTTTAGCGGGGGAAAGTTGAAGCCGGAAGACCAACAGCGGGTCCTCAGTGCAAAGCCTGGTCCAGAACTGGTGCTGTAACGGTGCCTGGTCCTGGCCAATCCACTCGCACCCTCCTGGCCTCCTTGTCTATTCGCAGCAGCCACTACCCATCATGTTCAGAAAGTTTAAATCAGATCATGTACCTCTTCTGTTCAAAATCCTCCAGCGATGTCCCACTTGACTCAGAGTAAACGCCACAGACCTCATCAGCTAATCTCCACACAGTCCTTATCCCCGCCGTCCCCCACCCCATCCCAACCCCACAAGCCAATGCCAGAAGCTCAACTCTGGGGGCAAGGGCTCTTCCCTCCGCCCTGATGTCCCCCCCAGCACACGGAGCACCGCTGGCCTCAGCCCAGCTTTGCAAACACACCACCCTCGGATGCTACGCCCTCAAGACCGGTCCCACCTAACCGCACCTGAAACCGCATCACACCCACACGTTTATCTGGAGCGCGGGGGACTCACAGAGCAGGGAGCACCTCTCTGTGAGTGTGGGTAGGGGCCGGCGGGCTGCGCCTGGAGAGCCCTTAGAGCCCTTAGAGGATGCAGGCAGCGCCCACTGTGAGCCGGCGAGCGGCGGCTCCCTGTGCCTGCGTGGTGGCGGTGCTGATCTCTGCCGGAGTCGCTAGGAATCCTATTCCAGAGAATAGCATTTTCTATTTCGCAGAACTCTAGCGCTGAAAGGACCTAAATCATCTTTAACTTCGTCCTCGGGCTTCAAGATGAGGCAGCAGGGCCCTCTGTGCTGGCGCAAGGGTTTAGTTAAAGCACAGCACTAGGAAGCTAGCTCCAGTCGCTACAGCACGAGTTCGATCCCCGGCCGGGGAGGTGACCCAACTGGCGCAGCAGACCTCTCCCGTCCGGACCGCTGCTCACCTCAGCTGTGTATTTGGGTCAGTCCGTCTGTTCAGGTCCCTGCTCTGTCTCTGGTGAATCTTCTCATCATTCCTTACCCCCTGTCCCAAATCTTAAAGTTGAGGCTGCAGAGAGCCTCAAAGATGAGGCAAATTGCAGTCTCACTCTGCTGGCGAGGCTGCTGCGCTGGTGGTCTTAAGGGAGAGGAAGATTTGGCTACCAGTGCCGCCCTCACGCCGCGTGCAGGCTGAGGCTGGCACTGGGTGTGACTCATCAGGCATCAGTGATGTTGGCAATGGGTGCTGTCACCAAGAGTTTCCTGATAATTACTGACAAGGAAGCTCAGACATCCCCTTTTTGTTGTTTGTGTTGAAATTTTAGCTGTATTGACATGTAATCAAAGTAAAAAGCATTTCGCACACACACAGTCCTTTCCTTGGCCAAGGAAACACTGTCATTAGGCAGCGACAGGGAACGGAGGCCATGACGGGGCTATACTGAGGACTGGGTAAATGTTTTCAGCACTCGCCACATTGTGCAAGCTCGAACGCTAAGGTCAGCCCCAGGGGGCGGTGCGGAGAAACCCCAGGCATAAATACATTATTAATATCATGGGGTCAACATGACCTTCCAAGCCTCTGGAGATTTAAACAGAAGCTTTCATGGCTGCTGTTCCAACCCACAGAGCTGGCGGGAGAAGGAATCTCGTGGTGTTTGCAACCTTAGGTCACGGGCTGGAGGCCAGTGGAGGCCGGTCACTGATGAGTTATGACAGATGTTTGGTGACCTGTGTGTGGTGGGAATTAGGGTCACTTTTCCTGCACAGGTGTGTCATAGCCATCCACAGAGAAGTATGAACTGTGGGAGCCTCCTCACCAGTTCTCACAGAAAGGCTGAGGATCTGGTAGGCAGTAATCTGGTGATCTTTCTCTGCTCTTCAGTGTCCTGCCTTCCTTTCTCCCCCGCTCCCTCACAGCTCCCCGCCCAGGCATCTTACATCTTCCATTCGTACTGTATTTTGCACAGTCTTGTCTTTCAGTCAAGGCATTCTGAACCATTTCTCTGTTGGCCTGGGGTTCTCAGAGCAGATGTGTTTCCACTAACTCAAAAAACCCAGGATAAACGTCATTTTATTTAAGTTTGTGATCCATTTGGAACCAAGGTGCTCTAGGAGAAGAGGCTGGTTTCGATACAGCTCATTAATATTAAAGAAAGAAAGAAAGAAAGAAAGAAAAGGGAAAGTATTTAGCTACCCTTAAAGAGAAAGCCAGAATCCTCAGTATTTGAATGTTTGAAAGACAGTTCTTTTCTCAAGGAGTTTGTGGCCCTTAAGATCCTGTGGCACAATGTGTTATGTTATTTTAGCTTCGGTTTATTGGGCTCAGTCTTACCATCGGAATAAATGATTTAAAAATGACTTAGACTGCTAGCAATGAGGGAATTACTTTTGCTAGATTTAAACCAAATCCCCTCATTTCTTTTCTTTTTTTCTTTTTTTGCTTTGGTATTTCTTCAGGTATCTATAGTGAAGTAATTAGCGCAACTTTTATGCCAAACAATTCTCTTTTACAGATATTCTGTGATTTGAATTTCAGGCCTGTGGAAAAGCACACTATTTTTAATGAGCGAGAGAGTAAATTTTATAAAAAGGTGATAGACAGCATGCCCAAATGGAGTGGGGTGGGAATTCACCAAGTGAGGGATTCAAGTTTTACCTCCCTCCTGATGACAATTCCTGGGAACCACTGAGACAATACGCAGCATCGCTGGCATGTCAAGGTCACACTCAGATTGAAAAATAAATAAAAACTTACAGACTTTCTCAAGTCTTTCTCATTACAGCACTTTACTGAATGATGTCCTTAGCTAGCACCTTATTTTTCAAGATATCTTTGAATGGAAAAGTCCAAAGTTGGCTTTAATTTTTGGGCACTGATCCTGTTTTTAAAACACTTTAAACAGGTCCTGCTAGTTTATCATGACCTTGATGCTCTAATAGTCCAACATGATCGCAGACTTCACAGACAAAAATAGCTAAATGCTGACCAACACGAAGATGCACGGGAGTAACTGACATCACACTTATTGCACACACATACGCTGTGTGCCTACCGAAACCAAGTAAGAAACTATAGAAGTGAAAGAAGCTTGTTAGAAACAACATACCATACTAAGCACACTCCTCACAGTGGTCATAGAAGGGGAAGCAGAAACCATGTGGGAAGATGTAGGAAACTCTAGTAAAATACTGGGTTCATCTGAGAGGAAAGAGTCTATGGGACTGGGATCGACAAGGGAGGCAGTTTAGATCTTTCCATGGATACATATTCCCTGGCAACTGATCCCAGCACATCATTGACAGTTGATACTAGATTTTACTGTTGTTTAATTTTGAAACCATCCCTTAAAGTTCTCTCCCCCCGACTTCATGGTACATTTTACTGAACAATAAAATATGTTGGGAAATTCACTCCATGTATCACGATCTTCCAAGTCACAGTGACAGCAAGTCTGCCCCCGTGGCTTCCTTCCCGAATCCCGAGATTCTAAATCTGTGCTTTGAGCAATAGTTGCTCATGGCTAAAGTATATGCCTTCTTTGTTTTCAGTTCCAGGATATTTCCTTTGCAAATCCTACAGTGTATTAACTCTGTGGCAGATGGACATGGACCATACTCCAAAATAAACACACAAAAAGACCTACATTACTAGAATCTCCTGGTTGAGAAAAACTATCATGAAAGCAAGGAAGTTCTGATGAAAGGCCACTGCCCGTCCACGGGTCAGCTGCTTGGAGCTTAGTCCTCACGAGGTCCTGCCCTGAGGAATGCAGAACCGGGTAGCAATGATGTGTACCTCATACCAAAAGATGGTGCAGTCAAAGAGAAGATGCTTCTTCCTCTAGTTACACATTTCTATAAAATTATATTCTACTTGGCCTTTTGGAATGGAAAACAACGCTCCTCTGCACATCAATACAACTTTGTTTCCATGGCAATATCATATAAGTTTAATGCAGATGCTAACAACTTTCATGGGATTCCCAATCCTCACACACTCCCAGATTAAGGGGGCTGTCAGTGCCTGTGCTCCCACTCGTGCCTGGGGATCATCCTGAAGGGCTGGGCATCCCCCCTTCCTTGGGTCCTTCATGTGAGCATGAGAGATGAGATCAACCAAGACTCATCAAACACAGATTCATGTACCGCCCAATCACACAGTGTTATGCGAGACCTTTGCTATCTCTGGCCTGCAGATGAAGAAGCTACGCCTAGAAGAGTCAGTGACTGGCCTGGCCGGAAGGCCTGGTGTGGGCACAGCCAGGGCACCAAGCTCTCAGGCTTGACTCTAGATCTAAGCCCTCAGTCCCCCCACTGCCATGCCAGAACTAGTGTGCTAATACTGACTGTTGCCTCTGTGTTTCTTGCACACGCCCTCAATCTGGTAGAGCTACTATGAGAAGCTTCCAGAAGAGAGCACTGAAGTAGAAAGTGTGGCCTCAGATAGGGGCCCTGAAAGTTGTGGCCTGTGCCAGTCAGCTGTGTAAGCTTAGGCGATTTACTTAACTTCCGTGAAATGGGTGTTCATACCTGCCTCCCAGATTCCTAGAAGGATCACAGAGATCTCTATGGAATCGCTTGGCAAAGCTTGCTCAGAGTGGTGGTACGGTGGGTATGATTAGTAAGAAGGAAGGCCAGGGTATCCTAACAACGCAGCTTGCTTGAGACTGTGCTTTTGGGTACGAAGAGCCACCGACTGTCTCTAAGGGTGCTGGGCTGCCTTCCACCACAGAGTGAGCGGGGCCTGCTGTTCTGTTGTTAGGTAATGCAGCCCTGGAACGCTCTCTGACAGGGTTCTCTCTTCTCTTTCTAGTCAGAAGTAGCGTGAGGGACAGCCATGAGGCACTGTCTCTGCTGTAAGACTTCCTGAGTTTTCACGTGTTTTAAGTGATTATCAGAGATGCTGAGATGGACAAGCCTGATTTTCTCTGTCTTTCGAATTTAAAGACATTCATGTGAGTCTTTTCTTCACCTCAGCTGTAACTTATGGGACCAAAAATGTGGGTGCGTGTAGGTCTTTCTGTCCTCAACCGGGGGGTGAGGGGGGGGTTTGCCTTGCCCCTTCAGCCCCACTTCAACAGAAAACATAATGCAGGATGGAGAATAACTTCCAGGCCAGCTGGCCATATGTCGCACACATGGCCGGTGTGCATTTATAGTTCTTGAAGCACCTTATCAATGGAACTGCAAATGCCAACCTCAGGAAACTAGAACACCAGGGATGAAAACGAAGCATACCCACCAGAAAATGACAGCGAGTATTTCACATCACTAAGGGGACATTTTTGGGTTAACAAAAATGAGGTCTCGTGGAAAGTCATCGTAGGTTTTAAATGAGGTTAAGCTTATTGAAAACAACATGGATTTTCATAGAGTATGGGGCATTTTGATGTAAAGTGTCAGCAACACTCAATAAATTATGGCTGAATGCCATATCATCGCTACCTAGACAGGCATGGATAGGTATATAAAATGACTGCAGCCTTGAGTTTTCCTTGCAGATCTAGATTTTGTTTATTTTTAACTTAATGGTTTGGAACCAGATTTTTAAACTATTGAAAGAGAAGGTATTTAAAAGTTTCCATCTGGGGGATGACTATTTGATTCACTTTCTATCACTTTTAGAATGAATGTATTAATGGTTATTGCCACCATTAGCGATTCTTTTTCAGATGAGGTTTAATAGCTTTTAAAATTGTGATTGTTCTATTGTGATAGTTGCCAAATATGCTACATAACATTCTTTCCACTGGACCAATGTTTTCTTCTAACCTAAATGCAGATTCTGCATTTATGCATGCTCTAGCTAGGGAAAAAACATTCTGGAATGTTTTGCATAATGACTTTTTTTTTTAAGTTTTGAACCTATCAAATGACTACTTTAGAAGTTATTAAACCTCATCTAAAAGAATTGGTCTAGCAGTAGAAGTAACCATGCAATGCATTTACTCTCAAGTGATAGATAGTTAACTGACTTTAACTTTGGAAGCAACTGATACATGACCCAGTTATCCATCCATACGCGGGTGTGTGCTGGGTTTCCAATGTTACTTTTGAAAAGTAAATTGCTTTTTACTTCTGCTCTGACTCACTTCACTCGAATAAAAATACACTAACATTTCACAAGCTGCCAGGAGAATGCAAGCGAAAGACCGAGGGACACGTGAAAGTTTAGTTTGGACTAGGACAGACTTTGAGAAAGTGGGACGGTCCATCCCGGTGGTGACAACGACCGGGGTCAGGACACTTTCCATGTGCATGTGAATTACAAGCGAGAGAAGTCAGAGGCTGCCCTGCAGGGGCTGGCCCCCTGCACCCCTAAATTCTGTCTAGCTCCTGCGTGCCCTGGCCACTGTCTCTCAAGAGACCACCTCAGGGACTCAGTCATCAGGCACGCAGCAGCTTTCAGCCTTGCGTATCTTCCTCCTCTGGTAAAAGGACCATTTCCAAAAGCAGCTTTGAAACCAGCGTCCGAGCAGACGACAGGGACGGGAGTCCGGTGCTCTTGTTCCAAGGATGGACAAGGCTTTTGGCTTTGCTGCCTGCGTTGCCACCGCTCCGGCCTCCTGCTGCTCCTGGCACCTGGGAGCAACCTGTAGCACCTGAGAGCACCGAGAGGGAGTGGCAGGGTCGGTGTTTGTAGGTCTCACAGGTGCACCAAAGCTAGGGCTCTTTTCAGACGCTAGGTCGGTGGAGGAGTCTGGTAAAACCACACTGAGAGGGGCTTCAGCGGGTCCTTGCCATTTTCCACAAGGGTTTAGAGCTCTCGGGCCAACTCCTTATTTTAGGCAGAAACGACACCATTTGCCAATTTCCTGAGCACTAGATTCCAAAAAGGAACCCAAGTAGGCCAATCATCGTCGGCAAAGTTGCCCAATTAGAATTGTTAGGTTTTTAAATAACACTTAAAACAACTTTCTATCGAGAAGCTCATATGCTGCAGAGTTAATACATCACTCAGAATGGACAGGTGACATGTGCAGGCCAAGTCAGTGGCAAAAGGGACAGGACAAATGACAATGGTGTCCAGACATTCGTTCCCAGGGGTCCTGTCATTAAAAGGACTTGAGCAGAGATTGGGCAGAGCAAGCTGTAAGTGACCGGGGCAGAGCAAGCTCTCAGTGACCAGAGCAGATAAGCTCTCAGTGACAAGGGTCCTGCTCTAACTGGTGGTGTCTCATTGGCTACGCATTGAAATCCTCCAGAAAAGCTTTCAAAATACTGGGTTCCCACCCCAGCTATTCTGATTCAACTGAGGCAATGGATTTTTTGAAAGGTTCTACTGCGCAGTCATCGTGAGAACCACAGGTCTATCATTCCCCCAAGGACTTCATGTAGTTGGTCCTAAACGTGTCAGAAGTTCTGACTCAAAATTCACATATATGCTTAATTTAAAGATTTCAAATCACCAGCTTCTTAAAGAAGTCCCCCCCCCCCAACCGTCGTTGGAGCTACTATAAATTTTTATAATGTCCTTCTTTGGGATAAAACAGCAATAGCAACAACAAAAACCAACACACAGGTTTTTCCCTCCTCCCTGCCCCACAATGAAGATGTGCGAGCTTGTTCATCAGTTGGGCACCAGGCCATTGTGCAGAGTCACTGTTAGCAGTCAGTTCCTAGAGTGCCCTGTCACCAAAGGGCTATCAAGTCACTATTAATGTTTAAAATATATTTGATTCACTCTTCGCTTGGCAATTTTACAATTCTTAAATAATCATTTTATAATTATTTCATTATTACAAAATTATAAAATTGCCAAGTATATAATCTGTCCTCTAGGTTGGAATCAACTCCTCTTAAGTGAAGTGACAGTTGAAATTCACATGGCATAGCAGTTATTTCATTAGCCCACGTCCACATTTCATTTCCGTTAGCAAAAAGAAGCCAATTCTTTAGCTTGGGCTGTGCAATTTTTTACACATCACTTTTGCCCAGTGAAATGTAGATAGCTAGCATGCTGGACGCTATAAATACAGGCTGTACCATCTGGGTGTTTAATAACAAGACATCATATGCACAGCTTCCGTCCAGACCTACTGAGGGAAGGTGTCCAGGTTTCCTGTATGATATATTCTTTGCTGATGTCTCAAAAGATCAGAGCTGAGAGAGGCGTAAGGAGACCAACCAAGAACTGACCCATCACTGTCAATTCCTAACTGACAATTAGCAGAAAAGGATTCCAGTTTCCCTTATAGCCAGATTAGCTTTTAGAATCTGTTGTAACCAGGAGTCCCTCTGCAGGCCTGATTTAATATACTTCTACTGGTCATTAATTAATGTCATGTGGGTGTCTCCACTGTGGTTTGTCTTGTTATCATGTCAACATATGAAATTTGGGTTGAAAGTATATCATTAATTCTGTGGCCTGAGTATTGCAGTCTGTAGCTTGGCTTGTTAAGGCAGCTCTAAGCTCAATCTTTGGATCTTAAAGCCAAAAGAATAGAGAAGTGGTAGATACAACGGTTTATGAAAGTTCTGACTTGCATTATTATGTAAAATACTGTTGGCAAACAGAATACTGTCATGAACACACTACTCATGTCTCTAAAGAAGCTTGAATAAAAGCTACAGTGAAATGTTTTCCCTACAGGACTTACAGAAATCTCTAAAGAGCCTACCACAAGATTCAGTGGTATGTTCAGCTCCTGAATGTGTTGGCCCCAAGCCAACAGTAACCTCTAACATTTGGCTTCTCCTGGGAGTTCCATAGGCATTAAGAGAAAGGCCATCTGTAGCATAAGCTGATAAAGACGTGGTCTTGTTATTCATTATACTGAACAAATTCAAATATTCCTATCTTACTGACATCATGGGAATAATAAATACCGAAGGAATGCAATATATTGCACTTTAAAATATGTCATATTATAAATTCTACATATATAGAATAATGGATTACGAAGGACTTCTGGAATGGCCCAGAAGTCCTGGAACTCTCCTAGGGAAGGAGGGCCAAACGGGGTTTGGAAAATTCCTGGAGATGTGCAGGACACATACCCAGCAGTCACAACCTGGCTCAGACGATTTTCATCATATCATGAAATGTCAGAGAAGATGAACCTTTGTAGTGTATCCCAAAGGATGGCACACACAGAAACCAAGGAACTGCAGAGTAAAGGAATTAAAAGGAAGACAATCTTTCCACAGAAGAAACGAAACGACAGTTTCTCACTTTCATAATGAAATTTTCAGGTAATCTAAGTCCTTTCTTACACCTGTGTTTTATCAGGTCTATCTTTTAAATATTAACATTTTTTAATTTGAAAGATATTTGAGAACTGTCTTATTAATTCAAGTGCTTGAAAACATTATACTTGAGAGCAAATTGTCAACAGAAACCTCTAACATTTGGCTTCTCATGGGAGTTCCATGGACATTAAGAGAAAGGCCAACCTTCCTAGCTGATGAAGACGTGCGGTGTGTCATGGTGTTCGCTCTCACATTCAATAATTCTCTGTTGGTGAAAGAATATCAAGGACCAGTGACAGAACTTGTGCGAGAATGACAAATGCCACTACTTATGGTCGTAAACAGAAAAGGATGACGTCATCTTGAACATCTCAATGTAAGCACATGGACCACCCAAAAGAGAGAAAAACTCAGAGTGGGGGAAAAGGTTCCAAATCTGGGAATATACTGAAGTTATACTGTTAGGTGGAATGAGGAGGTGGAAAATACATAGATGGTTTGCCTTTGAATTTATTTTAAAACTGCTTACAAGATAACCTAGTATGTTCTTCTTGTGGGTTTCTGCAGATGTCCACATTTCCTTTGTATTCAGGAGTCACTTAATTTTAATGTTAAAACTGGAAGAATGTATCCCCAAACTCTAATAGTTAAATTGGTGAGACTATAGGCTACAGACTTTAAAAAATACTTTCCCTCATTTCTTCTTTTAGAGACAACATGTTTAACACTTGTAGGTAGACACAATCTCCTGCCATGAGCGGATAATGCTGCTTCCACGTCTCTGAGGAGCCGCCCCTCAGGCCTTGCTGTTGGCGAGTTACGGACACACTACAGAATACGGCGTGTATTTCTGGGACTCTGAGGCGCACATCACTAATCACTAATGCTTCATTCTAAGAGACTGCTTGTCACTGGCTGTGGATTTTAATGAAAAGCTTTACTGGGAAAAAGTTGGAATCATTGCGTTAAATGGCTTTTTCCTAATCATTGATGCCTTGGTGCCAACGTCCTTTCCCTAAGGACCCCACAACCAGAGGCACTTCTCTCCTGCATTCCCAATCACGACAAGAGCTAGGGTTAGCGGACCCTAAGACAATGTCAGTCCCTGGTTCTCACTCTAATGGTGGTACAAGCAGAAGCCTAAAGGTAGCGGTATGTAGGCATCAATTATGGTTTTTTTTTTTTACTGACTTCTGCTTTTGAGGTTCTGGTCTTTGAGTAGAGCTCAAAAAAGCAAGGAGTTTATTTCTATATGGGTGAAAGAGTGCACATCCTCCCTTCATTTTTTTCCTGGGAAGAAGTAAAAAGGATAGCCTGTTCTTCCCAGATCACACTGTTACTTTGCTTCATTCTGAAGTAGCGAGGAGTCAACCCACAGGGCTGAACTGCAGAAGCTACTTTCTGAACTGTGGACGCTCATGAAACACATTTGACAATTTTCTCTACACACCTGCAGGGGTATTTAACATGAGACTCCACGTTGGAGACATGGAAAAGGCAATAGATGTTTAGATGTTCCTAAGGAGTATAAAGATGGCTACTTTCAGGTAAAAGTACTTGACTTACCTTGAAAACTCTGTACAGTACAAGGCAGGCACAGTGTAAGTAATGCTTTTTATGACAAAGACCCAAGTCCCGATGCAATGAGAGAATACTTTGCAGTTGCTAAAATAACCCAAAAACCATTTCCCCTAGCAAATGCTGACACACAATTCTAAGTAGAATGCCTGGTTTAAAAAAAAAAAAAAAGCATTTAAACATTTTATCAAACAAAGAATTAAATTGTGTAAATTACTTCGGGGAAACATCAAGACACCGGTCTGATTGCCCTGCTTGCTAGTCACCACGTAGCATTAAAAAGTGAATGCCACTGTCTCAGTGCAGTTGCCATAATGACTGCTCCCTGATGTGTCTCCCTCAACAGCCTTTGATTTATTGTAAAGTAATACCTTCCCGGAGGAGAACACTAAAATAAAATCAACATGGCCAGAGCAAAGAGAAATAAAATTTAAAAAGCCAACCTTTATTCCACTTTGAACAAGTTTGTGAATGTCCAAATAAGGCTCCTTGAAAATTTCTCCTTCGGGGGTGAGTATTTTCACGAACCCCTCCTTTTCCAGAATGAAGAGCCGGTGCGAGCCATCGCTGCTGTGCACAGCCCCCACCGGCTGGCGCAGTCCGCTTACGACCTCCTGAACACAGAAGCAGTTGTGTTTGTGCTTTCTAAACAAATTAAAGAAAACCAGTAAGCTTTGCTTGGGATGAAGAAGGCGAGGGACGCAGTGGGCATCTTTTTCTAAATACATTTCCCCAGAATCAATGGCTTTGGAACCATGAAGCGCTGCTAACCTCAGGTCACATTATGACTCAAGTGCTTCTTTTAAATTCATTTCAATGGAGGCAAACAAAGCAGCCTTCTCTCCAAAAGTAAAAGAGAGAATCAAAACAGGTATGTATTTTAAAGTTTCCTGAGCTCACCTCACTTTTCAGTGACTATAATTAAAATTAGCTTTACTCCCAATCATTAAATCTTACTGAAAGGTACTCAGAGAGAAAGTTCTAAGGTCTATTTATAAAACTCTGATTTGCTAATAATAATTACGCTGAATATTTCCATAGCACTAAGCTAACAACAATTATAAAATTCAAGTTTGAAACGATCCTCATAAAGTTCACATGAATCATAGGGAAGCCACGCTCATAAGAGAAGATTAGTAGCCACGCATTAAAAGCATTTAAGCTAATATGATTTTAGAGAAACAAATGATCAAACAGGACAAGAGAAAGACACTTGAAGGACAAAGCTGCTGGACAGAAGCACAGTGGATTCACTGTCAGAAATCACAAGACTTGTCAGCTGGGTTTTCTAAACGGTTAAAGAGCATTTATCTTTATGAACCTGCTGATCTCCTCCATTTTCTCATATTCTTCCATCTGGTCCAAGTAGTTAGAGGCTGGGCCTCTAATTTGTTTTCTTGGAAAATCCGGAAAGCACAAACCACCATCTTTTCTTGCATAATAAAAGCAAAACTCCTCAGCAGTAGTTTGAAGGAAACCTTTAAAAGATACAGAAAGACTCATCAGACATACTTAGTGTCACAGTAGAATCCCCACATTGAAAAGATACAGTGTCAGTAGACAGTTTTTAAGGACCAGATGTTTATTCTAGGAAAATACATAGACAAAAAGGAAAGGAACGAATACAACCTTTTGGCTTGGGCCTTCCATTTCTTTTTTTCCAAACCAAAATTTAAGAATTACATTCCAATTAACAACATATTGGGTCTTTTAAAAGTCTCAGAACATACACTACAAACCCAACGTCAACCTTGTCATTTACTGCATTGACCCTATTCTCAGGCTTCCCCAGGTCATTTTCCCCCTACAGCCTCAAGCAACTCCTAGGAACAAACCAGAATCAAGAGAAAGGCCATCAAGAACCACTGTACAATCCTTATTGTACTGTCATTGACATATGACTAAGTAATAAATCTAAGGACTACCCAAAGTTATTGTATGCCTACGTAAGTGACCCACTCATTGTGATGAAAAAGCAGTGAACTTATGGGAATCAACTGATACAAATGCTTAAGTGCCCTCTTCCTGCATCTCACATGCTGGAGACAATGAATATTTTGTAATATAAAAGTTGTATTTCAAACATCCCTTCAATCTCAAGCAGAATAGTTGACATACCACTACTCACTGAAAAATAAAAAGTGAAAAAGCAAAATAAAAAGGTAACATAGACTTACATAATAGAACATGAAAGATTCTTTTCTTACATATCATGAACTTTAATCAATTAAAGCCAGTTGTATTTGACCTAGAAGAGGTCTTTACGACAACGAAAAAGTTCAACATTACATTTGCAATTGGAGTTAATAAGGGTTTCTATGTGCTGACTACTAGCCAGCCACTCATGGACGATTGTGACCTACTTGCTATGTGCAAATCACAGCAGGGCACTCCTTGACAACCTACAGAATATGGCCCGTATCTTGAGGCAGGCCCAGGACGCCTAAGCTGCTGTTGACCCGTTTTCATGACTATCTCCATGGTGGTCTCGGGATAATTCTGCCTCTGATGACATCAAATACTTCACTGATGCAAATGGTCTCAATGTCCCCATCCCTGTTCCTTGTAAAGGCTGTCCCCCACTCTTACTCCAACCTCCGGTCCTTGCTCCTCATACCACTGAGGCATGGTCAACTTTCACTCACCTGTGTTCTTTCAACAAATGGCACAAGAACCTCTATTCAAATAGCAGAGTCTCGCCTTGCAAACCTGCACCCTGACTGCTATGTCCCTCATCATGCTTCCCCCACAAAGTGGCAACAAAGATCCTGATGTAACAGTATTGACTTGGGGGAAAAGGGTCTATTGATGATCAGCTTCCATAGTCTGATGACTTCTGCTCTTAAAATGACACTGCCACCAGAGCTGATTTAATACAGTGCTCTGAACTCCTGCTTCCCAGTTCATGCATGTTTATCCAACAAATTAGACGATGGTCCCTCTATCATCTACCCCAATTTGGCAGGGCACCTGGTAGCTTCGGTGAAGGCCAGAAGTTGTGTAAAGAATCTAGGTCTGCAAGGATTTCTAAGAAGAATCTGGGGGACAAGCAAATGCGAATTATGAATGGAACAAGAAAGAGACTGAGCGTTTATTTTCCATGAGCTTGACCAAGGTCCCTCAAACCAAAAACTAACCTTCGCGTCTGAAAGTCCCAAGTGGCTCACACTTTATGTGCACTTTAACCTCGCTTTTGGGTAAGATGTATGACTCCTAAATTTCTGAGGCAGACTCTTCAAGGCCGACATTAGACTAGACCATTGGGAAACAGCTCTCTGGGAAGCAGGCAAATAACAGCAGATATCCTGGGAGGGGGCGGTGTGTGGGGATGCGGCCTGGCAGCTGGGTTATTTTCCTTTGAAACAAATTCTGGGATTAGCAATGGGGGCGAGGAATAAAGGCTATGGCCTCATTTACTCATCTTCGTCTTTTCCTTCCATTCTCTAATGGCTAAGCACATAGCAACAGATGAACATGCTTAGTCCATTCAACAAGTGTATCTGAGGTAAAAGAGATGGAAACAGAGCTACTAAATGAAACTTTTCACACAGTTTTGAGCTAGATTGTTTTGCATATTTGGGTACACACACACACAAATACACACACATCAGGCAGCAAGATCTCCATGCCAGTATTATGCATGAAGGAAGACTGCCCTATTAAGGGTATATTTATAACAAAATGTGTGAAGAGAAATTTTGCTTTAATGTGATGTTTGCCTGTGGGGGATCCCAGAAAAACTTCAAAGCATAATGCAGAACAAATTTTAAGAAATGATCAGTATCCAGCATAACAAGCTGTAAACCAATGCCATCTTGGAGGAAATGAAGGAACAATGCTAGTGGCTGGTTCCATTTTGTAATGAATTATTAGCTGGGGACAAACATGAGGAAATGAAAAATTATTTTCAAATGGAATGATTAATGAGTGCAGATTCATAAACTCTGGCTGCAGAGGTACCAGGCTCTTTGAGCAAAAATGAAGTAAAAAAACATACAGCATTAGTAATGACTCTTGTCCTAGCTTTTTTACAGAATTTAGACAAACTGAATAATCAAACAGTGAATGAGGGAGCCAACGGGGAAGGTGTTTACATAAAAATATGATCTTTTTTTTTAATGATCATATTTGTATTGAAATACCCTATGCTTTTACTAACATTTATCTTAAGCGATTCGATTTTGCGGACAATGAAAAATAATTGATGCCTTTCTGTGATGCGCTCAGAGGGACCTGGTTTGGGGACACTGGACTAACATCTATTGTCAGGGAAGAGCTGATGTACCAAGTGGTAGCCCTGTCCCCTGACATCTGGAGACACACCAGAAGGCCTTTAACTGAGGTGAGCCTGTCCCCCCACGAGTCACCATCACACAGTCAAGTTTATGAATGAGGAAAGAGCTGATGGTTCCAACAGCTGCATTTCTAAAAACACCTGATAACTGATCAGCTATCTTGGACAGGGAACTATTCTCCTGGCTCTTCAGTCCAGTCTTTTATACCATAAGTCTTCCTAGGAGAGAGCACAGCAGACCCTGGGTGTTTGGCTTGTGGCAAGGCTACACAGTGGCTGCTGCTGAGAAGAGAAACAATATCCTGTCAAAACATGCTAGCAAGGATGTAAAGCAATGGTGATTCTATTAAAAAAAAAAATACTGGACCCTCCGTGGTGGTGCAGCAGGTTAAGGTGCAGCATTGCAAGCTGGCCACAGTCACTTCAGTCTCAGTTCGATCCCCAGTGCCGGAGCTGACCCACAGGGCGCAACCGAACTCTCCTGCCTCACCCACTGCTCCCCTCAGCAGTGCACTTTGTCTATCTGCCTGTTCTGCTCCCACTCTGTCTCTGGTGAATCCTCTCACCCCCTATACCTCTGGGCAGTAACCCATTTCTGTATGCATACATAAATAAACCTTTAAGAAAAAAAAAGATACTGACAGGTAACTGCAGATTTTCTAAAGGGTTCCAAGTTCTTTCTCTCAGCTTGGATGCTAAAGCCAAGTTCTTTTTCCTCATTATATGCACTGTTCATGTTAAGGGAAAAAAGCAAAACACAAATTCTCTCAGGAAGGTCTAGACAGGCGGGCATTAATTCTACGAGAATGTGTAGATTTTGATGCGTCAATCCATCCTTTCTCCTGGGGCCTAATCAGACACATGTGCAAGATGCCTGACCTAGGTCAGCTGTGCCTGTGGACTAGAGAAACTCAGTAGACTCAAGCCCTTGACCTTGGCCTCATTAGCTACAGGATTAAACCAACTGAACTAATTGTAGACAGACAGTTCACACGACAGTAACCTAGAGCTGAAGCAATAGCAGTGGACAGTGATAAGAATCGCTGTGATAATGAGTGAAGGTGAGGCAGAGCCGGAGACTGGGCCTCCCTGGCGTGTGCTGCGCTCTCATTCAGCCAGCGGCACCCGGGCAGGAGAAGAGACCTGCAGTGTTGAGCAAGGAGTTTCTATGTTTCTCTTTAAATAAAATTTTGGCATTTTTAGAAATTTTAAGAGTTTACTTCCCTATGCATATTCACAACTGGGAGAATATTAACATTAATATAAAAGTAGTGTCATTTCACTCATTGTTCTGTAACTTCTTTTCTCATCTGTGGGGATAAGCACATCATGAATATTTCTGAATGGAACCCTCGGGAAAGTAGCTATCTTTCAGCTACACATATATTTCAAAGAGGCCAGAGTTCTCTTCAGGCCATAAAAGTGAAGCCAAGGGATAGGTCATTTAATATTTATGTCCATATGCACTGGGCTGTGGGTGGCAAATGAAGCTGTCTTAGGGATTCTTTTTTCTCTCCTAACTCCCTCCATGATTCTTCTCTTCCCAAATACACCCCTTAGGGTCACTCACTTCCTGTGGTTTTGATTTTCAGGAAGATAAGATTATGAATAAGAATAACCAAACATAGTCCCTCATAAAAAGAATCACAAAGAACTTATTTTTCACAATTTCAAACCTCAGAGAAAAGTAAACCATGCCAGTAAATAGACTGAAGAAGGTAAAAATAATAATAATAATAAAAACTTACAAGTTGGCTTTTAGAGCAATTCTGAAGTAGGAGTGTTCTAGAATTCTAAAGACTTCTGTGTTGGGGGTACAGGCTGTGCTGGGGGTACAGGCTCAAATTGATCAGACTTTAGGACCCCGTAACCTGCCAGCCAGCGTCAGCCTGGCTGAGGAACTGGTTACTGTAAGGGGCCCAGAGGACATGTGCCAGCTCACCTTGGGGACCAGCTTTTGGAAGGAAGGCGCCGGTCCGCCAGGCAGCGCAAGCCCGTCTCGCAGCCACAGCCGGCGGGGCCGTCCCTGGAAGCCACTGGGCTGCCCGCGGCCGGCACTGTGCTTTCATCTGGTTATCTTTCCAGGCGGCCTGGGTGGCCACCAAGAGCACTTGACATCTTGATGCGCTTCAGCAGTTTTACACATATACAAACTTTGTAGAAAAATAAATTTGTCATTCGTCACCACATATGTTGATCTGGGGAGTGAGGTCCTTGCCATTCTAACTCCTGAGCTGTCTGCTGTGCTCTGTCTTTCTGAGGATAGGGGCCTGGGGTCTGACTGGGAAGTTAAAATAACTTGAAATCCATGAAGCTCCCAAGAGGTGAACCTCCCCAAATCCAGCATAGCTGTATTTAGCTTGAGTACAGAGAGGTGGATGGAAACGCCAGGGCCTATAGCACATGGCACTGTGAGCCTCCCACGGGGAGGGAAAGCCTGTGAGACTTGAAATCTGCCACAGTCTTAAAAAGTACATAATCTGCTATCGCTCCCCCGACCCCTAGCCATGGAGCCCCCGTGACTTATCCCACTTTGCTTTGGGGAATGTTATGAAGAGGAAGAAGCAGCTGGTTTTTAGAAAAGTCTCAGAGACATGGTTGTAGTTTCTAAAGACAATAATAATATTTTCACATAGAAAAGGTTTAGGTACATGTCATGGTCCTGCAAAGGAAGTCAGCACCCCTAGTCAAAATGTTTTCTTAGGGTATTAAGAGAACTTTAAAAAATACAAATCTATACTTTTCTGGGTCAGAGAAAAAGAAATGTTCCCAGTGCATCCTACAGCCAGTTCTTAAAGCCGGTCTTTTTATGGAATGCCTTTAGTCTTATAAACTGTTAGCTGCAGTAGATTTGTTTGCGTGTGCCTTTGCCTAACTAAACAGAATCTGCCTCGTTAAATTCTTTTCTACCTCTGTTGATTCCTCCCATTAAAACCACCACAGCCAAATCTTGCAAACTTCTGATGGTGAAGTAGCCAATGCCCGAGGCTCTCGATATTTATGAGGGTCCGAAATGTGATGGTGACTGGGTGGACTTGTGACATCGGCCCTGTCGGCTTCCTTCTCGCTGCACAACTTGGGCCATCAAGCTCCTCCCCAAAGCGCAGCCTTCCCTGCCTCTCCGGTGGAGGCCACCCGCCGTTCCTACCTGCTTCCTAGGGGCTTTGGGGAGTAAATGGATCATTCTAGGGGATGATGCTTTGTCCAATGCCATCTTTTTGGATTTTTATCATACTTTTAAAAGGCAGGGCCAATCTGCCCTCCACTCTCAACCATGCAGGAGAGGAAACCACCTTGACACTGACGCCGAAGGGTAAAGACACCAAGAAGAAACTCGGGCTGATAATCCAACGTGTATGAAGATGACCAACTGCGTATCAACTTCACAAGAAACATAAAACTTGGCAAAAAACCCAACCCACCATTTGTAGACGGAAATGACCGTAATCCCTTTAGCAGCAATAAAGGGTTTCGAATTTAGGTAAAATAGGTATTTTGTAAGGTGAGATAAATTTTACATCTCATAAGCCAGCATTTAAGAATAGATATCTTGAAACTATATTCTTCAGGAGTTTTTTTTTTTTTTTTCAATGTATGTTCCTTTTACTTATTTTTACCTGGAATATGTCCACGGCAAGTATAAAAGAATTCTTTGCAATAGTCTTTACAGAGCAGGGGCAGTACAAGGTCTCTTTCCAAGGCTTCTCTCTCAGGGGAGTGGAACAGGCTTTGGGAATGTGGTGAGCAAAGTGCACACTTGATTTCCTCCAGTAAGTTCCCACATTCTGTGTTGTTGGTGACAGAAAAGATCTGAAAGTCATAAATCAGAAAGAAAGTTTTTTAGTACGTGAAGTTAGGTTGAGTTTTTTGATCCCCCCACTCCCCCTCCGTGATCAGGTGAGTCGAAGGGGGAAGTAACCCAAGCAGCTGTCAAAAGAAAATGACCCCATCACAATCCAGATGCACTTATGAGGCTCTAAGTCAAGTCTCCTGGGTTAAGATGGACAAGACTGGAGCAGGGATGCCCCAAGGTGGGTCTGACTCTTGCTAATCAGTCTGTTCGTGTGTTTCAGGTGCAAACAGTTAAGTGACAATTATTCTGATGCTCTTTATTCTTTATCACTTCATTTTGCTTCAACTGGGTATATACAGACGGATATATAACTTGAAGTTCCAACTATCTTTTTCCATCTGTAGGGAAAGCAAAGACTTGGGACAGGGCTTATGTGTGTCTCAGGTAAGACTAGTTCACTCCTAGAATTCTTAATATGATATCAAACCATGGCTGTTATTTGAATGACATTTTTCAACTATTAATTTTTGATGTGTAGATTACAGTGGGAAAGTTACTAGCTTGGGGGAAATCTCTCCCTTTCAAGTTTTATAAAATTTCTATCTGAAGCTGAATCAAATAGGTTTAAGACCTATTTTTGTTATTCATTATATCTTAGCCAGGAAAAACTTTCTAACTAGCTCCTCAGGTATGCTACATGATTGAATAAACACAGCGTTTCATGAAAGTGCTGCTGTATAGTATTTAAGTGAGTTTTACTGAAAAAGGCATACTTTTCTCATTATTAACACAGTATTAAAGAGGGGGCTACGAGGTTAGTAATTTGTTGATAAAATGGGTCTTGGAGTTTAGCACTAGTTCTAAAAGGCTGACTTCAGGCATGCCTCTAAAAAATACAGAAGACCGTTTTGAGACACGAAATGTAGCACTGTCTAAATCAAGGAGTGATTTTTCATATTGAAAAACACCATGATGGGATTGAATCTGATACTTCTCCAGTTTATAGAACAATATTTATACTTATTTCTTTGGAACCAGGAACTGAAATTAATATTTTAAACTCTAGATCATTGTTGGATGCAAATATTTCATTCACAAGTTGATGTTCTAATTAGAGTATATGGCATGGATTCTTATTTATTTATTTTAGAATAGAGATATTCTGGGTGATCACAAAATCTGGACCTGAAAGAACAGAGCAACTAAAAAAAAAAAAAATCGCTGACTGCAAGCTTGCTAAATAAAATGTTAGCCTGCAGTAATTAAGTCTAACAGAAGTTACCTGTTTCAGAAGAGTATATGGTAGGTTCTGACTGCCTACGGCCCTCAGAAAAGTTATTAGTCATAATTTTATTGACATTTTGATTTTTATCAATTTAATGAAAATTGCTTAACTGTTCAAGTGTTTTTTTTTTCTTCAAGCAAACATACACCAGACACTTAGAATTTGCATTCCAAGAATGTTTTAAATGTCTTTTATTGTCCATCCTCTGGCACACCTCGGCAGCTCACTTCAGTATTAATACTGTTCCCCTTTGCTCCTTTTATTTATCGAGGTAGCCATCCAGTAAGCACAGCAGCGGCAGGCTGAAGCACCTCTGCTGCCTGGAAAACTGGAATGTAATTACCTTTGGTTTTGTGGAGAATATAGGCTCGCTTCCACTTTTATAGCTGAAACAGACCGATCCCCACATACTCTCCCAGCTGCTATCCAGGAAGAACTTGATTTTAGTGCCTAAAGAATTTTGTCTTTTACAATTTTTGGAATGTGTCCTGGCCACAAGCTCTCCCATCCAAAGTTTCAGAAATGGGATTCAATAAATTATCTGCAATAGAGTAGAATAATATTCTTTGTAAAGTTGCATGCTGTTCCAGCCCAGCAGGATGGTAACATTTTGCTCTGTGTGAGGTCTGCAGTGTAAATACCTATTTGAAGAGAGATAGAGCTATCATTCTGCTGTGCTTTCAATGAACCACTAGTCTTACTGAAGTCAATTAAACCCACTCAGCCCAAGCTGCAGCCCTGTTTTAGACAGATGAGTCCTGGGGTGCATAGGTTGCTTTTTCTTCTCTCTTGCCAACAGGTTTCTGTCCTTAAATTTATGTCTGACAATGCCAACAATCTTAAGAAGAAATTTCAACAAATTTCCTGTTTTGATTTTAAAAGCCATCCACAAAGCCATGCAATTATAGTGTTTTAAATGAAATAGAAGGGAAATCAGGTAGAACTTGGAACCATGGCTACAGCATGCCTAGAGAGGACGGTGGCTCTTGCTGACTAATTTATAACATCTGGCAGGTCATCCTTTAATCTTTAGTCACACAAAAGTAAAATCCATGGAAGAAAGTAAGATAAATACTGGACTTGCCACTGAAGCTGGCCTACCACGATAGCTCATCAACCAGAGTAAAACGGGTGACAGAGACCTTCTGTATTTCTCTTTATTTATCAAGGAACTTAACAAAGAGGATAAAAAGGCACCCACATGGGTTCGATGAGCGGACAAAAGGAGAAAATACACGACAGTATATTAAGATGTCGCCTTAAGATCAGTTGGGGGACAAAAAGTTATTTCTAAAAATCATATGCCGACAAGGTTGTTCAGCTGTTGGGTAGAACACATGTGTCTCTGGACTATAGCGCTGGATTATGTCATTAAAGAGTTCAGTTTCAATTTTAGGCTAATATGTAAATAGATCATTGTACTAAGGCAGCTGTTAAAGGGACCCCAGGATGAGTTATTTGTTTAGTTGGATGTGCTCAACAATAGCCTTTGTCCCTGAAAGAACCAGAGCAAACAAATGATTGTAAAAGGCACACTTGAAAACAATTACTTTTCACCCATTCCTTGACAGCTTTGGCTGTGAAACCACCCAAGGTAGAGAGAGCTTCTGTGCCTTGTGGCTACAAGTTAAGTTTTAAAAATGGGGGCATTTCAGCTGGTTGCAGATTCAATTTGGCTAATGGGAATTAGATACTTTGCGCCTGCTGCATTTGGGAGCTGCAAAAATACTGCTAGGACAATATGACTTCCTAAATGTTGGCAATCCTGACTTGTCACCGTAGTTAACCATCTAGTGAGAGTCCGCACGCAATCTTCTTAAAATGTACCAAAACATGAAACTACAACAGCATAATAACATAATACCAGGGTTAAATGATTGAACTCACCGCAAGTTCAGTCCCTCAAAGAAAATGTGTTTGCTCAGAAACTGGAATTAATTGCTCAATTGAGCATTTTCAATATTCCTACCTAGTTTGGCACTATCTGTTTGGCAATGAAGTGTCTTCCCAGAGGAAAAACCTACTCCTATAGTTTTTGCAGAAGTTGCAGAAATCTTTCTGGGGGGGGCGTGAATTTTGTTTTTTATAAACAAAAAAAGGGCCCTTTCAAATAGCCATCATCTCTCCTGTACATACATAATGAAATAAGACCCTAACATATATTATAAGCCAGGAAGGCTTAGGGGGAAAAGTGAAACACTGAAGTTTATTATAAAATAACATGTTTTAAAAACTATTAAAACTTGAGAACTAACATAGGTCAAGAATGCCTATGCACAGCTATATCAAATCTCTGATTTGAACAATTTGAGTATTGTTGGTTTATAAACCACTTGTAATGGAACCAGCTCAGTGCAGTGCACCAAATTTAATTCAGACACATTTTCCAAATGAGTAGGGGTTTGTTGGAGATTGGAAGCGCGTAAAACGAAAAGGAATGTGGACAGCTAACTTGGCAGATTGCTTCCTAAAGAATAATTTCTTTGCGAAAATTACATAACTTCTTCTAAGAGTTATAACTCCCTTCAGCCTGCTGCCCCTCCCTCCAGGTCCCCACTGCATTTAGTTCAGACAAACTTTTCAGTCCCCGTCCTGAAGAGTCCAGTAACGCAGGAGTCTGCAGATGGCGCATAGGTAATGTACACTGCACGCAGGGAGACTTAATGGCAAGTATTTCTAAACCCTTCTCGGAGGTGCCTGGTTCTTTGGGGTTCCTGGTAAGCCCTGCAGATGAAGTGAATGCAGCTATTTTGTAATTTAATTCAATTACAACACAGGAGCTTAATGACATTGTTTTGAATAAAATGCTGGAATATCTGGTCTCTGAATCTCAGGCGAATGCTGCATATGGTAAGAATAAAGAGAGAGTTGCAGCTGAAAACCTGCAGCAAGACAGTTCTCACTCATTTGGGAATAGAGGGAGTTGGACAAATGCTCCCTCAAAAGGCATGAACATTTGGACAGGGCTGGGGACTGAAAGAGAATGATGTTCTCTGGTTTCACCCATTAGTGAACCAACTAACAAACACAATGGTGTTGTTGTTATTCTTTTGCCATAAGCAACAGGACTCTGTGTGTGGTAGCAGTTTAGTGGGGAGGAGGATAAGTCGACCCCTTTTTGTCCTATTGATTTTTTCCTATTTGCATGACTTGAGCAAATTAAATGATGCAATATGGCTTTTTGTTACAAAACAAAGTGAGAGATACCACCCAGACACATATGTTGATTCGTAGGAGCTGTTTACATGAGAATAGAGTGAAATCTACCGTGAACTGAGCATAAAAATTAGATTCAGCCTGGGTATTTTTTTTATTATGCCTGGGCCAGTATGACAGAAGCACAAGTTTTCCAAGAGTCTCAGACCTTGACAACTGCAGTGCTGTAACAGAGGAATTCTTAATTAAACCTAAAATGGGGAGCGGGAGGGGGGAGCAAAGACACCTGATTGTTTATTTCACGTGCTGTGATTGTTAATGACGTGGCCCCTCCCTCCTCCCCCCCCCCCACCCCTCAGTCTTACTTGGAGCGCAGAGGAGATAGCAGGCGTGACTGCATCAGGGCAACCTCAAAATTAAGCCTATCTTTACACTCAGCCCACACTACACACTTGCTTAAACTTCACACAAGGAAAATGTAAATGCCATTACTCCTAGTTCTAGAAGAGATAGATCCTTCTCGACAGCTAATTACCATGCAAAGTCAAGTTTAAAACGTTACAATCTGAGACGGAGAATCGCCTCGGTTTTCTGTGATAAATACGCCTGGGCAAAATCTTTCGCCAGTTAGTCGGCTGCTTAACCAGAGAAGCGGCAGTCTCCTTTCGCTGTTTTAACTATTGTAACGCAAGACACTGCCCCACTCCTGCGACCAGGCTGGGGATCGGAAACCAACCGTGCTTCACCATCCTTTAAGATCCAACCCTCTCCCTCTCCGAGCACGTGGAGAAAACGGCACAAATCTTTTCACCCTAGAAAAATAAACCCGAAACCACAGCCACCTTCATTTACAGTTTCACCGCAGCCAATGCCTGTTGGACCCAACACGCAGTTGGATCCAACACGCGCTGTTCATCGCGATTCTTTGAAAATATGTGCCCAGCCCAGGACGCGGGTACCAGGCAGCGTCCCTGCTCCGCGACCGACAGCTTCTAGAACGCAGCAGCATCCCAGCTCCGAATCTCTGCGCACCCCTCGGAAACCCAACGGAGTCCCCCTAGCGCTGGAGAAAAGTTCCCCCCCGCCAGAGCGCCCCGAGCAAGTTTCGCTCTTCTGGGCGCCCCAGCTCGGCTCGAGCCACCGGGAACCCCACCCAGCCTGCTGCCCATCTCGCCTCGCCAGGCCGGGGCGCGCCTACCTTGGGGTCCAGGCGCCCCAGTGCCCGGCTGTCACTCCGCAGGCAGCAGGACAGCCGCGGGTAGAAGCCGCCGCACAGCACGTCTCCCCCGCTCAGCAGCTCCAGCTGGGACATCATCCGCCGGTCTCTCCTTTTCAGGCGCTTCGGGGGGTTCCCATTCAGGCACCTTCTCCTCCGCGCTCCGCTCCCTTCGCCCTTTTCCCCAAACTTGGCATCTCCTTCGAAGAAGCCCAGCGCCACGGCCAGCAGCAGCAGCTTGAAGGAGAGCATCTTCAGCATCGTCTGCCGTCGGGCGGGGCTGGGCGCGCGGGGCTGGGCTGGGGGCGCCGCTGCCCGGCGGGGCTCTTGGGGCTGCGGGCTCTGCCGCGGGCGGGACACTCTAGAGGCAGCGGGAAGTGGCGGGGGCGAGAATCTGTCGCGCGATGCAACTTTGCGAAGCAGAAAAGACGCGGCGCGGGGGCCAGCGCCCGGGGGGAGCCCGAGCGGCGGGGTCGGGCTGGGCGGGTGGCACCGTCTGCAGCGGTGCCAGTGTCAGCTGGGTCAGGGGCTCGCGGCGGCGGCGGGGGCGTGGGCGGAGGAGCAGGCGTTGGCAGAGGAGGAGGCAGACGCGGAGGAGAAGCCCGCCACAGAGCTCCACTTGTCCGCGCCGCGGGAGCGGTCGCGGGGAGACCGTAGCAGGCCCCGGAGCGGCGGCGGCGGCGGCGGGGCCGGCGGCGGCAGGGCCCGCGCTGGGATCCGGAGGATGCTGAGGTCTCCTCTGCCGGCGGCTGCAGCGTCTCGCACAGCCTCTCATGTTTCGCTCCCTCTTTTCTTCTTCTTTTTAACTAGCGCGCGGGGAGGTGCCGCCACCGCGCGCCCCTTGACGTCACCGTTTCTCCCGCGCCCCCGCCCGGGCCGGGAGGGGGAGGGGAGGGGGCGGCCCGGCGAGCGCAGCGGCCGCTAGTGTTTCCGCGGGCTGAGCCTGGGTGGGTGTGTGCCCGTGTGCGGATCGG
>NW_004567119.1:6762737-6809791 GCF_000260355.1 Condylura cristata | reverse complement strand
CTCCCCGGCGCCCCCTCTCTGCGGCCCCTCGGCGAGCCCCAGGTGCCGCGGTCGAGCTGAGGTTCCGAGAGCCCACGAGTAAGTGGAGGCTGCGGGCGCTGAGAAGGGAGGGGCCCCTTCCAGGCCCCCCCGACCCGCCCCACGCCCCACGGCCCGGGGAGGTGAGCGGAGGGGCCGGGTCGGCGGAGCGAGCCGCCCCGTGGCTCTCCCGGCGCGCACGGACTCCCCAGTGTGACCCCGGGCGAGCTCAGTGGGAAGCCCCAGTCGCCGAGGGCTTCCTGGGGCGCGGGGGGCTGCGGCCCTCCGCGAGGGCGCGAGGGTTCCGAGGCTGTGCCGAGGGGCGCACCCCGCCTGGCCTGAGCTCTCGCGCTGCGAGGGCCCCGCTGCGAGTCGGTGGCTGAGCGGGGTCCCGGAGCGGGGTCCAGAGGGTTTGCCCCGCCGGGGCGAGGTGGCCCCGGACGCCCCTGGAGAGGACCTCACCTGTGCCGCGGTGCCAAGCGAGGCCTCGCCGGCGCCTCCCCTGGAGCTTAGGCACCCAGGTGGCAGAAAGAAGCAGATACTCGGCAGTCGGCGTTCATTTTAATGAAAGGAGGGTGGAAATCCAGGGCGACCCCGCACGGGGTGCAAGTACAGAGGCGTTAGTTCTGGAGGAAGAACTAGAGCAGGTGTGCAGACATCAGGAGCGTGGTGTCCCGGTCCATAAATAAATAAACCGCTCCTCCAGCTAGACAGAGTCTGCGAAAGATTCCGTGCGTTACCAAGCGTGGTGTCTTGATGTTTACGGAATTCCGGCTACCTGGCACCAGGACGGGCCTCCAGCCCTTTGCCCACAAAATATGCTTTTTGCCCACTTGAGAATTTGACAGGGAAGCTGATTTTCTGGTAGATGGATTCTGAAGAGGCGACAAGGCGCGTTTCCCATTTTGGCAATGGAGGAGCCTTCACCATATTTGGGTTTGCTTCGCTTGGACGCAGATTACACTCGGCCAATGTGAAGGTGGTTCTGGTGATGGATACCTGATTAATTACCTGCAAAGTGGTGGCGTTAGCTTGATAAGGCATCTTCCCGCTAGTGCTTTCTGGGCCTCTGGGTTAGGTTGGTGGAACTAGACTTTCCCAAAAGAGGTGGCGGATTTGAATACCCAAATTCTGCTGGATAATATATTAGGTCCAGTTCTGAGCTCAGTGTGGGGCCCTGAGGCTGCTGTGTACACTGACTTCTGTGCTCCAGTGATCACAAATTCTGATGTGACACTTAATCTCAAGTGTTTTCCTACTTTAAGGACTTTTAATATAAAATAAATCATAGAACTATAAGAACTTTAAAACTAAATTCTCATTTAATAAACATTAAGATGAATCCCATCAAGATTAAATCACTTACACCATTGCATTTAATTAGGTAGTTTCAAAAACAGGACCTAGGGACCCAGTCTTATTGCTTTCCACTCTCCAAGGCTTTATCCCCAAATAGCAGCTTTACATTCTTTTTCCAAAATAAAAATCCTTTTAAAAATTATATTACAGTGGTTTGAGCTCCCAGTCTAATCAATGAATTCATCTTAGTAGTTTTAGAACAGGCCTTCCTCATGGTTTATAGTTCAAGACTAAGACACTAAAAGGTAAGTTAATTTGATTTAAAAAAAAAAAAAGTATGTAGCTGCTAATAACCCATGACCCTACCTTTCAAGATGTGGAACATTTATGAGACTTTGCAATGAGAACTACCTGTCTTTCTTGCTACTTGGGAGCTGGAACTGACCTCTGGCATAAGCATGGATGTCCACACCTGAGCTTCTTTATAGTGCCACTGATGGAATTTCCAAATAAACAAATGGTAAATCAGTAAAATTTGAGGCAATAATAAGAGAATTGTCATTAAGCAGTGTTGTATACATGTAAACCACCCCACCACCAGTTTGACAGCCTAATTATTTAAGAATCAAGAATCAACATTGGGTTGTTTCCTAAGATTCAATCTGGAAGGCGAACTTGGAGGCTGCACAGCCATCTGGCCCTAGAATGTGGAAATGGCCTTTTCCACCGAGTCCCCTTCAGAAGTGGTGAGTGACCCATACCCGCTCCATCCAGAAGCCAAATCAGTCTTTAGCCAGGAGGAGCACTGCACAAGGGTGGCCAGAGAGGCCTCTCCTGACCCTCTACCACCACTGGGCAGCCCCACCTACTGGCAGGCTGGGCCTTCACCCTGGTAGCAAATGGGAGCTGGACTCCTAGCTGGCTTTACTGCCCCCCCCCCAAGCAGAACATGTGGGTGCAGGGCCTTGTCTTCCCAAAGAGGGTGCCCTCTGCCGGCTAGTGGCAGTTCCCACCCTCCTACCCTCATAGCCCAGGCCTAGCCAGGCGAGTTTTTCTTAACCTTGGATGGAGTGAAGATTCTCATGAACAAATGAGTTTTATCATAAAAGATGAAATATTTGACCCCACTTGAACTAAATTGTATCAGTAAAGCTCAAATGATTATCACTGGTGTAAATTATGTAGGTATGCGTTCTTCTATGCATGAATATATAGTGACATGAAGACATAGTCTTATGTATGGGAAATGAGCACAACTTAAATTCGGTAAATATTTATTCACTTTATCTCACCCACCATCACTTCTGTGCCCTCATCCCTCCCTCTTAATCTCAGAGACCTCACAACAGTTACTAATGCCCTCAAGGATTTGTCAGCATTTCAGTTTATCAAGTCATCTGTTATATAATTGTCCACTATATGTATCTGTCACTCTGATTACTTCATTTTACTTAATTCCCTCAAACTTCCTCCATTTGCTGCAAATGGCTGCATTAATCTTTCTTCTGGCTGATTATACTCCAATAGACCACATCACCCACGGATGGACATTTAAGCTGCTTCTACCCTAGATTATGTAAATGGTGCTGCATAAATGCTTAAAATAAAACTATTTTGGGTATTATGTATGGATTTGTGACTTTCACATAAGTATGTATTATTTAATTCCATTTCCATGAATATAGTATTATATATATATATATACATATATTCAAGATTATACTTAGATATCGTCATCGAATTTATACTATAAAGATCTTCATCCTCAAATTCTTTTAACTTCAGCATCCTTTAAAATAGATGGAGACCAACTGCTTTTACTCTGTTTTTTATGTCCAAGCTCATCATACTCTCCATCATATGCTCTTTCTGTTTATTCAGCATGTTCCGTTTCATTAAAACCACAGCCATATCCTGCTCTTCCTTCTGACAGTATGCTTGGGGGTGTCGCCCAGGTGCCCTCTGCTCTGGCCCCCAGTCAGTGCCACCAAATTTGCCTCGTTCTTTTCTACAAACATCTTTCCTATTTCAGTGTCCACCCCTTTTTCATCACCTCAACTTCAGTTGTTTTTCTCCTGACCACTTCTAGTACAGCTGGTTCTTAGGATGAGCTTTACGCTTCCACATATTTTTGTGAGGGCAAACCCAGTCACTGTCACTGACTTGGATGTTAAAATTCTCATTCAGCAGCGTGGACAACGCTGTCTTTCTGTACCACAAAACTGCATTTTGGTCAACAATAGAGGATAACTGGCTATAGAATGTTGGCTATACCATCTAGTGCAGGTATGTCATAAGGTGGACCACTTAAGTCTGTACGTACACTCCATGACACTCACACCAACATAACATCATCTAACAATGCATTTCTCAGGCCTACTCCAGTTGTTAAGAGACATGTGCCTGTTTTAGCATATTTATCGTAAGCCTCACATAGTTGCATTTTGCTTATTTCAGCCAATGTGACATTTGAAGTAATTATTAGCTATCATATTATTATCTTTTATTAGCTATCACATTTTCTTCTTTTTTTTTTTTTAGTGCTATTTTGGACTTGGAATAGCTTTAACTTTTCACAGCGTACTTTAGATAATATTGTATCACTTCTCATATAAAAGTCGTTAGCAGAATCTTTCATTTTTTCCCCACCTAGCCTTTGTGCATATATAAATTAACTTCAGTATATGTATTATTATTTTTGTAAGATGGATATTTATCTTTTAGAGAGATTTAAAAATAGGAGTAGACATCTTTTACATGTACCCATGCACTTAATCATTTCTGATATTTTTCTTTCCAATTTCTGTCTGGTATGCTTTTCCTTCTCCCTGAAGAATACGCATCACAGTTCTTGGTACTGACCTTAATTTCAGCTTTGGTGTGTCAGCTTTTGGTATTTTCACCCTTGTTTCTAGTATAAAATTGCTGGGTATAAAATTGTAGTTTGACAGCTTTTGTTCCTTAATAATTTAAAGATGTTTTTCTATTTTATTTTTCCCCATGAAAACTTCTTCTCTTAGTTTATTTCTTAATGGGTATAATGTGTGGTTTTTCCCCTGCTGGCTTGTCTTATTTCCCCTTTATCAGTGGTTTTGAAGTCATTGCATTCTAGTATACCTTGCTGTAGTTTTATTATGTTTCTTGTACTTGGTTTTTTGTTTGTTTCTTTGATCTATGAGATTGTAGAGTTAATCAAATTTGGAAAAATTATAGCTATTAGTCTACAGCATTTTTCCCCCTCCTTTGAGGACTGATTTTAAGTATATCTCAAAACTCACTGAATCTCTCTTCATTTAAAAATTTTTAATCTTTAGTCTCCCTGCATTTCATTATATCATTTAGATAGCATCTATGTCTTTAAGTTCATTCATCTTTAATTCTGCAATATCTAATCTTCTGTTTATCCAATTTCAGATGGTTTCTTTTTATTATTTTAAGCTCTGCATTTTTCATCTTGAAAAGTTTGATTGGGTCTTTTAAAAAATCAAGTCTATACTTGCTCAATCTTTAACATTCTTGAGCCTATAAAATATACTTACAAGAATTATTTTAATTATGATAATATTTTATCATACTATCATCTGCCCATTTGGAACTGTTTCTACTCATTGATTTTTCTCCTTCTCAGGGTTATATTTGCCAACCTTTTTGCATGCCTGATACTTTTTAAATTAAATTCTATACACTGATTTTTTTTAGACTTTCTTATATGCTCACTATTATATTCCTGTAAGTATTTTGAACTTTGCTCTGAAGTGCAGTTAAATTACTTGGTTACAGTTTGATCTTTTCAAGCCTGCTGTTTAACCTTGTTAGGTGAAATCAGAACCACCTTTAATCTAAGGCTAATTTCCTCTATTACTGAAATAATTCCATTGTAGATGCTCTACCCAATTTTCCATGAATTATGAGAATTTTCCCTCTGGCTGTTTGGAACGTGAACTATTCTTGGACCTGTCTGAACTCTTAATATCTGTTCTTTTCAATTGGTTCTTTCCCTTTCCTCAGATAATTTCCCTACAGGCATGTGCTCCAAACTATGAAAACTCGAGGGAGTACCCCTGCATCTCCATACCCTTCTATCTGTGCAGTAGTCGCTCTCTAGGACTCTGATTTCTGAACTTCCGCTCTTGGTCTCCTTAGAGTCCATGGGTCTGTTTCTCAACTCAAGATCACTGTCTGATTTTGTTTAGAATCTCCCTCCAAAACCTGGAAAACCTGAGCAGTAAGCTGGGACAGTCACAGCATTCCTCTTGTTTGTTTTCCTTCTCTTGGGGACCAATGTTTTCTGTTAACTGGCTTCAGTGTCTGAAAATACTGTCCAGTTTTTTAATTTTCATTGTCACTAAATTATCAACTGTTTGGTTGTTTTAGGTGGGGTAGTAAATCTGATTCCTAGTACTATATCTTGGCAGGAAACAGATGTCTCATAATATCTTCATTTAAAAGTTTGTTTTTTTTTTATAACCCATCCAATTTATTTAAAAGTTTAGAACATAATAGGCCCAGTGGGGGATTCATTTCAATTTCTTATTGTCAGCCTCTGTTTATGTCTTTCTGGTTCCTTAGACTTATCGCTCCATGTAATCTACTTTCTCGCAAAAGCAGTTGGCAGGAGTTTATTTCAGTCTTTTTTCATTTTTGCTCTTCATTATGACTCGTGACCCCCAATTACATTTTCCCCTCTTATTTCAAACCCTTTTAGCTCTGTCCTCCATCCTCCATCTTTGTTCCACAGCCATGTTTGGCCATCATCCTGGGGAACGCTGACACAGTTTTTCTTCCTTCACACTTCGACAGTTAGTTTACAGCAATAGTTACTTCTTTTGTTTATACTCGACAGTGTGTTAAATTTATTTAGAAAATACACAAAAACCTTTCTTTCTGTTTTTTTTTTTTTTTTTTTTTTTGCCTAGAGGGTAACACCTGGCTGCTGTGTATTTCGAATATAAGGAAGGAGAAATCAGCCACAAACTTTCCACAAGGGTTTCTGTTTTCATCCTTGAGTCTGTTGCCCAAGTTCTGAAAGCAGCATGTTCCACCTTGACGGCAGCCTCTCCGTAGTCATTCTGGGCAGTGTCTTTTCCGAGCCTGCTTCTCAGACGCCACCACAGTACTCATTGTCCATCTTCAACAACTGTCTTGAAATAGTTCACTCATTGATAAATTCCCTCTGGTTCTTTTTACTGCTCTGGGTTTACCCCTCTTCCTCTTTAAATTGGCACCTTCTTATTTTATTGGGACCCTAGGAATAAGAGGGGATCAACTCATATACTCAGTTTGTAATCTTGAAGTGGTACCAGTTGCTGTTTAGTTCCTAAAGCCAGGGCATATGTTTGTTGATGTTGTTGTTTGTAATTTACATTTAATTCTTTAATTCACTCTCTTGACCAATTCCATTTCCTGAATATGCGGTTTTCCTCATTTCAATAACTCTGATCTCACCTGGTTTCCCTTATGTTTATCTGGATTCTATTCCCTTATGTTTATCTGGATTCTATTCACGTCTTCTTTGTATCCCTTTACATGATTTTATACCCCAGATTTATATTCTTAACATACTCCTCTGCTTCATTTCCCTAGTAAACATTTCCAGTTAGTTATCCACTTAATATTTCAATCTCATATCCCAAACCCAGCTTGCCATATTCACTCCTGTATCTGTCTGTTTCCACCTCTGGTCTTACTGGACAGTCCATCCCTGTCTGCTCACCAAGCCAGGAGTTTGGAAACCAGGGTTACTCCCCCATTTAGATGCAACTGACTCTGGTGTAACTTCCCAACATTGCTCAGATTTCCTTATTCCCATCATCTCCGCTACTGTCTTTTATTTCTACCATTTAAAGTAATTATCAATGAAAAACCATAGTAAAATGTACCTGTCACTTCAACAATTATCAACAGTTGGCTAATCTTGTTTCATCTGTATTACTCCCCTTATTTTTCCCGTCCATGGGGTTATTTTAAAACAATTTCCAGATGTCATATCATTTCATCGGTAAAAACTTCAGTATGCATTTCTAAAAGGGAAAGATATTTTAAAACATAGGCATAAAATCTTTATCATCATAAAAATAATAACATTTCTTTAATAATGCATTCATCTATCCAGTAAATGTTTATATTTCCTTGGTTGTCTCATAATTTTTGTTTTTACAGGAGATTGGTTCAAATCTGGAACTAAGCAAGAACCACACACTACATATGGTTGATACGATTTTAGAGGTTTCCCTCCCTCTCTGTTGTTCCTTTCCATTTATTTGCTGAATAAATCAGGTCATTTGTCCTGTAGAATTGCCCACATTGTGGATTTTTCTGATTACATCCACATGCTGTGTTAAAAATATTTTTCTGTTTCAGTATTGGCTATAAACTCATATTTAGATCTAGAAGCTTGATTAGAATTTTTATAAGAGTACTCCATGGATGGTCCCTATTTTATGTCAGGGGTCATATGATGTATAGCTGTTGCTTTCTTTGTAATGATAAGATTTTTAGTGACTTAATGTATTATACTAATCCATCAATTTAAAAAATTATTACAATCTGTCATTGAATGGTTTTAACAGCTGTTGATGCTCATTGTGTAGGTTGTAGGCCCATTATTTATTTATCAGTGGTCTATCATTTCTTACCAGCTTTGCTGTAATCATTTCTTAAGATTCCATGCATCTAATTTCTTTTCCCCAATTCTACCCCATAGACCCACTGCCACCAAGTGGACTTTTGTATAACACAAATTGCTTCATAGGATTCTTTTGCATAAAGTTCTTCGGTGAATTCAGAACAATACCCAGAATCTCTGACAAAGATCTACAAGGGCTCACTCACTTACCTACTAATTGATTACATTTCGAAATACTTGCAATTTTCTAAAATAGAATTCTTGTAGTAAAGAAGTTAGAAAAGGTTGGTTTAGCATTTATTGGAAATAAAAAAATGAGCGAATGAACTGCTGATACACAGACAGATGCCAGAATTAATTTTAAGTGACAGTATCTATACTGAAGAATCAGAACATCTTTAGAGGTCTTGATCACAAGAGCAGTGTGGTTCAAGGTCATGTTCAAGGTCACATCAAAGAGTGTTCTTCAGGGCAAGAAACTCAGGGAAGTGGATGTAGGACAAGAAGGCAATGACGTTTGGAAAGAGGCAAAAATTTTATTTTATTATTATTTTTTGAGGTATAATGGACAAATATGATATATATATATACACACACACATATATATTAATGTGTAGAAGATAATGATTTGATACATCTATGATACATATGAATACATATTGTGAAATGATACCATAGTCAAGTTAGTTAATAATTCACCACTCACATAGTTACCTATTGTGTTTTGAGTGTGGTAAGCAAAATTATATTTCAAAATCTGTTGATTGTAAATTTGCAAAGAACAGTGTGCTTGTAGCTTAGGTTGTGTCTTCTTTTCAAGCTTCATTCTCATGACATTGTCTCTTAAAGATGTCATGTAGTCATAAATAGTTGTGTTTTAATTTATGAGCTCATTTAATGTAAAGTTATTTCTTTTCAAGCTATACCATTTAAGTTATCCATAACACAATTATTTTGCTAGCTACCATTCCTTATAAAATAACTTTAAAAATTACATGTGAATTCTGTCTGGCATGTTACATGTTACATTTATTACTTCAATTCAACTGAATCAGATTTCTTGCTGGATATAAATTCTCAAAGAGTAGCAGTACCAATTAGCAGATGGCATTTACGTGAGCTTCCTCACAGAGGAATTGACCTTTACTAAACGTCAACAATTTCTAAACCATGTCTGAATCGTTGGGAAGGATGGGATCATGTCTGAGTCAGAAGGATTCTCTCTGCAGCCTCCTCTGCTGTGGCCATGATCACAGGGGCTGTGACCAGCTGCCACCACTGAAGCATCTGTTGCGTTTGAGTCTCCAAGACTGTTGATGCCCCTTGAATATCTCGGACTCACTGGTTTGTATCTGCATTTTGACTGCAGCCTGCATCCATCTAAAGGCTGAGCTGGGATAGAATCCCCAGGGCTTCTGCAAGAGGAATCTCCCAGGTTGGCTTCTCAGGATGGGCAGAAATTGTGTCTCTTGGAATGGGAACACATTGACATCTCTTGTCAATTCAGACTTCTTTAAAAGAAAGTGGCTTATTTAATGGAAGTGACTTACACTGCTATTTTTATAGTACATACTAGAGTTGTTCTCTAGTGAATGTCAACTGCCTGTAGTACCTGAATCAGCCGCAGTGGTGTAATTTGCTAATACATTTTTCTTCGATGGAATTGCAAGAGTGAGCTAATGGGACCAAAGGGTGTGCAGTAGTGGTACTTAGTTATAAAATAATGAAAAACAGTCTACATCATGAAATTACCTCATAAACAGAATGATCACAACTGAGATGATTCAGAAGTTAATGATTACATCAAATAAATTAACTCACTTGTATCTCAACTGTACGTAAATGAAGTGAGAACGTATAATACCTTAACTATGTAAACAATTAATAAAATATGGAAGACATTATAAATTCACAGAATTGAAAGCCCACACAGCTATAGAATTAATTACTTTTGTGTGCATTAGGTGTTTTGGAAACTAAGCATTAATTTTCTGGCTTTGACTCATATCAAGACCACCCTGTAGGAAAGTTTAATTCCTCAATGTGTATCTATTTATCATTTAGCTAAATGTTTGGCAACTAAGCCACCAAAACAACATATGCAAATGAACATTTACTAATGATTGAATGAAAACATTTTACTTCTAGATGTGTTTAAGAGTAATGTAAAATATCAAGACTTATTTATCTAAAATAGATTACCTTAACTTGATAGAGAATTAATCCTCAAAGCACGAAGCTGTGTAGAACCTGGCAATTTGACAATAAGGCAAAATACTTCTTTGAAAATATAAAAGAAAAGTACAATACGAATCTAGTTAGAGCAAACCTAAATATACGGTCATTTGAACACTTTCAAATAAACATTTAGAACATTATTTATCTTATAAATAAGTGTCCTGGAGAAAATGCTGTGTTACAAAAACCTTTATCGTATATTTAAAATGTGGGTCTGCAATAGTCTTGTGGTTATTTGGCCTGGAAGGAGACAGATATATTTGTGAAAGAATGTTCTGACAGACTGAAACAAAACTTAGCGTTTAAAATTTCGGGCCAAAGAAATCATTACATTAAAGGCAACAATATATCTGGTTTGATAGCATATGATATAGTTAAAAAATTATTTGTGTGGTGTGGTTTAAGACCGCAAATTCTGCCTTATTCTCACATGGAATTGCACATAGCCTTTTATTTTCAAAACGAGTGGTTTACTTATAAAGAAATTCTTCAGATCTTTATTAGAAGTATGTCTAAATTTTATGTCCTACCTACGGGCATGTAGTTCTGTAAACATTTTCATTTATTAGTAGTTGTAAACACCTGGACATTTTGTAGCCATTACAGATATTTTGACATGCATAAATTTAGGGAAAAAATGTCAGCAATGAGAATGGTTTCTAACTTCAAAATCTATTTGTATTTCATAAGACCATAGACCCACAAAATAAACCCTTAGTGTTTTGGTTTCTTTACTTTATATCACATACATGTGATTTTCTATTTAAAATACCTGAAAAATACATTCTTGAGTATCAACTAGCTCTTGAAATATATTTGGGGAATTATAAGTGTAAATTCATCCAAATATCATGATCCCATATGCTTTAAACCAGATGAAAATTTTTTTTTTCTTTTTGCTAAAGAGATGGAGAAACAGGGGTTTATTCTGAGGAGCACAGATCCAATACATATTGAGCCAGACTTGACTTCCCTATGTAACGTGATCTTACTCTAATCACTACGTGCACCTTGTTTATTGCTTTTAAAGAATAGCTTGAGATGAATAAGCACCTGAAGAAAAATGGTTTCCATCCTGAAAAAAGTGTGAGGCTTTGCCTGCGAGCCCAACCCAAAGACCAGCAGTACAAGTGGAAGACAGTTCTAAAATAAAATCTTCATTCCCAGTTAGGAAGAGAAATTTTGAAAAATGTGTTGTTGATTTTGTGAGGCATGGTGATTGATTTAGTATCTCCTCTGGGGAAAAATGAGATCATATTCCTGAAATTCAGGGTTGCATTCTAGAAGTTTGTTACCCAGCCTCATGTTTCTTAAAGCTGGGATTTTCTTGTCATCTCTGGTGGGCTGTAATGGATTTCTCAGCTCATTTTGTGTTATATAGGTGATTGGCTATTTTTTTTTCCATCTTCTAGAATTTTCTTTATTTGCTCTCCTGTGTAACATTCATTTCCCTCCAGACTTTGGATCCATTTGATCAATTGCTTTTGTGAGACTGAAGTTTCTTGTGTACAAGGCCAGGGGAAGGAGTGACCGTTGAGCCCTGACATCTCATTTAATCATTTAGCCACCCTACAATGAAAGAGATGCAGTGTATATTCTGAAACCACAACTCAGGCAGAGGGAGAAAATTTCCCAGGGCCACAGAGCTGGGCGATAGGGTGATAGGGTGGCAGCACAGACAGGTCCAAGAACAGGCTCAGTCCTCCCATGGAACTGGGCTGTGAGTCCTGTTTTATCCTAGCAGATACTCGTCTTCGTCTTATCAATCTGAGCCTACTTCTTTTTGCATATCCCCAGCTAAGAGTTTTCAGTACCTGGTGGCATCTCGAGTCTGTCGAGGGTGAAGCTCGTCGCGTGACTTCTTGGTCATGGTGGGACAGACCAGCTGTTTCTTTAAGTTGTTCTCATTTCCACTGACCCTTTCCCTCCTTTACCTCCTCCACCTACTCCTGAGATAACACCCCGAGCTCTGTCATCACCCACAGTTTGACATTCCTTTCTGACGAAGCCTCTTTATTAATTATATTTACTTTGTAATAATACCATCACAGGCCTAGCAGCAGTTTAAAACAAAACACATTTATCTTCTCTGAGTTCGGAGCAGAGGTTTGGCTCCAGGGTCTCTCAAGGCTGCTGTGAAGGTGTTGGCTGGGACCCCGTTCTCCCAGGCAGCACCGGGAAAGCTCTGCTTTCAGCGCTTGTGGCTGCTGGCAGCTGGCAGCTGTTTTGGGGCTCTTGGGCCAAAAGCCTCCGTTTCTTGTTGGCTGCTGGGTAGAGACCCTCTTCAGTTGCTTCTCACGTGGCCCTCCGTACAGGGCAACTCACAACCTGGCAGCTGGCCTTAGGGAGCAGGGGAGAGGGCACATCTGTCCCTCTGTGCCTGGGTCACTACCACCTTTGTAATGTAATCACCTACAGTAACCACGACCACCCGCGGTGTTTGCACAGTTCTCAGCAACAAGTCTAGGCCACCCACACCTAATGGAGGAGCATCAGCAAAGGCCTGAGCCCTGGGAGGCCAGGGGGAGGTGTCATGGGGTCCTCCGATGTTGGCCAGTCTGCCACCTGAGCTTTCCCTGTGCTGCCTGGGAGAACGGGGTCCCGGCCAACACCTTCACAGCAGCATTCAAACGTCCCTCAACTGTTTCTGCCATGTCTGGTCTTTTATCTCATTTGACTTTCAGGGCCAGTGACCTGTCTTCTTTATCCAGATAGTTCCAGTTTCCGTGTCTCTCACCATTCTCCTCCACTTAGATTTCTTGCTCCTGTAATCCATTTTCTGTCTTGTTCTGCCTTCTTGACCCTTTGCTTGTTGGCCACATTCACGTGGAAAGGCACCAATTCCACAGAAACCCAGTGAGTGTCCTCCCCTCAGTCTAATAAAGCTCCAGTGCACTGTGTACCCTCATGCTCGCAGATTCTGTCTGAGCCCACAGTGCTCTAGTCTCTCAGGGTTTTCCAGGTCAGGTTCATCTCCCCCTTTCCATGATGCTACTGAACTTTGTTTGCTCTCTTCAAACCTCTGAGCACCCCATCCTTCCTCTTGACAATCAGTGTGCGAGCTCACCTCCTACGTGTTACATAAGCAGACAAACCATGATAGGTCTTTCCCTGACCTCCCTGTGACCAGGTTTCTAGATCTTGTTCCTGCTTGACCTGTCCAGACAAAGCTTCTGTCCCCCACAAAAGTCATTCCCTCCACCTGAATCTCAGCACTATTTTAATCTGTTCATCTTCACTGGCTCCTTGTCATTCACATTTAAGCATGAAATATTGAAGCCTTTCCTTGATCCCATGTTCCCCTGTGTAACCAAGTTCTTATCCGTCTCCTCCTGATCACAGCCTGACTTGTCCAGAGTTGTGTCTATTAACACTTCTCTTACTTTCCACTTCTCAACCCGCTTCATTCTGGCTCCTGGCTCCAGGTCTCCTCTGAAGCAGTTCCTGCTCATCTCACCAGTGACTTCCCGGCCATTGTACTAAGTGATATGTATTGGTCAGTCATCAGCTAGCCTAGTCGCTCAGCTATATCCATCAAGTTGGCCATTCTTTCCTTAAACTCTTATTTTCCTTTATTTTTTTCATGAGAAGATATAATCCAGATTCCCGTACTTCTGCCATTTCTTCTCAATCTTTCTAGCCATTAAGTGTTGTCATTCCTCCAAATTCCTTATTCAATGTCCTCTATTCTCCTCACTTACAATGACCCCTCCTGAAGCAATCTCATCAACTTGAGTTGGTCACAGCAAATCATAGTCGAGATCAGTTCTCTCTATGGAATTCCATAGCATTTTCCATGCCTCACTTCATAGGAACCACTATTATCGTTTATTATTGGTTAACTATTTTTGTTCGATGTAGGCAGCAAGATAATATCCTTCTTAGTCATATAGTTATTTCCTCAGCAGCTAGCTAGTATCAGGCTGGGCACGTGGTAGATATATTGCAGAATAATCGTGGCCAGTGACAAGCCAATTACAAACTGACCCAGGAGAATGGAAGGTGGACTGCTTTTCTAATTTGATTGTCCACATTCATGTTATGAAATTTAAATTAACTAAAAATAAAAATGAAGAGTTAGTTAATATCAAGTAAGAAACCATTGTAAGTTATTGGTATACCTCCTAATTAGCTGTACTTGAAAACAATTAAAAGCAATTGGAGATTGATCATTTTACCACATACTAGGTCTTCTTATCCATAGTAATTAAGAACAGATTCTTATATTGTAGACCTTCTCAATAAAGTGATTGCCATAACACTCAACTAGAAATTTCTTCAGTATTCTAAGATGCTTTTGTAATTACCCCCCTTTTCAAAAACATGCTATTATTTGAGGAACAGAGGCTTATGAGCTCATGTACATTTTTTCCTTCTTATTATACCTACATAATCATGATAATGATAATCTTTTAAATATGTGAACTGAATGAAAGTGATATTTTGGGATCTCCTGGGAAAGATTCAGCGGAAAAGGAACATAAATGTACTGCTTTTAATATATGTTGTGAAACTGAGCAGTCATATTCCCTGACAGCCAGTTGGTCGTTAGCTTAGCGTGAGTCTATATGACGTCATCCACAGGAGTCCCCGTAACTCAAGGCCAAAGCTTCACATAAGGCAGAGAGAGGTGAACTGGGGGTGTGGGAGGTTGGCCCTAAACCCTTAGAGTGTTAACTTGCTTTCTAGGAATCTCTTCATCCACAGACTGGTTTGATCTTATTACTAACTGGACAAACTCTTCAGGGGGCAACTGGCACATTTTCTATGCTTCTATGTTGGCTTAGAAGACAAGAGAGGCCCCTGCCATGGAGTCCTACCTCAGGAGGGCTCTGCCATCACTGTGAACATAGTTCATTCACAGACACACAAGCTCCAGCAGGTAGTTTCGGTAAGTGTTGGGCCCCTTTCTCTTAGTGGCTAGGAAATTGTTTTAAAATCAGTGATACTTTGAGTTTAAACAATAAAAACTTTGACCATTAGAACCTTGGAGTCAGCTAAAAGCAAAGGGGAGATTTCTAGGAATTCTGTCTTCTTAACTGTTATTAATATTTTCATACGGAAAGAGCACCAGAACAGCAAAATCTCTTTCATTTATTTTTTTGTATCTGCAGATTTACAGGTACATAGCAATAGCTATGGACAGAAAACTAGCAAAATGAACTTGAAACTGTTGCTATTTCTTTGATAGTATTTCACACTTACCGTTTAGATCTAGGTTGATATCTGTTTAGATAAAGAAAACAAAGTGGAGGTGAGTTGCCTTTAAAACACATGATCAGGTCAAGCTCAGCAGCTCTTGTTTAAGCATGAACCACATGGGAATGTTTTTGCTTTATGTTAGCTCTATTACCTAATTAATATCCATCAGTGAAATCAGATTTTCATGTTTAGTGTCATGGTCATAATACAACATTTTTAGAGAACAAAATATAGACTCATGTATTTAAGAAAAAAAAAGTGCTTATTGATGCCCTAATGATACTGTTCCTTAGGGAGCTGGGGGAAAGCTAGGAAAATCAGAGGAAATTAATTGTGACCTTTCATGCATCAACACGCAAGTTACGTCATTTTGTGTTGTTACCTGAAGAGCAGAGTTGATGCCAAGAAGAATAAGGAGGAAAGTTTCAAGACAGTTAAAAAAGAGCTGGGTTTTAAATTGCATTGCAAACATGAAGAATGATGTTTAATGGATACCCAACTAAAAGAACTGTTAAAAGTAAAAACCAAAAATGACGCTTGCCCACATCCCTCGGATGGCAGCTAAAGATCCTCTGAAGGAGAGAAGCGATGAGGGAAAGCAAATGGGTGGAGAAAACCCTCCTGACTCTTTGCTTAAATGGTTTGTGTTATGAAAACCCCCTGCGTGCTTTTTCTCTAAATGAAGTCCTGCTTAATTTAAACCCATGGGCATTTTCCAGAAAATTTAATAAACACATGCTTTTCTGGCCAAAAGAATTCTGTACTATGCAAACAATGAAGAGAGCATGACAGAAGATTCTGAACGTCTGCTGGGCCAGGGCACAGTTCCACCCCCTGGGTAGCTTGTCCACGCACAGAGCTCCTTGGGAGTCAACAAGAGGAAATTAATGTGCCACCCAGCACAGAGAAAATTGAAATGCACTGAATTAAAAGTTTGGATCATAAAAGTCACTCCAAGAAAATTCTTTGAATAGGGTGCCAACCAGACTCTGGTTATATAATGCTTGTATAAAGCTTATTTTTTATTCCTGAAAGGAAATTTTGGTTTTTCTCAGAAAGAATAATGGCACTGCTTAGCACCCCCGGGGTGCAATGTGAATAAGCTGACTTTACAAATAATTCTTAATTTTTTTTCTGATTTTAAAATAAATACCTTCTCCCTATAGAATGGGTGGATAATGCAAAAAAGCACAGAGAAAACAAAATCAAGATAGTCACTTTCTCCACCCTCTCAAACGGATGACATTTTTTTGACATATGTATTTAAATGTGTTGTAGCTTTGTAGTCAACAAAGTTGATTTCTTCTTGTACCGAAAAATGGGAGTCAGTATATTTTCTCTGAAGGATGAGTATGAAGCAAGGTGAATTATTTTCACCAGACATAGCGAAACATAAAAAGACAAGGCAGCATTGTACCCTTGCAATTGTCACCTGGAAAACTAGGCATAAACCCTGATGATTTTTTTTGCTCTTAGAAACTTAGTGTCACTTTCTTGGAAGGACCCTCAGAATCAGTATATGAGTCAGAAGGCAAAATCATCCTATAATTTTATCTTTATTTTTCCTTTATCTTTATTTTTATTTAACTTTTCAGGTCACTGTCTGGATAAGCAGCATGGACCTGCTTGTAGATTATATGTGAGAAACAAAATTCTTGAAGTATGGCATTTTTTTTAAGTGTACTTAAGTAGGCTCAACCTCACTGTTTCTACTAATGTGAAGTGCCCTATTGAACTAAACACACCACGATTTCCTATTAGTCACTGGTTTCAAACTGTGCAATAGATCTGTTCCCATCACATTTGCTGAAGAGCAGCTTAGTAGTTCCAAGACTGACACATTTAAAATGTAATGTTCAGTGATCTATTGAGCAAGGCAAACCCTTTTCTTCTTCTTTTCCTTCAGAGTTTCGTCATATCAACCCCAAAGTTGCAAGACTTTCTGAAAAGACTGAGGATACTAGAGAGTACATTAGCATGCCTTGGTGAGTGGCAGATAGAGGTAACCACCTTTCTATCTGAAGTAGAAAGATAGGTGTGTCTGGATGAGTTGTAGATATTTGTACTTATAATCACACCGTGTACTCAGTGACTAATAGATGCAGTGGTTGGCTAGTGACCAGTCGTGAATTTCAAGGTCTCCCAACGGAGGAGCTAGGGGTGACAGACACCAAAGGCAACTAAGGGCATGTTGAAAAAAAGATCTTTCGTCAATTCAATCAACATTCAACATTTGTGACTGCCGCCATCTTGAAACTCCCCTTAGTGGATGTCTGTAGGGTCATTCTTAATGTATCTCATTACATTCTAATGGATTTTATTCCATACGTCAAGAACTCTCTCCAGTTTTTCTGGGGCGTGCTCATGAATTAGTCATGTACCTACCTCATGGAAAGTGCGATTACACGCTGTTCCTGGGGTGGGCACAGCAATAGGAGGAATGATGTTAAAAGACGGTGATGGAAGATTGGAAAGGGCCTGCATTTGTAATGTACAACCACTGATACTTTAACTCTGCTGCAGCATCTGGAAAAACGATAATAGCTGTGCAGCTTTTCTTTCCCTCTTGACTGTGACTCAACTCCGTGTTGTCATCGTTCCCATTAACCGTCGTTCCCCATGATGCAAACGTAACGATGGCAAGAAGTCTCTCCCAAGACATCATAAAAGCAAAGATAATACAATAAATTTTTAAAAATAAATAAAAACGTGTGCTAACACAACAAAGTAAAGTGATTCTGAGAAACTCAAGTGGCCATTATTTTTCTCAATTTATTCCCATTGCCCCCTCACCCCCATCCCTCAATTTCCCCCACTTTCAGAGGCTGTTTTCTGAAAGAACGGGTGGAGGTACCAGAACGGTTTGGTGAGTGATGGCTGTGGAGTCTGTCATGATAATGTCACTACTATGTGTGTGTCTTCTGGAATAGTCTTTGGAAATTATGATGCCATTATCCAAGAATCTCCTAGTAATGCAAGAATGTCATGTGTGGGGTAGTCATCTTGTTTAAATTAGTGACACCCTAAGAAAACTAAATTATTTTATGAGCAAAATTATTGCTAAGCACGAGTACTTGAATATCCCTGGTTAATTTGCACTTCATGGATTCAAAAGATATATCATTATATTTGTTCATTAAATAAAACAAAATCATCTATCAATTTAAATTTGGAAAGAATGGGAACATGCATGTATTTTACCAAGGCCAAGTCTTAAGTGTCTTCTTTTCCACAGGGGTCTTTAAGATGCAAAGAGAAAATTTGTAGTCTTGTAGTCACCAATGACATTCTAGAGAAGGAGCCATTTTATTTAATTAAGCTTAATTTTGGTCACTTGGACTTTTTAATATTTTATCCATAAAGTATCAACATCTGTGACTTTCCTTTTGTTGTTTCTAAGGATAATGGTTGTACTTTTTAAGTATTCGTGTGAGTTGACAATCCCCTCCTTTATGCTGCCTTTACCCCCACTTTGACTGTCCTGCCACGTTAATTTGCAAATTTATTGGTCTCTTCTGATGAAGGCAAGCACCCATATCTTATTCTTTTTATATACTCAGGTGCTGGTATGGTCCCTCTCACTTTGCACCTGATATGTCCTTTATCAGGAGGGTAAACAAGGCCACCCTTCTCTGCCCAAAATTGCAGCCAGAGACTCAGGGTATCATTAAGACCCTGCTGTACTGTGGGCAAATAGCTAAGGCTTTGGAAGGATTTGATGAAGAACTCCTGAAGCTCCTGGGGAAATAAGTTCAAAGGATAATAGAGCTTTGCAGATTTGGGGTGAGGAAGGGGAAGTACAAAACTAGTGGATCACTGCAGAGTTTATAATAACCCAACCCCTCAGAATTCAACACCGTCGCAGGCCCAGACATCCACTGTGGTCTTCCTTCAGTCAGCCACGCTGAAGCAGCTGTTGTTCAGAGGGACAAATAAGGGAAGACAAGGGAGGGGAGCGCATCACCTGAGTTGATTTGGATTCAGAGACTACGTTGTTCATCTCTGCTGTGCTCAGAAGTGATATAATGTTAACCAGCGAGCGCTGGGGTCACCATCTTTGACTCATCGAGAAGCAGAGACAGTTGGTTCAGGAAAGGAGGATTGAAACAATGAATTGATGAAGAGAAAGGAGCACCTGAGAGAACCAGGGCTTTCCTGGATTCTGAAAGCTTTCTAGTCCTTGCTTTAGCCTCTTCAAGGGGCCTCACTAGCTTTGGGCTCCATGAAATATGTCTGTCTAGTTTCACAGATTGTCTCTTTGGATTAAGTTGGTGTCAGAGAGAATGTTCCAGATCCCTGTAACTGCTGCTGCAGGATGAAGGAACCGGAGTCCAGTGCTCCCTTACAACTCTTGTTTCTGCTTGGGCCTCTATTCTACATATACGTCTGGCATCCGTGGGGTCAGTCCGAGGTGGGCACTCTGGCAATGTTGTTTCTACCACTGCCTTCAGATCATGTTCTCTTTCACTGCTGGTGCTTTCTAGAACACTGCATGTCTAGTATGCAGTTTAAATTATTGGAGTTTATTGCAAGCTCATTAACTACTCCAGGTATTTGAAATCTTCTGTTGTTGCTCTGAGGTCTCCTGCTACCTGTAAGAAGCTCAGGCTGGTGAGAAATATTTTCTTCCACAGTTTCAACACTTAGAAACATATCTGGGTTTATCAATCATCCTGTAAATAGAGCCTTGGTACTACATGTTTTCATGTCTTGCGAACCATTTTACTTACATAAGATTGTTCTCTTTTCTACATCTGGTGGAGATTTTTTTTTAAAGTCACCCTTTATTAGCAGTGAATCTGATACAGGAGTGATATATCCCTGAAAGACAATATTCTATATGTTCCACAGAAATGAAAGAAAAACACTATCACGTGGCTTCTAGCCCTAAGTGATCTTATAAATAAATCAGCAACCCTTTATTTTTGCAATAGCTCCCAATATTGAGGCTAAGATTTAAAAGAATGATTATAAAATTCTTCATCGTAGAGCAAAGTTACCAGCTATTCACTAAATATTGGATTTCTTCTTTCTCCATGGATTCTTGAACCACCCTTCTCCCGGGGTCTGTGCTTCTGCAGGTCTGGGGACAGAGGCACCGGACACCTTAATTTCAGCATATTTTGTCAAGGATGTTTGTAGTGAACAGCTCACTTTGGAAGATGCAGTCTCTCCGTCTGGAGCAAGGATGTGTTTGCGTGCTACCTAGTGGAGTAACGACGACGTCTCCTTCTGGGGCAATGATTAAGCAGACTCATGGTTCATTAGACCAGGCTGGCCTCCCTTCTCTCTGTAATACACCCAAGAGACGTGTAAGTGTCTATCTGCTGTGTGAGTGCTGAGGCGGGGACCAGGGAAAAAGTGCCCATCCCATCTCCCGCTCTCTGCTCTTTGTTGCTGCTGCCCTGAGTGCCCTGCTTCTGCCACCAAGTATGGCAGGGTCACCTGTGTCCTGCAAGTGGGGAAACTCAGACCCTTCACATACTTGGCAGCGAATTTCACGAAAGTTAAAACAACCTAAACCTTCTAGACTAGACCGAGTCTCTAAACAGCTTCGTATAGGAGCCCACGCAAGGCGTTCGAGAATGGACGTGCTTCAGGTTAGGAGATCCCATCATGTAGTGTGGAGATGGAAGCTCACCATGTAAAAGTTTTATTTTAGCTTCCAAAGTATAGCGTTTAACTAGCCTACAGCTTCCTAAGGATAACAGATACATATAACTATCGCTATTTTATTTTATGAATAAACTATCTGAATTACAAAGAATTTAGCATAGTTGCAAAAAAAAAAAAAAGACCACACAGCAAGCCCAGGAAAAGTAGCTGGTGAGAAGCCATAATTTCTAATTTCTGATAATGGCTTTGGCTTTAGACACTTAGCTTAAAAGCAGTCTCAGGAATGTATATTCTGATTTTTTTTTTTTTCTGAATCCAGGTTTTTCCTGAATCCAGTCCCGAATGTATATTCAGGTCTTCTTTCCTAAGTGAGTCAGTCACCTCTTAGCAGTAGTAGTGTGTGGTGAATATAATCAAAACAAGAATCCTATTATTTTTTGTATCATTTTTCATGCAAAATAGATGATTAGAGAATCCATTTAACTGTGTGAACATGACATTAGGTAACTTTTTAATTCTGTACTTGTTTTTATAGAAAATGTGTCTTTTTCATTCTGTGATACAGTTGCATTAATAAAAGCTAGTCGTGGCTCAGATATAAGTTTATCTTCCCATGTGACTTTCAATGTCAATATGAGCACTGACACATAAGATAATTCAGATTGTTACAGTGTGTTTTTAATTTTCCACTGTGCATTTGACTTGGCTTCTTGCCCTCCCCCCCAAAAATCTGGCTTAGTGCAAATATTTAAAGCTCAATGACTTTATACTTCACAGTTGGGAAAAAAAAGAAAACTAGTTGCTACTACATTCTAAAATTTGAAAATATGGGAACACAGAGTGGAACTCAGCAGTGTGCTGGCCCAGTCCTTACTGACTCTTGGGAGCCAATCATTAGCATGTGCTCTGTGGGAGGCAGAATAATGGATGTCCAAGGATGTTCCTATCTGAAACCCTCGAACCTGTTAGGTGGGGAGAGGGACTTTGTAGGTATGATTAAAGTGGAGGAGATGGGGGAGTATCCTGGATTATTGAGGTGGGTTGAATCTAGTCACATGAATTCTTAATTTTTTAAAAGATTTATTTATTTGTGCATACAAGAACTGGGGTGCAGGCCAGAGATGCAGGGGGTTCATCAGAGACAGAGTGGGGAGCAGAACAGGCAGAATGACTGAAATCCACTGCCGAGGGGAGCAGCAGGAGGGTCAGGAGAGGTCTGCCACACCACGTGTGTCACTTCCTGGGCCGAGGATTGAATTCACGCTGCAGTGGCTTCAGAGAGCTTCATTGTGCTGTGCTTCAACATATTGCACCACCAGGGAGGGCCCCATGAATTCTTAAAAGTGGAAAACCCTTCCTAGTTGAGTGGCAGGGAGAGATATAATGATGGAAGGAAGGTCGGAGAGATACGATGTGGAAAAGATTTGACCATCCACTGTCTTGAAGATGGAGGAAGGGGCCATGAGCCAAGAATGTCAGAGACTCTGGGACTTGGAAAGGGCAAGAACAACCTAGGTTTTCACCTGGTGAGACCTGGGTCAGCGCACCCTCCCCTCCATGGCACTGCCAGATAATAGACCAGTATGGCTTTAAAGCACTAAGTTTGTGGTCAGGTCTTAGCAGTAGAAAATGAATGCCCCTCCCAGCTCTACATGGTGTTGATGCTCTCCTGCTGGTATCTTGACATCAGCGCTGCTTGGAGAGTTTACATCACTGAAATCATAGCAAGTGTTACAACATTTGCTATGTTCCATTCAACCTTTTTTCAGAGCACCACTGGAGATTATTGCTTTTCATTTAGGTTACCCGAACAAGCAAAGTAAATGGGATGAAATAAGGATCCGGTGAACTCAGTCACATTAGGGAATCAACCTGTAAGTTGATGGGGAAAATTGCTATTCCCCTACCAATTTGTGGCAGTGATGAAGATGGGCAAGGGGCTAGAGAGAGAGTGTGTGATGATGGATCAAAGGGATTCGAACTAAAACCCCACTTCATTTTATTCCTGTTAGCACAGGGTCCTGTAAAACCTCGCATAAAACTGGGTGCAAAATATCTTGGAAAGGCCAAAGTGACGTAGGACTGGGAGGGGGCTAGATTTCCTAGCAGATCTCATTGATGCTTGGATTCCTTATTAAATGACTTTCTATCCTCTTCTTGAGCACTTTATATGAACGGAAACCAAATTTGTTTTGTGGCTGTCCACTTGACCTTGAACTGTCGTAGTAATGTTTTAGAGTCTTCTTCCCCTGAGCTGTGATCTCATTTGCGTTTGCTCCATCTGTACACCATGGTCCTGTGAGATCCTCTCCAGCCAAGCTAAATGCAATCCATAGCCACAGTGCACAGGAGTAGAGCACTCCCCTGGTAGTACCTCATACTCTTTCAGCCCCCGAAGCTCCCAGTATCTGTGAGCTGTTTCTGGAATGTGCCTCTGTGTGTCCAGCATGCGCCAAGGCACCGTCAAGCAGTGGTGAGTCTCGTGGCCCCGGAGTCAGGTGGTCTGGCTCAGATTCCAGGTTGTCATGCATTAGGTGTGTCAACTTGGGCAAGTTTTTATCTCTGCATCTCCCCTCATTGTTAAACGGTGGTGACTGTAGTGCCTGCCGGAGGCTGATAGATTTCATAAGCTAACCTCTGCAAGGGAATGAAAGCAGCACCTGCCACATAGCGGCTATTAATAAATACTAGCTATTAGAGAAGAGTCAACGAAACTTGCTCAGTAGTTTCTGCATGTGTTCTAGTCACAGTCCCCTCAACTGTCAGTTTAGAAGGTTTGAATTTTGGCCTGGACTGTATGCCTTAATGTGGGTCTAAGGCACTTTTTGTCTTGATTGATTTAGACCAAGTTGGGGCCCATAAAAATCACCTTTGGGGCCCTCCCTGGTGGCGCAGCGGGTTAAAGCACAGCACTAAGAAGCTAAAGCCGCTTCCTCATGAGTTCGATCCCCGCCTGCCCCAGAGGAGATCCACATGGTGTGGCAGACCTCTCCTGACCTGCCCGCTGCTCCCCTCAGCAGTGTACTTCGTCGATCTGCCTGTCCTGCTCCCCACTCTGTCTCTGGTGAATCCTCTCACCCTCCGCATCTCTGGCCTGTACCCCAATTCTGTATGAATAAATAAAGAAAAAAAGAGAAAAAAATATCACCTTTGGACCCCCAAATGTTCGCCTTTTCATCTGAAGTCTCCATTCCTCATTGAATTAGTTATGTGTAATCTTTTAGCACATACACTGGAAGGTTACTGAACCCCCTCAAATAATTGTTACAGGGCTTCTGTTTTATTGCAATTTGGTTTTAATTTCCCCCCCTTTTTTTTTCAGTATCAGTAAACAGAAACATATGTACAAGGAGATCTTGATTTGTTGAGTTTGAGTTTTATTATTGTTTATGGAATGTTTACATAAAAACAGTAACAAAATAGGTCAAATATCTTTGTTCTAATTTCTCCCATTGGTAATAAAAGGAAGATCAAACCAGTTCCCACTGTCCTGGAGTACAGCATTCCTGGGACACCTGTGTGAGTGAGCTGAAATGCCTAGCGGAGTGGTGATGGGTCAAAAGAGGGATTCTAGCTAAAACTCCGCTTCTGTTAGCACAGCTTAAAAGATTTAAACTGATCTCATGAATCCTGTAATACCTCGTATCTCGGAGCAGAATATTCTTGGAAAAGCCAAGGTGATATTTTACTGACCAGTGACTAGCTTCACTAGGAGCAATTGTCATCTACTTATATGGGATTTATTTTTTAGTTTTCCAGAGCACCCCCCATCCCCAGGAAATAACTTACCAAATAACTTACTCCCTCTCCGCCCCCCCCCCCAAAAAAACTACCAGATCATGTAGCAAACCTAAGATCTTCTTGCTCTGTAGTGGAAGCAGTTAACGTCAGGGCACAGACACTCTCCTGAGAGGAGAGTCCCCAGGGGAGGGTTTGGGGGCGCCTCCTAGGCGCCTCCACAGCTGCTTCACGACCTGCACTGCTTGCACTTCCCACCTTTTGCCTTAGAAGCGGAAATGCTCTGTAGTTTTCTTTCAGTAAGCAAAAATAGGTACTAATTAGACCTTCCATAAAGGTGGTGTAGTTTGAACTTTAAAAAACCTGGGTACCTGTATTTCAGTTCACACCCACAACTGAGTTCTTTCAAAGTAGGTAGACCCTATAAAATGAAAACTCCCTGCCCCTGTGTTTCTTTTTCCTAAGCATGGAGAAGTGTTAGGCATAAAACGTGGCTCTTCTGTGTCCCAAAGTAAGGGTTTCTGGGCCTAAAGGGTGGGAAGGTTTGCTCTACACTATCACATACTTATTGAAGTCTCTATCTATGCATCAGCAGTTAACTTTCGCTGTGTCCAGTACCTCCCCAAAGTCCACTGACATAACACCATAGCCTTTTCTTCTTACCCTATGTCTAAGGATCGACTGGTACAGGCCAGGCTAGGACTGCTCAGGAAGGGGTCCTGATTCCACGTTTCCCTAATCTTCCTTGGACCTGTCGACGGCCAGGTGTGCTGACAGGTGATGTAGGAACACAAGAGGTCACACAAGAGCACCCAAGTCCTCTAAGGCCCAGACTTGTCAGTAATAGACTAGCGCTTCTGCCTCATTCTGCTGGCTAAAAAGTAAAGGTGATGCGGGCCCTCCCTGGTGGCGCAGCGGGTTAGAGCACAGAACTAAGAAGCTAATGCCACTTCCGCATGAGTTCGATTCCCGCCTGCCCCGGAGGTGACCACATGGCGCGGCAGACCTCTCCTGACCCGCCCGCTGCTCCCTTCAGCAGTGTACTTCCTCGATCTGCCTGTTCTGCTCCCCGCTCTGTCTCTGGTGAAGCTTCTCGCCGCCCCTGAACCTCTGGCCTGTACCCCAGTTCTGTATGCACAAATACATAAATCTTTAAAAAAATAAAAATAAAGGTGATGCTGGCTCTCCCTGGTGCTGCAAAGGGTTAAAGCACAGCACTGTGAAGCTGGCTGCAGCCGTGTCAATATGAGTTTGATCCCCAGCTAGGGAGGTGACCCACATGGCACAGCAGATCTGTCCTGACCAGCCCGCTGCTCCCTTCAACAGTGTACTTTGTTGATCTATCTGTTCTGCTCCCCGCTTTGTCTCTGCTGAATCCTCTCACTGCCCCCACACCTGTGACCTGTACACCAACTCTGTATGCATAAATAAATAAATCTTAAAAAAGAAGTGATGTGGTTGGGTCCAAAGTAAAATACAGGGAAAATAGATGTGTCTGTATAGAGGGACCCCGTGGAATGGGCTGGCTATGGAATTGGGGCAAAGGTGCAGCATCTCCCTCCCCCTCTCCTCACCCCGTTCCATTCTCTTGACTGTGAATTAATGAAACTGAAGCAACCTAGCTTTCCCCTTTATGGTGTCTCATCCCTTCTTCGGGTAATATTTCCAGAACCACTTTGCTTGAATGGAGGAAAGACCGATATGAGAACTATTGGTACTTATTCAGTGTTTCGAAATGTTTTCCCACCACACTTACTGTCTCTCTGCAGGGTTCTAGGAGAAGCAACGAGGGATTCATGGTAGAACAAGGTTAGTATTGTCTTCTTTCTTCTTACGAGGGAACTATCTACTACATTTAGTGCTAGATCCGAGGTCTCAGGCAGACTCCAACATGGGAGTCATCTTGGGAAAGTCACTCAACATTTTCTTAGAATAAACTGCTTAAAGTCTCTATGTCTCAGTTGTAAAATGAATGCAAATAGTAGGACTTGCCCACTTCATGTTGTTGGGAGTTAGGTATGGTGGGCCTCGGGCAACACTCGTTCACAGTACATGCTCCATATGTGTCGATTTTCTGATCATTTGGACTTTTTCTCATTTGTTAAATGGGGATAATAATAAAGCTTCATTTGTCTATCCAGAGTCAATATATTAACTTTTTTTTAATTTTTAAGATTTATTTGTTTATGCACACAGAGCTGGGGTACAGGCCAGAGGTGCAGGGGGTGGGTGAGAGGATTCACCAGCGACAGAGTGGGGAGCAGAGCAGGCAGATTGACAAAGTACACTGCTGAGGGGAGCAGCAGGGAGACAGGAGAGAGAGGTCTGCTGCGCCCTGTGGGTCACCCCCCTGGCCGGAGATCGAACTTGCGCTAAAGAGGATGCAGCTAGTTTGCAGTGCTGCACTTTAACTCACTGAGCCACCAGGGAGGGCCCCAGAGTCAATGCATTCTTATTTGTCAGTTCCTACACATATATTTTGACAAATACAGTTTGACAAAACATGTGCATATATATAAAATTTAATAAAATGAGATGAAGAAAAAATGAAAGAAATGTGAACTTCTTCACTTGTAGGGAAGAAAAACTGGGAAAGCTAGTCCAAGATTTTATTATACAAGTAGATGAGCAGCTCTTGTCTGTCTGCTAAGGATGGAAAATGGAATTTCAGTGCAGTGTGACAAAATAAGATTAAGTTAAGGAATTTCTTACAGTGAATTAGCGCACTTTGCCATGACAGATGTTAAATTCACATGACATCTTTTAAGAAACAAGTTGATGTCTTTTTTTCTGGGTGTTTCAGTTCTGTATAATTGTGGGAGGGGAGGTGAAATAACTTGTTAAGGTTTAAACTTATTTGCTTCACCATTTTTGTCATCACTTAAGTCATCACTTTTAACTGGTATAGGTAAGTCAATCCATTTCAACTTTCAATATTTTAATTTACTTTTACTTCTGTTTTTCAACATATTCCCTTAATTATTTTGCTACAAATGAACACACACACACATATATGTATTGATATATATGGCCATCTGTATTATACTAATCTGAATCAGAGCCAAGGCAACTTAAAGTTTTTTTTCCAATTTAAATGAGTTACATAGGAAGTGAAGATTAAAAATAAACAACAACCTCACCACAGGGTAAAATCTTTTGCATATAATTAAACATTTTAAATATTTCAACTTTTAATGATTGAAGTAATTTTTTTTTTATTAAGGTAACGTTGGTTTCAGTTGTCATTTGTGTTTTGGAAGTAGAGTTATTGACTTCACTTGCAGTTAAGTCGGCTTAAATATGAGAAAAGGAACCAGCGGTGCTTACTGAAGCATACCTTTTTGCATAAATTATTTTTTTTCCGAGAAAGTTATTTTATTCTGTCAAACATTTGTAGGTTTCTTTTACGTAGACAACTAAGTGACCCTGAAATGTTTTGCTTTGCCAAGTAGCCAGAGGGTGCTGACCTTCTCCCCTTTCTGGAATATCACATGTCCATCAGCCCTTAGGACCTTTGCTGCAAGGCGTTCCAGTAATTTCCCACTACAGTGGAGCTTGGACATAGATTATCTTCCTGGAACTTCCAAACTGAGGTGCCTCATGGCCTGATTTCAGCCTTGAGATGTTCTGCGCTGAGATGTCAGCCATCCCAGACCAGACTTAGGACCTGCAGAACGCTCAGCCAGCCGATGGGCTGTTGTGTTCAGCTTCGTTATGTGGGCTCATTTGTTAGTCAACCACAGAAAAGCAATGTAGCACAGATGGTGATAGGAAGCCCCTCTAATCTTAACATTGCTCAGTCTGCTAAATCTCTTATTGACTGGCTTCCAAAACTCCAGTTAGCTTGGAGTGCTAGATGTTAGGTAGTAAAACTGTTTGTATCTGTATACTAATCATGACAGTCAGTGTGAACAAGAAAAGGTGAAATCGAACACAAAACCAATCATGACTTTATTGGGTTGACTTTTCATGTACAGAGCAAGAATAGTATTGTTAGGCAGATATAGGTAGCATGGGAGGGGTATAGCAGTTGTGTCTATAAATGTCACATTATGGTAAGTATTCTAAAGGGTTTGGGGGCCAACTGTTTTGAAAGGACATCTTTTTCCTTGTCATATGACAGTCACCAATTTATTTTTGTGAATTTTGATTTTCCTTAATTTTGTGTCCTTATGACGAATGCCTCCTGTAGTCAAAAGTTTTGTTGGCTAGTAGCAAAGTGGTCTGACTTGAATACATTTTTTTGGTACGTTTTACTCCTTCTCTAAAAAAGCAGTTGCCTAACAATGAAAGAAGGGAGGAAAGAAAATCAAAAATTCAAAAAAGTGGGTAAACATGACTAATGAATGTCTTTCTTTCCTGTGGTCTTTAGCACTGACCTTTGCTGTTTCATTGTCTTATCTCATGCAAAATGTAAAGGTTCTGGCCAAAGACAGTTTTATAGAGTAGGAAGGCCATGCCCTTTCTCCCACCGACTAACCAGCAATTTCCCTTGATGTTCCTATAACATGAATAACACCACCATCCCTGCAGCTTCTAAGACTTCAAAGCGCTGAGTCATTTCCCACTCCTCCCTTTCCCTAATCCCTCATATCCTACAATTAGTTGCCAAACTCCTACAAAATTCTTTTTTTTTTCTTTTGTAGAATTTTTACCTAGTCCTACTGCCATGCACTTAATTCAAGTCCTTCTTAAGGGTTGCCAGATCTTTGCCATAGTCTCTGAGGTCATTCAGCTGCTTCATTTCTCATTATAATCCATTCTGCAAATCACTGACAGGTCATTCCTTCTAAAATGTGGTTCTAATCTTGACTTTTTCCCTACTCAGTTTTCGATATCTCCTTTGGCCAACAGAATAAAATCCAAACTCCTCCTTTTGGTATTAAATTCTTCCACAGTTATTTTCTAGCAGTACTTTTTCAGCTTACATGCACCCCATTCTTAACTGAGCTAGATTCCTGTGGCCCTGAAATAGGAATTTTGGAAATCAAATAGATAGCAATAAAATCCTGATTCTTCTACTTACGGGCTATGCACCCTCAAGCAATGTTTTTATTTTCTGTCAACCTCAACTTTGTCTTTGTAAAATGGGGTAACGATATCCTGTACAAAACAGTCATTGTGAGAATTAAATAGGATGATGTATGTCAATTTGGGGTCATGATTCCTGACATTTACGTGCCCAATAGATTGTATTTTTTTCTCGATTACATTCCTTCTCTTCCTTTCCTTCCTCCTCTTGCTTTCCCTTTGTATCATATTGGTGCTCATATAATTATTCTCGTGCTGGTGTTTTCTGACTCCTTGGTAGTGATGGTAATGTCCTTTCCATTGGGGATGCCCAAACTTTCACTACGGCCTGGTGAACTGCAGACTAGCTACTGTCATGACTCCTCTGAATCCTTTTCTCTGCAAAAGATGGGCTGCCTTGTCCATTCCTGATAACCCCCTTTCCTTTATAGAAACCAGTTTAGGAAACTTGACGTAGTCCAATTGTGGCCAATGAGATGTAAAAGAATCTGCAGGTCAAGGCCCTCTCTATCTTTCCAGTGAAGGAGACTGCCCTTATCTTCATTTGTCCGTGCCTGAATTTGGAAAGGATGCATGAATTCCTACCACCCAACCAAAGATTCAAGTAAAGATGGCGGATAAGGATGGAGGAGATGGAGAGGCCCTAACCACATTATGAAGTGAATATTTTTTTTTAAAGATTTGTTTATTTATTCGTACAGAACTGGGATACAGGCCAGAGATGCGGAGAGTGAGAGGATTCACCAGAGACAGAGTGGGGCACAGAACAGGCAGATCGACGAAGTACACTGCTGAGGGGAGCAGTGGGCGGGCCAGGAGAGGTCTGCCTCGCCATGTGGATCTCCTCCGGGGCAAGTGGGGATCGAATTCATGCAGAAATGGCTTAAGCGTCTTTGTGCAGTGCTTTAACCCGCTGCGCCACCAGGGAGGGCCAATGAAGTGAATATCCTCTCTACTTCTGCCTTCTTGCCACGTGAAACAAAATCTTTCCTATGGAAGCCCTTATGTATTGCAACTTTTTCTTGCAATCAAAAAAGCACTAAGCTCTGCAGTCATATGTCTAGGGCTTGTTCTGGTGTGTCTCTACCTTTGGGCTGTTTTTCTATATTTTGCATCGGAGTGAAAACATTCTGTCCCTGTCTTTCACTTTCCTCCTTATTTCATTTGCCATAAGGGAGAGAAGAAGGCCGATGAGCTGTGCTGGAGGATAGTGGGTGCCCTGGTGGGGGGTGTGGTGGCACACACTGAAGAGGCGTGAACCTGTATCCCAAATCCTATACAGTCTTGCAAACCGATGTTACTGCAATTTAAAAAGGTGCAAAATCCTTAGTACTCATCAAGGCTACACGTTGATACCAATTTCTGATGAAACTGACCCTGGTGTGCCTGGAAGAGGCATTTCTCCCCTGCACTGTGGCACCTCTCCCTGCACTGGTCGCCTGTGGACAGGGTGGTCTTTGTCTCGCTGGAGAGGTGTTTCCTGCACTGTGGTGCTTCATTCAGTGACACATATTCAGACTGGCTATTATTCACTGGGCTTTTACATCTTGAGTTTTATAGTTAAGCTGTAATGCAGTGCTTTATTAGAAAATCTACTCCCTTCTACATTTTTTTTTAAAACAGCTTTATTGGAATGGATCCCTGATCCCACTATGACCAGCGACTTGCAGCAGAGGAGAAGCAAAGGGGTTGTGGAGAGATGGGATGTAGGTGCTGTGCTCAGTGGAGCCTGTCAGCAACCCTGTGGTATCCCGAGCAGTGCCGGGACACTGACGTCTTCCAGATGTACTGGTGACGCAGAGGTGATAAAGGTGAACAGCTGTGCTCTTGCTGATGCATTTGCAGGGTAGGGATGGAGCAAAAGCACAGAAGTGACCCTCTGAAACCAAAACAGTCACTTGCCTCTGTGCTTTCCTCCATGGAATTCACCTCCGGAAGCTGGTTTCCATCTCCAAGCATTCATCATCTCGCACACATGGTCTTCCCAATGGGGGCCCCAGAATGTTCCAGCATTCATTCTTCAGTAGTAGCCTCTGATAATTTTGTTAAGTCTACTGTTATTATGTCATCCATGGGCCCCATTCTGATCACCTCTGGGATGAGAAGTCTTCCCCAATTATCAATACCTTCAGTCACTATAAAGCACTATTTAATTTTATTTTAGCCTCCTGCGCTTAAAACACTGTAGCTGGTAGATTCTACTCTGTTAGAGTATTGAAATGCACCTGAAAACAGGGAAGATTCGACTCCACTCACTTCGCCAGGTCTCTTTAGCCTCCAGTTTTATGATTTTTGTCTGTTCTGTCTCAGGCCACCAGAAGGCAGCTGGAGGAGTTAGAGTTTAGAAAAGCTCACGCTAGCAAACGTAGGCGGAAGCAGGGCTCTGAGGTGACTCTAGGGGTGATGACGTCCGCAGATCATTTCTCTGATGTAAGGTTTGGCATGTAGAATTACGCTTGGAGGGTGGAGCTGGTATACCCCCAGTACAGAACAAGCTGGTAGCTTGAGCATGGATCCACAGGGAGGGTCATCAGCCCGTGAGAGTGAGAAGGGCGCGGGCCTGGGCGGGGGAGAGGGCACATTTATAACCGGGCATGACGCTCAGTCATGACGGCATCTCAGCAGCTGCTGTGCTCTTTAGCAAACACTTCTTATTGCCTGCTGGCAGACATCCCGGAGTGAGGGCTTGATTTCCTCAGTGTCTGCTGGTGGAGAGCCTTTGCTGGCCATCGTGTGCATGAGATGCACACGTGTACAACTGCCAAGGAGAGTGGACAGCAAAATGGGGTGAGCAGAAGCCCACCGAGTATCCATTTAAATTGATTATTAGTTTTCTCTGTGGCTTCTAAGATCTTGAACTTTTTAGGATCATATTGGTCTCCCTGACCTAACATTTTAGTAATTAGCAACTTCATTTTATTTGGTTAATCAATTATGTCCTTTGTTTCAACACATTTTTTTGAGCATCTGCTCTTTGCTAGACACCTTTGTGCAGGTTGGCAGCACAACCCCCTAAATAACCTCGGGAGGACACTGGTCTTGATTCTAGCAAAAGGAGAAGCGGCAGTATTTGTCTTGGGAGATGCATGGCCTGGTGGGACCTATTGTTGGTTGATTTATGCATACGGGGCAATCTTTTTAGCCTTCAAGCTCATTTAAATAGGGCTCGAAATATTGATGTTCACAAGTGAAAACAATTTATGGGAAGCGGAAGCCCTTTGATGATGGATGGTCACCCCCCATCCTCGAAGGGGATGTCCCAGGTGGCCTCTGAGCAGACTGACTACATTTATTTGATCAGTGTCCCAGGTAGACTCTCGCCCTCACCTGTGACCTTGTTAATGCTCACAGAGGCATGGGTTGCAGAGGGGGCTGCTGGGTGGAACAGAGGGAGGAATGCAGGTCGGGCGTCACTGTATCAGAAAAAAAACAGCCCAGAAGACCAGCTACCTGGGTCGGCAGTGCCTTCTGGGTGTAGAGGAAGCTCAGGTCTGATCAAACATGGGGCGCTCAGTCACTTTAGGGAGGTAACAAGGAAGCAGGCAGGTAATGAACCCTCTTGGACAAGTTTCATAAGTATGGAGAACCTTGTGTTTCTTCATCTTCTTTATCAGCATTGCTTTTAAACTTTAAGAATCTAGCCTGGAGGGCATGTCATTCACCCCCAGCCTCTCATGAGCATGGAAATGTGTTACTCCCAAATGCAAAAGCACTTAGGCACATACATCTCTCATAGTGTACAAGTCTATCCAATACTAGGGACTGAGATTTTTCACATCCTTTTCTGTGAATAGTGGATTTCATGAACCAGCTCTTCCCACAAAGGCTGGATTTGAACTCTGTAACAATTTGGGTCAGTACAATCAGCACCCTCTGGGGCAGGGGGAAAGAGAGAAACCCCCCCACAAATGACTCAGTGAGTCATCTCTGTAATATTTTTGAGACATTTGGTATGTCTTTAGATTTTTCTTTGTCTTTTTGCTTACCCTGGGAGGCCCTTCCTTAGGGAAAAAAGAGGACATATTTTAAGTTGTACTGTAAGTCTTTGGAAAGACCTAGAAAGGAAAAACCTGCCAGTTTGGCACTAGCAATGTGCTGGGGTTGCAGGAGTTTTGCAGTCAGAAGACCCACTGGACGTGATTGTGACCGGTCACTCCTCGGCTAGGGCCACTTGGCAAGCGTGCTGGTCTCCCTGAGCCCAGTCTTCTTTCTGTTAAATGAGATAATAATATACACCTTGTAGGGAGGTTGTTCGATAAGGCGATATCACACATGTGAACGATCATTGGAAGAATTGTGTGATGTTTGCTATTTCTATTGATAACTGATGCTGATGGAAGAGGAAACTCGTCTTCCCAGTCCTTTTAGGTTCGCAGGGTGGCTCCCTCACAGAACTGACCAAGTGGACTCTCTGGAACGTTTCTCCTCTTGTTTGTATGATTGTATGAAAGTCACAGCCTAAGAAGTATCATTGAATGAATAAGGAATTTGAACAAATGCTAAAGTGTCTCAGGAAGAAAACCCTAGAGCTAGACCAGGGTTCACGCTCAGCACGTCAGGTGACATGTTTGAAATTTTTCAGTGATGCATTTGGGAGAGTTTTGCAACTGTCAGTTGTGAGTCTGACGCCCTGGGAGAGGTCGTGACACTGACACACGCGGGCCACGGGCGCCCATGGGTGACAGGAATTCAGCACGTAGACCTGCCATCCTGACGGAGGGCAGGAGTATCTGGACTTATCCCGGGGCCTTGTTTTACTTTGTTAAAAATGCCACCGGCTCATAATTTTTTAAAAATGTGGACAGAGGAGCTAGTAGCAACTGAATGTGGCAGCTGTAGTGTCCTGAAGCCCACAGTGGGGAGGGCGCCCACTGTGGTGGGGGACAAGGGGTGCCTTGGTGATAGGTGGGGCGTGGTCACAAACACCTGCAAGGTGTGAAGCTGTACCCCTAATTCACATGTAGTATTATAAGCCAATGTTATAAAATGATTATGAATGTGACAACTCAGCTAACAAAAGTTTGTGGGGAAATGGAGCTTTTAGAAGAGGATGCTAGTAGTCCAAATTTTGGATTCAGTGAAACCACCCTCATTTTTCTGTTTTGAGATTTTCTTTTTTAAATGTTATTCTTTTTTTAATTAACTTTCATTCATGCATACAAGGCCTGGCGTGTAGGCCAGAGGTGCCGGGGATGAGAAGATTCACCAGAGACAGTGTGGGGAGTAGAACAGGAGGCCCTATTGAAACCCACTGTGAGGGGAGCAGCAGGTGAGACGGGAGAGGTCTGCAGCGCCATGTGGGTTCACTCCCTGGCGGGGGAGCAAACTCAGGCCTCAGCAATAGACAGCCAGGGCCCTAAACCCTGTGCCACCAGGCAGGCCCTGCTTTGCTATTTTCTTATTTGAGATCTTAGGCAGTTAACTTAGTCTGAGCCTATGTATACATCTGTGAAATTGGGGACATGGGTGGGGAGGAGGTGTGTGATTGAATTAATGAAATAAAACATTGGACATAAGCTTGAAACCAGGCCCTGAAATAAGCACTCAGTAAATGGTTACTATATACATAGATTCTTTCAAATCTAAAGGTAACTGATCTTTGTATCTATTTCTGTGATAACCTTTCCCAAAAGAAGAGAATTAATCCAGCACCTTGATTTTGATCCCAGGGCCAAGGCTTCCCTCAGCACAGAGTAGACAACAGGAGAGCCCAGGGTTGAGCAGCCCGTGGGTGCTGGGACACAGCCCAGGGAGACCCAGGTGGGGCGCACATGCCTGAGTTCTGCAAGTGCTTGTACTCAAAATGAAGCAAACAAGAAATGTCCACATTGCCGCGTGCAATGGGCTTGGAGTGGAGGGTTTTTGAAAAGGACCCTTAAGTGAAGAGAAGCAGCATGAAAACCGGGTGTTCTACTCAACCTAGGAGAGCACAGAGGAAATCCTTTGTTTGCTAAAGGAACTGGCACTTTTACGTTTTCAGAAATAGGTCAAGGGTCAGAGGAAAAGAAGAAGGAAGAAACCCAGGTAAGATAGGCCCGACAATAAGCAGAGTCCGATGTGAACCGCACCAGGGAGCTTTCTTGTCACCTGCAAGAAGCAAAAACAAGTGGAAAGTTTTGGTGACAAACTGTTACTGCTGCCAGGGCCCGGCCAGAGACAACTGCGATGCCTTATGGGCGTCTGTGAGAGGATGCGAGTCCAAAGCTTGGGGCGGGAGCCCGCGCGGGCCCTGAAGGACAGTAAAAGTCCCTGTGCAGAAGTGGAACGACTGTGCTCTGGGCTCTGTTCCCGGGGGGGCCCGCGGGCGGGACCACAGGCACAGGGACAGCTGCACGGTTTCGGGGTGCTCGCAGGAGGCGGAGATCGCTGCTTTGTGTTTCCTGGCTGTGCTGCGCGAAGCTGCGTGGCCTGAAAGAGCCCCCCACCCGCGGGAGATGACTCGAGTGAAACTAGGGGGGTGAGTACAACTTGCTCTGTGTTCCGAATACTCAATTGAAAATCAGCCTTAAAAGGAGAGCTGGGTTTTTTTTTTGTTTTTTTTGTTTTTTTTTTTTTTTGGTATCGTAACACTAAATAAAAACACCCTGCACCCTCAGGGGGGTTCATGTATCAGATGCCATGTGGACAGACATCCGTGGGGGTGCTGGGCTTGGCCTGGACGAAGTTAAGGCCCTTGGGCTGTAGGAACTTAGCCTGAAAGTCACTTCTGAAATGGCGGAAAGACAGCGGCTGTTAGGAGTTTGGTTTTGAAATGATGGGGCCACGGCTGGAGCTGGGGAGGAGGAAGCCAGAGCTGAGCCAGGTGCCAGGGGAGTTGGAGTGGAAGCTGCTGGGTGAGTGGGGGTGGGGGGGGTACTTTGGGGGCCTCCACGAAGAAACAGACATTTTCTTCCCCTCCATACGTGGTACCATTTAGAACAAGCCCTACTTGGGCTGTGCAACCCCGGGAGGGGCAAAGGAAAGGCAAGGTGAAGGAGGAAGGGCTTGAAGAGGCCACGGAGGTCATCGGACCGCTTTCCGGATGAGAAGGTGCAGTGGTCTTCGAGGAGCTGGGAGCTCATGCGTCCTCGGCCTCACTCAGGCTTTGAGACTGCTGTTCTGTTGCAACCTGGAGTGGAGTGAGACTTGGGAGCAAATGGTAGACACTGGGCTGGTCAGAACTGTGCGCAGAGCCGCGAGCAGCGAGCCACTGTGATGGCTGCCATGGCATTTCTAGATCCTCTGGGAACAGCTTCTTCCTTCTCTTCCCTTCCTCATTCTCCTCTGTCCTCCTCTGCCTGTTCTCTCTCTCTCCTCCTCCCTTCTTCTGTCCCCTTCCCTCCCTTTGTCTGTGTTCTATTTAAATTTATGTTAATTCCACCACCCAGGGTGGCAGTGATTTTTGTTTATTTTTTTCAAAATTGTTACTTCAAGGAGAAATATGCATTCCGGTAGGGTTCCCGGACTAGGGCTCACCATCTGGGGCGAGAACTCACCTGAGCTAACCCCCAGGCCGCACTCTGCTCTTAGCTGCTGGCTCCTCCGTCTCCGTGAAAATCAAGGTGTCTATTCACACGTAATTGTGAGTAGCACTAGGCCAAATACTAGACTCCTTGGCATCTGCTGTACTCCGGAACAACACCATTTTTCTTCGCTTGCCATCCTGACCACTAAAGAAAGGGCTACAGAGCCCTTGAGTCGCAGGGCATTGGGGAAATGAAGACAGATAAGTAAATATTAGTTCATGTGTGGTGATCGTCTCCTTTGTATACACTTTGAACTAAAACAACAGCCTCTTAGCAGAGTGGTTGAAGTTAAAGTGTTCTGACACACATTTAAAAAGAACATTTTAAACAGCCGTTGGCTTCTGTACTTTTCAAGGCCGCTGAAAAATTTCAGCAGCATGAAATGAATGTACCCTAAAGGTGTCAGCTTCTTGTGCCGGTGCAAAATGAAGTCGAATATAATTAGTTATTCAGAGACATTGGAATTCTCAAGGTGATAAAAGAAAAGGAAATATTCCGGAGTCAAAGCGTCCTGTTTGTCTGCTGCCAGGGAGTAATACATTAACAAGGAATTGCTGGACCTAAACAGACTAAATTCGTTATTTTTTTTTTGGCTGCTAAAATTTTGTTTGGATAACTGCAAAAGATGAAGTGGAAAAAGGAGACCTTCATGTCTCCCATGGAAGGAAAGGCCTGGTCGTGTCTGATATTGGAGAACAAATTTTTCTAGGGCTATTCATTCTAGTGAAAATATTACCTTTGTGTCCGCGCCAATGTGAGCCTTCTAATTTGTGATTCAGGGTTATTTGTCCTGTTGCGGCTGCCTCGTTCTCTGTTAAAATTCTTCCTTTTTTCTTTACTACTGATTCAGCTTGCAAACTCCAGCAGATGTACATGGCTGAATAGTTTTCTAGAACTGGGAACTAAAAGCTAGTTGGCATTCAGCTGTGGTACTGTCAAAGTCGCTCTTTAGTGCAAGGTGGCATGCCCCCTCCCACGTGGAAGGAGGGACGTGAATTTCTGGCTTGGAACTGGGCGGTGAGTTGGTAAGGCCACTGCCTTGGAATGGAGTCCTAAGTAAATGCCTTTTGTTGTACATCAAATTGAGGCCTGAACGGCACTCAGTAATCCAGAAAGGACCTCCTGGTCCTGCCAGTCAGTGGTCTTGCTCCGGGGCTTGAGGCTCAGAGGCTGGTCTGCTGTACTGTCTATGTCGTGGGTCTAAGTAGCAAGCTTTATGATAGCCAAGGAATCTCTGGAACACAGCCCGGGAGCCCCAGGGAAGCACAGCTGCTTCAGGGCTTTGCTTCGACTTCTTCCGAAGGAACATCTACTCCAGGTGTTTTGGGGTGCTTACAAAAAAATGCAGGGGGCCATTATATTGAAGTCATTCAGAGAGGCCTAGAGGACACTGATGAAAATTGGTTTTTTTGTGATTCTGAAAGTGCTCACCTGCTCAAGAAATCCTGTATCTTTAAGAATTCTTCACTCTGTAGTGGTTGTAACTCAGAATCTCTCCAGAGAACCCCCTGATTCTCAGTATCTCAGCTCATGTGGGTATAAAGAAATTGAGCATTTATTTGGCTCACCCATCTGCATCTGACATTTGGCCCATATTCAGGGATCCTGGGTTACTTCTAGTCTTTCCACATGCTATAGAATTTTAATTTGGAAGCAGTATTCAGATTCAGAAAGGAAAAGATGATTTCTGTTCGAGAAGAAAAGGAATGTATCACCAAAGTACCTTTTCCTGGAAATAATAAAAGACTCATTTTTGTTCTCCCAGAAGGTGGCATGGCTCAGCGGACCGTTAGTTTCACCCTGTTATTAGGAATTAGAGGTCTCAGTCTTGCAGTCAAATCAAATCCAGTGTTTATGGGTCTACACAAATCAAATCCTGCGTTTCCCTTCATAACAACCAGTAAGCTCACTCAGTCTGCTATAGGTCTGGTATCTGAAGTGAGATCTCGGCTCTAAAGTAAGAAGCTCTGTTTCTTGTGTGATTCATGTTGGGTGTCAAGATGAGAAAGTTTCTCTAACACGGAGTTTGACGCCTGCATTAAATCGCTTTTTATATTCCCAAAGAAGACTTGTATAGTATGAGCTGTTTAAGGTTTGGTTGTGGGGAGATAAACACTCATCAAGTTCACTTCTCCTTGTGCGTTGAAAACTTAGGGTCACTAGGTGAACTAGTCATATCTTTCTAATGAGGGGCAAGTGGTAACGCTAGAGCCATGTATAACATCCCAAGAGACCTTCAAAGACAACACTCATGACGGCAGAAGACTTGAGAAAAAAGACAAATCCATGTTTGTACCCAGTGCTAACTTTCTTCATCCTTTTCCTTGGTCCTCATCAAATACATATGCAAAACTGAGGCCCTCATTTAGAGAAAATTGTCAGGAAAACAAAGTGATAGTTTTGTTTTTATTGGGATCAGATGCGGATTGTGCCTAGTAATAACTGACCTGCCATGGCTTGGTTGATGAGAGAGAATACAGCAGTTGTGGCATTTGATAATTACTTTTCTAAACTTGAGAAAAATTTAAGTTTCCTTGACATCTAAGGAGTTAATGTGCAGTCCCCCCAAAACGGGATTTTATGTTGATGCCACAGAGTCCTGTATTTGAAACCTTTTAACCAAGGTCTTTTGGGTCTTAGTTCTTATCTCCAAGAGAGAGAACAATACCTGTCTTACATATCAGTTGAGAAAAATCAGGTATCTTAGATAAAGTGGTTGATATATTATCTGGTGCACAGTAGGATGCAAAAAAGGCTAGTCATGATGGTTACTGTTTTTATGGTTAATATTGAAATCTAGGTGATTTACCCAAGAATCCTCTCGTGGGCCCTGAGCTCTGGTTCTGTAAACAGCCCCTAGTGTTCCATCTTCAGTGCTTCCTCAGAGGAATTCTCTCTGGCCCTTTTAGAGACTCAGACTGTTGTTTTCAGGACATTTTTCTCTAATGATGGCCTCAGTTTTGTATATGTGTTTGATGAGGACCAAGGAAAAGGATAAAGAAGGTTAGCACTGGGTAAAAACAAGTCTGCTGGACATTTGTTGGTTGTCTACTTGGCATTCCTTGTCTCCTACCCTCTCGCTTTCTGATAGGTGTGAGAAGAGAATCCATTTGCAAATATCTGGCAACTTGGTCTCTCAGAAACATGTCTCAAAATTAGTTTCACCTGTCGATACCTTAGTTTTGTGCTCCCAGCTTGTTACAGAAGCCGGTTAGTATCTAAATTACTATCATCTTCCATCTCTGAGCCATGCCCTACACTCTGCTTAGTAACACTGATGTGTCAGGCTCTGGATGAAGGTAAGTGGGAAACTTCTCTATAGAAACACCAGTGTTTGGGGGGTCCATTTGTTGGTGCAAAAAAATCTACCTCCCTCTCTCCATGTCTCCGTCTGTGTCTGAATATGGATGAAGGGCTTGTTGTTGGAGGTGGAAGTAGGAGGATTTTACGTGGCTATGGACTTTCAGATGGCTGGGAAATGTCATGGTAGTTAGATCTCAAGTTATTCTCTTGAAGCGACTTTGAACACCTATGGTTCGAAGGGCAGGGACCAACGGACTTACTTTTATGAAAGTCTCACTCTGTTCATTGTTGGGTACAATTGCTGTGGACTAAGTTAGCTGTGAGAGTTTCTCAAAGTCCCTTCGCCAGAACCTAGCAGCTAGAGCTCTGGGGCCCGAGGCTCCTTTACCATGTGAGTCAACATGGTTGTTAATGAGCTTGCGTCAGGAGCTCGGCAGGTAGAGTTAGAACGGAGGAGGGGGAGAGTATGGTTGGTGAAACTTAACGACTGTAGCTCTGGTGGTTAAAACTGTGGCTTTCCCCAGAAAAAATTGGGGAGGCTTTGAAGGATCTATACATGTGGAAGACAGAAAGGACTGAGATTCTACAGTAAAGTAGGGCCACCATCATTTATTGTGTTTATATCACTTTTGTGAATCTATGAATATACACAGACACATATACATAGTATATATATATATCTATATATTTATGGGTTGTGGTTAACATAAAAAGTTACATACATTTTAATGTATGCAATTTGATGAGCCTGGAGGTAAGTATATACCTATGAAACCACCATCGCAATCGATGTTTTAAGCATATCAGCACCTCCAAAAGTTTCCTCCCATTCTCTTTATTATCCTTTTTTTGGTGATAACACAAAATCCACCTCTTAGCAAAGTTTGAGTACACGGGACCATTCAGTTAACTCCGGAATTAACTCCTCTGGCATGGCCAGAGCTAACAGCCATCTCCCACGGCTTCTCTAGGTCTCTCCCCCCATCTCTGGCAACACTTTCAATGAGCTTGAGTGTTTTTATCGTTATACGTATGGTACCTTGTAGCATTTGTCTTGTGTCAGGCTTCTTTCACTTAGTGAAATGCTATCCAAGGTCATCTGTGTTGTTAGGAAAAGCAGCATTATCTTCTTTTTTAGGGTGAACTAGAAGTATTCCTTTGGGGCATGCGTGTGTATTTTGTGTGTATGTTCATATATGCATTACATACTCTTATTCATCCACTCAGCAATGGCACTTCGGTAAGTTGGTTGTTTCCTTATCTTGATTCCTGTGAATGATGCTGCAGTGAACACAGGGAAGCAGACACCGCTTTATGGTGCTAATTTTAATTCCTGACAATGTTTTGTGCATCATCTCTGCTCCCTTTCCCTGCAAACCTGCTCTCTTGTCATTGTCCTGCTCTGCGTCTTAGGTTTTCCACTCTTTCTCCCTCCCAGCCCATTTGTTTCTGATTATTTTCATAAGTCTCTCCTTTGGTGACTGAAATGATGCTGTATTTCTCTGCCTTTCTCTCACCTTTCTTTCTCTCTTCTTTCTTTTTCCTCCAGGCTGTTGGGGGAGGAGCAGGAGCCATGATTTAGATGCTAAACAAATGCTTGTTGAATAATTGCATAAGCTTAGTGAATCCCAAGGAACTTAGTAGTAGATAAAATTGGTTGGAAACTTGCCTGTATATTTATTGCTTATCTTCATCTAACAATGTCAGACTTTAGGGAACAGACATCTTCCAAGCAGAAGAGGTACTTCTGACTTCTGGGGTACAGTTCTTATCACATTATGTTTAAAATGGAATGCAGTTAGTCTCTGGGTGACTGGACAGCCAGAAGGATGGGAAATGGCATGGTGGCGGTCATGTTGGGGCAGAAGGGTGGACAGGTTGAGGATGAAGATGACACCATGGCGGAGAGATGGAAAATCAGATCCCCAGTGATAATGAGGGCACAGCCTGAGGTCAACAGTGAGATCTGTCCCGCCCCTGGACTCTTGTTTTCCCTAATCAGAGAATCCCTTTTCTATTCCATCCAGGGCTTTCTGTCCAGGCAACATAAACCATTCTAGTATACAACATGATTCTCCCTTCCCACGGCGGTCTAATAGCACCCCTGGGTGCTCCAAGTGTGACCGAGAGGAGTTTAGGACTTGGTTTCTTCTAGAACAAACATATTTTTTGTTTGTTTTTAATATTATATTTTATTTTTACATCATTTTGTGCCTTTTCCCATCTCAGTCGTAATCCCCGTGGGCTTTCCATCACCAAAACACCTGTGTGCCATCACCATAGGCCCATGAACTTCCTCCCACCCCCACTCTCTCCATAAAATGTCTCTGGTATAGTTGTAGAACAAACATCTTTTTGCCAGACTCTTAAGGCTGCTACTTTCATGTCTAATCAGATATGTGACCATTAAAAAAAAATCTCTTGATTGGGCCCTCCCTGGTGGCATAACGAGTTAAGCACAGCACTAGGAAACTGAAGCCACTTTAGCGTGAGTCCAATCCCTGCATGTCCCGGAGGTGATCCTCCTGGTGCACCAGACCTCTCCTGGCCCACCCGCTGTTCCCTTCAGGAGTGTACTTGGTCGATCTGCCTGTTCTGCTCCCCACTCTGTCTCTGGTGAATCCTCTCACTCCCTGCACCTCTGGCTGCACCCCAGCTCTGTCTGCATAAATAAATAAATCTTAAAAAAAAATCTCTTAATTGCCTATGGACTGACTGGGAATTTGAGTATACCAGCACTATGGCCCAGCCAATATTTACATTTATATCGATCAAACTTTATGAAGACAATATGCAAGTTATGTAACATAATTTTCAAAGGAAGCATTGGAGAACTAGCTTTCTTTTTTTCCACAAAATCACAATTATAATCTTACTATCCCGTTTTATCCCCCCACCCCAAATTACCAAGATTGATTAAAGGAATATTGTAGCATTTTCATAATTCTGGGTAAAAAATTCTAGCTCTGTAATACCTGCTGTGAATAAAATATGAACTATAGCAACAGCCCTATGTTTAAGGTGAAACACTGATAGTTTATAAAAAGTGTCTCTTATTATTTGCCAGGTAGTCCACTTTAATCAAGAGCCTCACAGTCCTCCAAAGCCAAGGACTTTGTAAGTGGCCAGGCTCACAGGTGCATGAAACAGGTTTACCTCTGAAGTATGAGGCATTTTGATATTCTTTCAGGGGTTGATGCATTCCATTTCTATTACATCGTGTAGCAAGATAACTGCACTCTAGCCAGTGACCCCCTGATGAAGTGAGTACGGCAAGCCAGTTCACCATGGTAAGCTCTGTTAAGGAGCTCACAGTCTAAATAAACTCCCCACAATGTTCTGGGAGCCAGTACAAGGCAAAGTTTATCATTTGGGGTTGCTGGTGAAGAATCAGTAAGAACATTCTGTTTACTTGTGCAAAGAAGTGCTTTTGATGGGTCCAGTTCACAAAGGCATGGGGGAGCTCCACCCCCTTAATATAAAGAGACCATGGATGTCCTCTTCTTACCTACATTTTCTTTGTAGGATGCTATTCTTTCCTGCTTTTCATTCCCCGTGACCAACAGTTGCATACACATCACTTACCCTGACCCTTGGAAAACAGATGAGTAACCTTTTCAACTGCTGCCATAAAAGCCACTCAGTGAACCAGCCACTAGGTCACACTCATGTGCACAGCAATCTGTCTCCTCCCTCCTGGGCGTCAGCCTCACCTTCCAAATGACTTGGGCAGGAGCTGATCTTTGGGGATCTGTTTTCCACTAAGGCTAAATTAAGTCCATTATTTCCCAAGCAAGGTAGTTCTCATACATGAAGTTTCCAGTTGGAAAATGTCAGCTAAGATCAAATTCAATGGATGGCATTAACTGCTTTTAATTGCATTAACTGGCAATTTATAGGAGAATACTTAATTATGGAAGCTAGCCTGGTGTTGTATTTACTCATGTAGAATAACTGGCTCCTAAGAATGCCTCCACCTCATCTCACCCCCCTCTTTGCGCGTTCTTAAGGAGAGCCCTTAGTCTCTTGCCAGGCTCTAGCAAAGGAATGTAACAATACTGACATTATGAAAGCTGACATCATGAGAGAGAGGGTGGAGAAACTTGAAGATAAAGATTAGGAAGCATGCCAGCAAAGATAAATCATAGTAAGAAAAAAAACAGCTCTAAATCATCTTGCTGGTCATAGACTATAGGAATACATGTACAAGGAACTCCAACAGATTTCACATTTGAAGAGTAGGCTGCATCTTACCACCTGAAAATTACAGCCCAGTGTTTTTTCTTCAGGTGTTCAGGAAAGCACATCCTCCACTTCCGGAGCAGGGTGGGAGGGGCCCAGTGGACTATGATGGAGGCCCGTGGGTGCCTCCGTGGTTGGTGTGGTATGGTTTATGTTCCACCTCCCAAGTGTACACGGGCTGTATTCTGACAGGAGGGCACAGGTCAGGTTTACGGTGTACTGAAAATGCCCACCCGAGCATTGCATGCTATCTTGTGCTTCTTCTCAACGTCTAAGCTGTAGCTCACAGGACCTGGTGAGAGTTCTGCAATAGCTCATTTAGTTAATTACTTCAATGTCACATTCCACATCTTCCTTCTGTCTGGAAACGGAGGTACTTGCAATGTTGAAGGCTTGAAGAGAAGGAGGCTCCAGGACTAGTTCCAGGAAGAAAGTTTGTTAGCACAACTCCTTTTCTGTTTTTGGTCTTTAAGCCAGGTCCCCCATCATGACAGTTAAGGGGAATTTTGTTTTTCTAAATAAGTGTGCATCAACTACCTGTTGTATTTTGGCGATTTTTTTCTAGTCTGTTTGCTTTTCATTTGTTTATACAATTTAGACCTATAGCAGTTCTTTTTTTTTTTTTTTTCAACTTAAGTGGCCACTGAGAGGGAACAACTTTTAAAAGATGTGGTCTGTCCACACCACGGAATACTATTCAGTCATAAGGAAGGACAAAATGCTGTCATTGACAGCAAGGTGAAAGGAGGCGAGGGAGTTATGCATAGTAAAGCAAGTCAGAATGACAAAGACAAACATTGGACGTTTACATAGTGGGTGATTCGACTAAGCAAAATACTTATAAAAACTAGCAGGCGCTCATAAATGAAGTGAGGCTTCTAAGGTTAAGGAGGAGGAGGGAGAAAATGTCAAGGATGGATAAGGGATGGGCTTGGGGGAAAACAACGAAAAAAGGATGTTGTATTTCAGATAAATAAGATTTGTATGAAGCATGAAAGTTTTGAGATTCATACTGAGTTTAATTTAAAAATCTAAGTAAGAAAAAAAATCTAAGTTTTCAACCTAGAGAATGCTTGCATTACCCCCTTTGTGATTTCCGTTGTTGTTAAACTTAGAAGCTCCACTTAATTTGATAAAATTTTATCAAAGTTTTCTTCTGGATATTAACAGTTGCTTTAAAAAAAATCAGTCACATTAAATTGATCACTCCGTCTACCTTTTCTTCTGCATCTTTAATAGTTGCCAATAGGTCTTTAAAATAGGTAATGAATCATCTTTGCACCACTTGCTAAATGATTCCTTCTTCTCCACAGTTTTGTTTTGGAAAACCAGTTTATCATATACTCCATTTAAAAAATATATTCTAGTGTCTGCTGTTGAGCTATCAATGCTTCATAAAGGCCTAATTATAGACTTGTGCACTGTGCTCAACTTTTTGTTTGATTGGCTTTGGTTTTTGCAATCTGTAACAGCTTTACTGTCTTAAGATGTAGGTTCTCCCCCTTCATTGCAAATCCTGTCTCTCTCTCTTGAGTGTGAATCCAGAATCTGGCCACTAACAAGACCAGAGTCCTGCCATCTTGCTCCCTCCACTGTTACCGCCCCGGTTCAGCCACCTACATCTTGTCCTGGGTCAGCAGCCATGACCCAGCTGCTGGTCCAGTGCCACACAGGGCCACACGACAGTCGCTGTGAGGGTGTCCAATGTAGTCCCAGCTGGTAGACCACGGCCACACGGTGGCTTCTCACCTTACTCGGTGAGTCACAGGACCTGATCTCCCTCTACTCTCCCCCTCGGCCTCTCCTGGCCCCAGACACAGACGCTGCTTTTTGCTGGGCTCATGTTTTGTCTCCCCTGGAACCTCCTTCGCTGCCTGCACCATTGTCTTGTTTCCTTCAGGTCTTCCACTGCCCTAGAAATACGCACTCGCCCAGCCTTGGGGTCCTTCCCACCCCCTAATTCCCAGCACATATCACCACCTGTTTAGTTTGCTGCGTATGTAGTAACAGTATGAATAAAGGTGTGTATGCTTCTCACCCCACAACCCCCCTTGCTAATGTGAAAGCAGAGACACCCTAAGATAACATTGCTGGGTTTTGGCGCATGGATACCAGTGTGCAGCGTTTGGGCGCTCTCTTCCTCCCTCGGGAGGTTCTTGGGCACCGGGGTGTGGAGAAAAGGCTCTTGGTTTTAAAGAGGCTTAAAACGAGTTTTCTTTTTCTCATAATTGTTTTTT
>NW_004567119.1:6623544-6762627 GCF_000260355.1 Condylura cristata | reverse complement strand
TCTCATAATTGTTTTTTAATGAAACGTGTGGAACACAGTGACGCTATTCTACTCCCTGTTGTAGCACTGATAGATGATTACTGAGTGAGGGGGTCTGGGAAGTTGAAGTTGAGGTGGTTCTTTGACGACGTGAAGTACCTCCATGCTTGCCTTGGTGGGAGTGAGGGGAAAGGATGTCCTGAAGAACTACAGATACAGGTTTCTTGGACTCCACCCCCACTCCAGACATCTGAACTACAAATCCCAGCAGCACCAAAGGAGGACTGGGAGGACCCGAAGGCAGAACTCAGCAGCCGTTGATAAATTATGCCCATATTTTAGTAATCCATTAATTACCCTATAATTTTCTCTTCACTTAGCCCTCAACATTAACCAGGACTGTTCAGTAATGTAACTGGAGTGTAGAGTTTGCTTTTTGTGACCAAACAGGGATCTATAATACTATTAATGCAACTAGGTCCACTGTATTAGCGCCGAAATCCAAGAAATAGTTTTAAAAATCAGAGAAATAGTTTAAAAAAGAAGAAAAACTGAAGATGTCATAAGGCCTTGCTAAATCCAGGACAAGGTGGGGGCAGTAAACAAGGATGGACTCTGAAGAGCCTCTTAGGACACGTGAAGTTGTGTTCTGTTCTAAGCATAGTGGGAAGCGATTGGAGAATTTGAAAGATGGTGACATTTTATGGTATCGTGGTGGAGAATCTGATAAGGGGAGCACAGGCAAAACATGGGGGGATCTGTTCAGCCAATTGAGAAGCAGAGTCAAAGAGAAGATGGTTACTTGGGTTAAGAGTATGACAGAAATGAGCAAATTAGATGTGTAAGAGACATTTTGAAAGTAGCATTGATTAATTAAATATGGAATATATGGAAAAGTAAATAGTTGAAAATGATTTTTAGTTTTTTGACCCGAGTACTGGCTGAGAGATGTGGTCATTTCTGGAAATGGTGAGAACTGGGAAAATAATGTTTTGGGTGGAAAGAAAGATGTTTACTGCCTTCATTTGAACTATGCATAATGTAGTCAAGGGATGTTGCGACTTACTTCTATTATTTAAAAAAACCTTCCAGATTTTTAAGTTCAGGCTGTTGCATCGAGTTTCTAGTTATGTAACTGAGGGCAATTTACTGAACTTCTTTGTGCCTCAGCTTTCTCATCTGGAAAATAGGGGTAATCATCATGTCTATTTTCAAGGTTTTATGAGTGCATACTTAAATAATGTCTAGCACATACTAACTACAACATAAGCTATGCTATTATTATAATTAGCTTCTGTGTTTGACCTTTGAAATTTCTTGTGAAATTCATGTTAAGTTTTTGACTTATTTGTAATTATTTCTTAAATAACTATGTTTAATAGAGTTCAGGGTACCCTACCACCATGCTTTTAATGAAAGTTTTGCAGCTATTAGGGTATTTTCTTTTTTCTTTTCTTTTTTTTTTTTGAAACAGACCTTGGTCACTGTCTCTTTTAATTTTTCTAAAAGGACATGTAACTTTTTTGTTTGTTCGGGGCCCTGACATACCAAGAAATCTCATTCTGTTGCTTTCTTACATTGGAAAACCTTAGCTAGGTTGTCACATGTTTAGATGGCAACTTTCCCCTGCAAAGTTGTGTGTAGTAGCTATTTTCTTCTGACCTTTCCTATTTATAAAAAGCCAACTTGATTTCAGCCCCCTGTACCTAGCCTGCATTTCGCTCGCATTTCCTCTTTTTTTTTTAGTTAAAATATTTTTTATTTAGATAACTTTGTTTTATAACACTGTATATGTTTTAGAGGCATGGTGGCCACCCCTTCAGTAGTGTGGCATCACGCTGCTCTGCCACCGAAGCACCAATGACCTAGAGCCCTCCCAGCTCAGTCTCCCCCTTGCTCGGTACCATCCTGCCCCTCTGGCAGCCTCAAATCTGTAGTCAGATTTCAAGAGTTTGTTTTGGTTTAGTCTGTCGCTGTGCGTTCTTTCTTTATATTCTTCATATGAGGGCCAGCATCTGTTTTTTTTCCTTTCTCCTTCTGATTTTTCTCATGTAGCATGATCCCCTCCAGCCCCACCCATGTTGTCACAATGGGCAAAATTTCACTTTTTTTTAATAGTTGAGTTGCAGTCCATCGTGATATGTACACGTCATTTTAATCCACTTATCTGTCCCCGGGCTCTTAGATTGTTTCCATAACTTGGCTGTTGTAAATACTGCTGCACCGAGCATGGCAGTGCACATATCCCTTGGAATTAGTGTTCTCACATCCTTCAAGTAGACCCGTAGGAATGGAACTGCTGGGTCTTCTGGTAGATACATGTTTAACATTTTGAAAAAGTCCCATGCTGCTTTCCATAGAGACTGCACCCTTCTATATCCCCGCCACGGGTGAGAAGAACACTCCTTTTTTAACACCATCTCAAACACTTCTCTCTGCTATGGACTCTTCTGACCAGTGTGAGGTGGTACCTCATTGTGGTTTTGATTTCATTTCCCTGATAATAAATGACGATGAGCTTTCTCCGCTCACTTCCCCTGCCCCCCAGGTAACACCTGTTAGCCATCTGTATATCTTCTTGGGAAAAGTGTCTATTTAGACAACTTGCTGATTTTGATTGGGTTGTTTTCTTGTTGTATAAATTCTTTGCAGCTCTTGAATATCAACCCTGGTAGCTCACCTGCATTTTCTGTCTAGATATTTAATTGACTCTCTCCCATTTGTATCTTTGATACCTTAGTACAGGTCTATATACAGGCCTTTTTTCATTCATTTTGTTCTGATCAAATACAAGACCTTGAAGAGTGGCAGACCGAGTGAAACCGCCAGCTTCCATCGACTTCTCCCCTTCCTGCCCACCCAAGAGATCAGTATGCATCCACCAGCACCTCCTTAATTAATTCAGTTCTCCTTTATGTTCAGGCATAAGCAACCTCAGAATGGATTAAAAAGATTCAGTAGGGGAGGTGGACTTTGCTGGTCTCAGGAAACAGCACCTTCCCTGAAGCAGGAAATGACCCATTCTTATTGGTAAAGGACTCTGGGCTGCTGACCAGATTTCTAGGTACCTCTGTCTAGGTAAATATGGCTGCCCTGTTTCAGGAGGTAAAACACGGACAAACTCTGAAGCCTCTGACTTTTTTTCTCCAGATTAGCTCTATTTGTGAAAATGCATCCTTAATTCTAGCAGCAGATAATCGGTCTTTATTTTCATTTTGCATTTCTCTGTGGGAATGAGAGCTGGGGACAAATTGTTAAAAGCAGTTTCCTTGACACACCACTTTAAACTGCAGAGTTGCTTCGATTTTCATTTATATCTTAGTGTTTCCATATTGCCCATCCCAGAAAAAACTCTTCTCCGAGTTTGCATGCCATTTTAGGTCTCTCTATTTTTTTAGACTAAACATGTTTTCTGTATTTTTTTTAGACCTCAAACTGCAATTTACATTATCTGGATTGTTTGCCTACTTAGGTCACATTCTCTAGACAGTGCTCAACTTTTTACTAGGCTGCAGATAAATAGGCTTATATACAAAATCTTCTATTTATAAAATCTCTTTGGGATAACAGTGTTCTTTTTGCAATCCATAGACCTCTTCTGGCTTTGGATGCCTCACTCTGGGTATTCTTAATTACAAACATGAATGTTCCTCTAAAGAAACTTAATTTATAGTCATGTACAATCTATGTATTTGTGATCTATATTCCACAGTGATTCTGACTTCTACATTAGTTTTGTTTAAAAGAAATTTGCTCTCATACGTCTATAAATGTGCTGCCAGAGGAATCTTATGCTATGAGATTTTCACTGTCATGTCTGTGCCTCCTATCGATTGTTCCTTTCATCTCTGCGCATATGAAAATGGAAGGTGGAGTTTCTTGTCAACCAGTGGAATTTAAAGTAGGTCCCTTTATTTGGAACACTCAAGTTTTTATCCCTTTACTGAAAAAACAAAAGCACCAACCATGGTTTCCTACTAACAGCAGCGTGATTTTAAGAACAGGGACAGCAGCGTCCATGAGCAGGTCTGACAGCAGCGTCCATGAGCAGGTCTGACAGCAGCGTCCATGAGCAGGTCTGACAGCAGCGTCCATGAGCAGGTCTCCCGAGGAGGAAGACCCGGAGCAGCACAGGCTCCTCACTGCAGGCTCCTCATTCCCAGCCATCCCGCTGTGACCACCACACCCACGTCCCCTCCTTACTGAAAGCATATGCAATGTTTGTGCTCCAAAAAAAGGAGTGTATTGAGAAAGTAAACATACATGGGCAAGAAGTTATCATTTTCTTTGTAAAATTCTGTAAAAAGTTGCCTTCATTTATTATATTGGTATCTTTTTTGTTTTTTTAAGATTTATTTGTGCATACAGAACTGGGGTACAGGCCAAAGGGTCAGAGGCGGTGAGAGGCTTCACCAGAAACAGAGTGGGGAGCAGAACAGGCCGACTGATGAAGCACACTGCTGAGGGGAGCAGCGGGAAGACCGGGAGAGGTCTGCTGCACCATGTGGGTCACCTCTGGGGCAGGTGGGGAATCGAACTCACGCTGAAGTGTCTTTAGTTTCTTAGTGCTGTGCTTTAACCTGCTGCACCATCAGGAAGGGCCTCTTTTGGTGTCTTTTAAGGCACATGCATACTCCTTCAAAAACATTTTTAAATATAAATATTCCTGTCTCTTTAGGTCCTTCCCAACTTGTGATAGTTCATTATTTCTTTCCTTAAACAAGCATTTGTGTCCTTGGCCCTGGACATTCTACAGTGATCACGACAAATTTCAGGATGGAGGAACTTATATTTTTGAGTTGAAACCGACCCTAAGCAGTCAGTCCAAGGAGCTATGTGAATAGAAGTGGCAAGAAATAGGATGGAAGGACAGATGCAGACTCTGGGGGCCATGAACATTGGGCATTTATAATAGAATGGTGGGGAAGGCAGTGTTGATTTTCTTTTTAATGGTATTGTTTTTATTGAGATAACAGTGGTTTTCAGCATTGTTTTGAGGTGTGTAATTGTGGAGTGTAGTTCACTCCTCTTATCGGTCACTGCACCTGACCCAACCCCAAAGCACCCATCACCCTCCGCCATAGCCCACCATTGAGCTTCTGCCTCCCTTTGCCCCCCTCGCCCGAGCCTCTCTCCTGGGACCTCAAGTCTGTGGCCAGACTCCAGAGATTTGCTTTGTGGTGTTTGCTGTTCCTTTGTTTAGCTTCTCTAATAGGTGAGTGAAAATCACCTGGGCTTCGCCTCCTGACTTCCTCTGCTTAGGACACCGTCTGCTTCCGGCCGTGTCATCCCGAGTGGCGAGTTACCTGTTCTCATAGCGGAGTAGAATTCCGGTGTGTAAATGCCACATCTTCTGTACGTGTCTAGAGAGGCAGTGTGCCACACATGCTTCCTCTGTCACTGGGCACGTAGCTTGTCCCAGACCCCACAGTCCTCTGTGGGGTGGGTGTGAGTGTCATCCGTAGTGCGTCTGTTCCTAGAAAACATTGCCAGGTTTTCATCCTGGTAACGGAAGAAGAAAGTGAGTGGAGCACTAGAGGCAGTGATGGGGCAGCTTCACATCCCCTCCTCGGTGTGTTTTAGTGCTTAGGGGTCTGCTCTGAATAGCTGAGATTCTGAAAAAGCTGAGCTAGAACTTAATCCATATTTTTCTCTAAATAACACAAAGCACAAAAGGCAGTGACTATTCTCAGGAAGACAAGAACGTGGTCACTTTGTGCAGCTATGAGGCGGTGGGTACCCTGAGCTGGGGAGCGTCTTTCCTTGCCCTCACCTTCCACAGGAGGACACAGGCCAACATCATGAGAAGGTCTGGGAAGCGGAAAACTTTTCTTTTGCATTTTTTTATTAGGTTAAAAAAAAAATCAACCCTTTCAACTTTGTTGAAACTTTCCCTCTGAAAATATGTCCTTGAACACCGATTGCCTTCTCGTTGCACTGGAAAATAACACGATTTCACTCCCTCTCTCCCCTGGGTAGCCAAAGTAGAAGCAGAAATTACTTTGTGGCCCACCACCAGGGAGAGAAAATGGTTCTTCTTGCAAGGCATAATGCAGGCCTCAGTCACTCCAGTTCTGTCTCCCCCTTGTTTAAGTATAGCTCGAGAGCTCGTGCTAGGTGGAGCTGTTGCTAAATAGGACACACTGTTTTCCACAGAGAGCTTGTGGGACACCCAAGTAGGCCACCAGGGTGCTGGGAGAACCAGAAAAACAAAGGTATGAGGCCTCTCCCCCCACCGCACCCTCCAATTGCAGGGTTATCAAACCAGGATACTGAACAGGCTACAGGCTAAAGGATTTGGGGTTTGGATGAGAGAAGAACAGGAGGGTGGGAAGCAACATTACAGAAAATTGATCCGATTAAATATCCAAGGCAAGTTCAAGACATTTCAGAAGATCTGCTTAAAAAAAAAAAAAAGACAACCCTCACACACACACATACACACTGTTTTGCTTTCCATGAAACATTCATGAAACAAAACCTAGGAATTTCTCACAGTGCTCGCAGAGGGATGGGTGTTTCCACTCCAGAGCCAGCCGAGTGAGAGACAAGCGGTGAGGAATATTGTTCCAGTGAACACGAATATAGAATATCCCCATTCACTTAGGATCTCTCTATAGTCAGATCTGTTTGAATCCAGCAAGTTCCCCTGCATGTCCAACGGAAATTCTTGGAGCTTGAGCCTGAAAGCTGAGCCGAGGATCCCAATGATGGGTTGAAATGTCCTTCATCTAGACCTGTCGGATGCCATCCTGACACGGAAAAACTATTCAGTTGTACCAATGGGTTCTGCTGCAGAATTCCGTTGGCGTGTTTCCAGGGGATTCCTTGGGCACAGCTAGAATTGTGGAGTTAGGGCCCTTTTCTCATGTCTGCAGAGCCAAATCTGCTCCCTCCATCTGCCAGCGTCTCTGAGGGGACTCAGTGGGGACACACCTGAGGAGCCTCCAGTAAGCGGCTCTCAGGGACTGAGTGTGGAATCAGAAAGCACACAGACAAGACTCTTCCAGCACCTCCCAGCTGGCTAAACACCCCCCACCTTGGCCAGCTCCCCCCAAGTGGGGGCAGCACAATAGTTTCCCTGAGGGTTAGGGTAATCAAGTCACCATTTGTAGGAACAAGAAATTATGAAAACATTTTCTGCTTTTAACGTTATGGTCTGATTCTTCTGATTCTTAAATTAAGGATCACTCTACATTTTTTTTTATTCCTTTTGTGCTTCTCTGCCCAACCACTTTTCACCCATTCAACTTCCTGTTCCTCTCTTGCATCCAGTTCTTTGTATGACTTGGCATCGGTTACCTTCACATGTCCGGAATACTTTCTGAGCAAATATTTTATTGAACTTCCTAAAAATACAGGTAGGATGAAAAATATAGCTATGTAAATACAGGCCTAGGAGTGCTTATGTTTACTAGAAAACGTGCATTAATATGTGAATGCAGGATTCTCTGATTCTGTCTCCACTGTGATTCTTTCCAGTGTTACAACTGCCATTAAGACAGAAATAAACTCATAGCAATTTCCACTTGACTTTCTGAACACCAATTTCCATCGTAATGTGCTTTTGGAGTTCAGAACGGTTTGTTCTGCCATGATGTGATGGTTGTATTTCTCAAAAATTCCTTTATCAAGGAAAAAAAAAGCCTCACGATGAAAAGAATTGCTTCAGTGGAAAAGATATGATTAGGAGGTGGAAGGGAAATAAAATTTAATTTTCTAGTGGTAAAGTGAGTAAGTAGTTGCAAGTTGGAAAAAAACATACCTATTGGTGCTGAGATAAATAATCTAAAATCTATTGGGCAAACCCAGAAACTTCTCCTGTTTCTTCCAATGCTATCCTTCACCTAGCATCTTTGGACAGTGTTTCATTATTACCCTGTTGGTCTGTTGTCAGTAAGATAAACCAAACAGAAAGATAAACGCAGACGAAATAGCCACCATTAGGCCCGGCAGCTTCCCTCTGACCCTGGTGCTAATGCCTGTCCACAGTCGTCCTGTTACTTACAGCAGTCTGCTACAAGTAAGCAAATGGTCCTCATTAGTCAATTCCATTTTACTTAATTGATTTTATGGCAAGTTGCACGCCTTGGCGACACAAATGCAAGTTATGAGTTAAATTCAAAGATAAGTTGATTTTGGATCAAAACAAGCAGCCTGTTTGAGGTTGAAATATTATCTAACTGTTGACATTCACTGAGAGTCTTTTATTCCTTTGCATGCTATAAACTACCCAGACAGGAGCCAAAAATGGTCTTTTCCGAGGAACGCTCCATCCTTCTCCTGGGACGTTTATTTCTGTTTTATTTTTGTCTTTTCTCTTTAATGGGATTAAAACGCTAGCTTTGTATTAGCCTATTTGTGACTGTTTATAACTACACATTTTAAAAAATGGGCTTCATGACTATGCTCAACTTATGATGATTAGGTGTATACTTTCAGTCTGTTTTCAAGTCATTTGCCATCAGGGGAAGAAGCTGCACAGACTTAATGAGGGTGAACCAGGTATTACTAAACAGCTTTCCAAAGAAGGGAACTCTGAGTTAAAGGAAAGCAAGCAAAATTCCTTTTTTCCCTCCTCACTAAAGAGACTGGTGAACTTGCCAAGTAAAAACTCGAAGTCCCAAGAACTACCCTGAACACAGAAAAATAAGCACCTAAATGAATGCCTCCCCTTTTTCTCCTTGGTCTGAGGCCAACTGACAGCACCAGGTGGCTGCCCTCGGGAGCTGCAGATGCCCGACCTGACAGCTTCGCTGGCAGGAATGAAGCAGAAACACGTGCTTCCTGGGGAGGGCAGCGGCCAGCAGGTGGGAGGGCTGCGCGCCTTCCCAGCCTGTCCTCTTGTGTGGTCACCTGGCCGCCTCCCGTGGGCACCCGGGGCCTGGAACACGACTTTTTCTCAGCGCTGGGCTGGGAGCCCTGTCGGGAGGCTCCGCTGAGGCCGGGAGGACGTGCGGTCCTAGAGCCGGCTCACTCTGGGGTTTTGAGGGCAGCCTGAAATTACATTCGCTCTGGGGGCTTTGAGCAAAGCCTGTCTGAATCCCCCTGCGCCCCTTAGGGTCCTCTCCCTTTAATCACCCACGAAGTGTTTTTCTGGCTAGGTCACTGATGAATGGGTGACGGAAATCGCCCTTTTCATACCGTATTTAATGTTTTATTAATTTGTCCATTTTGGCTGCTGTCAAGACAGCCAATATGCAGCTAATTTCTGAGCCCCCAGAAACTGACATTTCCAATTCTGCTTTGGATTGTAAGGCTCAGATGCAAGGAGCTATGGCCTGAACGCGACCACAGCCAAAGTGCCAAACGTTGTTCTTTGCCATTTGTCTGGTACGCTTTGACAAAAGGACCCAGGGAACGGGACTTGATGCATGAGGAAAATAAAAAACTGCCTGGAGACTGGGGGCTGGGAGGAGCCCCAACAATGCCCAGCTTCACATCAGTGGTGTCCTGGGCCTCAGCTGGCTGATTTCCTTTCTTCTACTCGTTGTCCTTTTAAAGAAAATAAAGTCTGGATGGCAGACAATTGTTTAAGGTAGAAGAAAGCTAGAAAATTGCCTCCATCCTGCTTTGTCTCTGCAAACTTCAGCAGGTCATTCATGTGTCTAACCAACGTACTGGGAGTTACATATTTCTCTGCTAAATGGTAGAATGAGCTACACACTACATTCAAAAACTGCCCTTTATCTTTCAATCCCAGAATCTGTTCAGGAACCTTAATGAGGAAGGATAACTTGTGTCTTCTGGATTCTCTGATCAGAGGAGCTAGTTCATGACGGTCCCAAGACAGGAAAAAGCAATGAATAACTTGGATGGAAGCTGGGGGAGAACTCAGAAGATGGCTGACAAGTGGCAGCCACTTGCCAAAACTGATGTTTCAGTAAACTTCACATCAAAGGGTATTTCTATAAATTGTATCTCAGTTTCCATATTTTTTAAAAAATTATTTTGTATTCAAGAAACATTTGTCTGGCACCTACTGTGTGTTAGGCCCCATGTTGAGCCTTGGTGATATTATGATAAATAAAACACAGTTCCCAGGCTTCTGCAGATTCTGATGCAGTAGAGGAGACAGACAAAAGCAGGTGGCTTAGATGCATGCATTAGGTACCGTGGCCCACATTTAATTGGTGGCATAAAGAAGGCCTTTTTCAGCAGGGCCTGTAAGTTTACTCCTTCAAAGATTCTGTTTCCATTAAACAGTAGAACTGATCAATACACCTAGTTTCATTTTAGCTTACTGAAGTTTAACATACCTACACACATTTGTATATGTATCTTTGAAGTTTATTGTATCTACCCTATGTATATATATGCACTCTGTAAATATATTTGTGTGCATGTTGGTGAATTTTCACTAGGTGAACACCCCATGTCAACTGCCCAGCCCACTGGTCAACAAATGCTGGAAGCCCCTGTTCCCGCTCCTATCTCCCCCTTACTCCCCAAATAATTGCTATCCCAACATCTGATACCATAATTTAGTTTTGCCTGCTGCTAACCTTCTTAAAAATGGAGCTATAAATTCTGTACTTTTTTATATATGGCCATTTTTTCAATATTATATTTGTGAGAATCGGCCATGTTGTTTAACAGTGGTTTCTTCATTCTGTATGATATACAGTGTTCTGGTTTATAAATATACCACAATTTATTTACCCACTCTGGGGTGATAGTTGTTTCCTGTTTGGGCTGTTATAAATATTGTCACTGTGACTATTCCTGGACACATCTTTTGGCAAACTTATGTATTCATTTCTTCGGGTATATACCTAGGACTGGAATTTCCAGGCCATAGGCATGCCTGTGCTCAGCTCTCCTCACATACTGCCAACCAGCTTCCCAGAGTGGTTTTTAGTCTCTGACGTGACCACCGTCTGTGTACTTGAGTTCCATTTGCTCCATCCCCTCCCGAAGTTTGGCGTTGTCTGTCTTTTCCACTTCAGCCATTCTCTTAGATATGCAGCAGCCTTTCTTTGTGGCTTTATTTATACAACCTGGGAGTTTTTAAGTTATAAAGCCAGAGCTGTGTTCCCATGGACAACTGATCTGAAGAGAGAACTGGAAAATCTTGGAAAGGAAGAGATTCAGGCTGTTGTTCTGTGTACTTGTGTTGTTCTGCAGGACTTTGTGTGCTCCGGTGTTGCTGCAACAGTCCCAGAATTTTGAGGCATCTCCCAAGTATATGTCTCTTCCGTCATCTCTTCACCTGTTTTTGCCTCTCCACTGGCTTTTCCAGGCTCCGAAAAGAACAGAAACAACAGTAACAGCTGATAACTGTGAGCTTCTACTATTCCAGAGCCCATTTGAGGTACATACTTTTTCAAGTCTCACATCAGTTTCATCAACTAAATGATGTTATTCCCTCCATTTCGCAGGTAAGAAGACAGGCACAGAGAGCCAGTGTTATAGGAACTGAACCCAGGTAGACGGACTCTGTCCTGCTTCCACAGACATGCCCAAGGTGAACTAACTAGAGAGGGTGGGTTTCTCAGTAAATTGTATTCCCCTATTTGTAGTATGCATCCTTGCAATTTTATTATTATCTTGGAGAATGCAATTCGATGAAAAGACAGAACAAGGATTCACTGGTTCCTGGAGTTTGGTGCTGGGAAGAGGAATTTAGTGTAAATGGGCACAAGGAATCTAAGTGAGCTCATGGAAATAAATATTCTAAAGCTAGGTTGAGGTGGTGTCTGCAAATTTTCAGTAAATTTGTGTTAAAAAATTGAAAATGAAAAAGATTTGCCCTTGACTAGAACTTGCAAACTTCCAAGTTGACATTTACCTTTCATCTCATTTGATCTTCATGAGAGTTAATGGAGGAGAGACTCCACGACTCCAAAGCTAGGGAATCGCCAAAGGTCAGATGGTGTGGTAATGACACAGCATGAAATAACAGAATTTGAGAACAAGTTAAGAAAAATGCAAAAATAAAATTCTGTATAATCCAGACTAAACGTTCCCTCAGGCTTGTGTTGCATAATGAGTCTAATTAACCCGGTAAATCAAAACTACCTCTATTGATTTGAATTTACATTTGCCATAGCACATGTAATTGGGTTTTTCCCAAGTTTCTGTTTCTTTTGAGAATAGGTGTTGTAATCATGATACCTTTAAATGGCTTCATAAAGACCAAAGTAAGTGCTTGAATTACTAATGAACTTAAATATTGAGTGTATAAAAGTTTGACTTAATTCTCAATAATATTCAATTATCAAAAACAACTAGTTTCTTCCTACTGTCAATAATAAACAACAATAGCTCTTACCTATTGTATTTTTGAGATAGAAAAGTTGGCTTTTTAATTACCCCAGAAATCAAAAGAAAATCTGTTAGGAGTGCCTTTTATGCCATCCGGTGGACAACACTGTAATTTTCCTAACAGTAATTCACTAAAGAAAACAAATTAATTTCCCTGTGCCTCCATTTTGATAAATGTTGACTTTGTAAAAAGCATTAAGTATTCCAGTGCCACCCAGCATGTAAACACCTATGTCATGTGTTACGTCCAAACTTAACATCGGAAATGTTGACAGAAAAGGCAGGGCCAAAATGAAAATGGGAATCTCATCACAATAATATCCTCTATTTCCTAGCAAAGGTGGTTTTTAAATCAGAGAAGCAAATCTTCCCAGACTGTCCCCAAATTTTCCAGACAGGCTTTTGTTCAGCTTGGACAGGAGTCGTTCTTCCTCTCGACTGCTCCTTTGAGGAGGGCTCAATAAGCTCTCATGATTTTTTTAGATTTGAAACTCTTCTAGAAAATTAATGGCTCACAAAATCAATGGGGAGGGGGGTGTAGCTAGCAGTGAAGATATAAAATGGAATAGAATATCACAGAGACGCAAATTCAGTGTGTGGTGCGTGAAGCTTGTTGCAGGTGCACACTTGTGTGTGTGTGCTGTGTGTTTGTTTGTGCTGTGACTGAGGCGCGATGGGAAGTGCGTTTCTCCATGTGTCCTGTCTGTGCCATTTGACTGCCTTTTGTCTCTCGATGCCAGGTCTGCTATGTAGACACTGCTCCTGTGATACTGATACTAGCTTTGGGATTCTCCTTTTGCAGTTGGTTCTATTTGGGTTTGCCAGTAGGAGGCGCTGGAGGGCGAGAGGAAGTGGGAGCTGCCTGGCGAGCGGCAGCACTGGCTCCAGCCTCTCCTTTCAGGTCTCCAGCAGCAAAAGGAGCAACCGAGCTGGGGAGTGTCCCCTCCTCCAGCGCGAAACCCAACTCTTTGAAGCCCTTCTTTTGAGCTGCAGGTTCTAGTGACCCCCCCTTTTATTTGCTGTCCCCCTTCCCAAAGCTGGACAGCTAATTCCTGCAGTTATTAACTCTAGTAATTCTTCTGGATATTTACCTCTCTGCTTTTTCAGGTTTTTGGTTTTGTTTTGTTTTGTTTTGACATTTGGGTAACCAATGCCTGGTGTTAAAACCCTTTGTTGGAATACATTCATGCCTCTCCTGATGATCAGATGTGCTCCAGGCGGTGCATATTAGGCCCTAGTCCTGGTGGGGATACCCTCGTGCGAACGCGTGAGAGGCCACCTTCATGGGACAGCCTGCCGCTCACCTGGGCGGGGTGGTATGACCAGTAGGGGCCACCATCAGATATATGGTTTGTCCTCAACCGAAACGAAATGTTAAGTGACGCATGACTGTGCCTAATAGGATTTTCATTTTTTCTGACTAGACCCAGAACCATCCATAGTCAAAACCAAAAAGTTCCAAAGCGATAGCTTCTGGGGCAGCGATACTTATCAGTACTTCAAACTTCCTCATTCAAATAGTTTCCATCACAGCAGCTCCAGCCTATTGATGACTATTAAATACCAGTAATCATTGATGATGGAATGCTAGATTGATGCTTGGTTCATTTTGATTTTCTCCAAAAGGGAAGAAAATGCACAAAAGGAAGTACATACGTCATAACTCATTTAACTTTAACATTTAGGACCCTCAGGAGATAAGGGGCTGATCAGGAGCTGGCATCAGCTTCCCTGCCCCTAAGTTACCCTGGCTGCAAGGCGCAAAGGTGCCGTGCTGTGTCGGAGTGTTTGGTGTCTGTACAGTCTCTCGCTCTCACACATACATCCCGACACCCACATCTGCCCCTCCCACACTAAATGGCGATCATTTAGATTCACCCTGAGTAGTCGGTAATCTTTGGTTATAAGAGCAAGAACACCTGAAGAAATCTAGCTGGTCTACTTTGGATGGTAGAGGGGGGATGGAAGGATCTAGAGAAGAGGTCACAAAACTATAGGTCATTTTCATCTGCATGGCAAATACATTTTGTTTGACCACACAATATTTAAAAAAATGTGAATTAGTGGCCAACATGTGAAAATGAGGTTATTTCCAGCATCCTTTGGAATTTGAAATTCAGGGAGTACTGGAAGACACCATGTGCTAACGTTATGATGTGGCATTTGTCACGTGGTTTGTCATAGTCCCCACCAGTCCTCTATACCTGGACTTCTAGTCTTTCCTCCATGTTGCTAGCAAACTACTACGGGCATGTGTATTTTGACTAGAACTAGAGAAGGCAGCTTAGTATGGTAGGCTGGAGGTGATATGGCTGTTCAAGGAAAGGAAGGTGGGGGGAAGTGCAGACAGCACCAAGGAGCAGGGGTTGGGTATGGCAAGACGTGGTCAACGTATTGTTTACACAGTTGTGTCACATGATACACCTCCATTCTCCAGCTGTCTAGAAGAAAGGTAGTAGCACCACCCCAATGGGTTATGTGTGCATGTGCGTGTGTGTGTGTCTGTGTGTGCTGCTTTCTTTTTTTGAGGATCACCAGCAGTGAGCTAAGGTGGGAGACTAACAGTAGTGACCCAGGAAATAGGTATAGGCCAGGGACATGTCATTTGCTGAGTCACTACTTTTATGAGTAAAGGGTTTAAAGTCCATAGCTGTGGCTGTCTAAACATTTGGTAATAAAAAATTAAGTACAATGCATGGGATACATTAGTTTTAATCAATCAAATATTGCAAAAATATTTTTTAGCCCTTGCTAAAGTGCTTGATAAGGTTATTCTCTTACCCTAGCTTTCCCATAGTTTTAAACACTTTCAAGCCATTCACTACTCAGTCTCAAACTTTTAAACACATATTAATTTGTAAATAAATAAACCGACTACATGTATAATGATCAATCTATAATGATAAAATTGTACAGTCATAAAACTACATGAACAAAGCAATATATAACTATATATAATTGTTTATGACTTTAGAACACTCTTAACCTGTAAATAACTTGGTTGTTGAAGTGTTCTTTAAAAAACAAGTAATAATAAAAGGCCCTCCCTGGTGGTGCAGTGGGTTAAAGCACAACACTGAGAATCTAAAAGCCGCTTCCAACTGAGTTCCATTCCCGCCTGCCCTGGAGGTGACCACATGGCGCGGCAGACCTCTCCTGACCCGCCCGCTGCTCCCCTCAGCAGTGTACTTCATTGATCTGCCTGTTCTGCTCCCCACTCTGTCTCTGGTGAAGCCTCTCACCGCCTTTGAGCCTCTGGCCTGTACCCCAGTTCTGTATGCACAAATAAATAAATCTTTAAAAAAAAAAACAAGTAATACTGTAAAGTTGAAGATCATCTACAATCCATGTCCAGAGGTAATCAGAGTTAAGATTTGGGTGCCTTCAGTTAAGATCATAATCAATGAGAAAAAAACTGAAAACTTTCTCCCTAAGACCTGGTACAAAGTAAGAATGCCCATTCTTGCCACTTGCATTTAACAGTAAAGTACTGGAAGTCCTAAAACTGGAACAATTAGACAAGAAAATAAAACTCATTCAACTCAAAAGGAAGAAGTAGAAGAAACAGTTTCTGGTGAAAATTGTATAGACTCCAGTGAAACGACCCAAAAACTGTTAGAATAAACTGACTCAGCAAAGTCAGATGATGCAAGATCAACCTACAAAAATTGGCTGTTTCTCTATTCCCTGACAATGAACTATACTGAGAGGAAATTGAGGAAACAATTCTATATACAAAAGCATTAAAAAAAGAATAAAATACTCAGGAATCAATTTAACAAAGAAGATAAAAAAGTCTGTACACTTTCACATTGATGAAAGAAATTGAGGAAAGCCTAAATAAATGAAAACATATCCCACATCCATGGTTGGAAGAACTAATATTGTTAAAATGCTCACTGTCTTACAATACACAGATTTAATGCAAAATTCCAATGGTATGCTTCAGATAAAGAAAATTCTAAGAATAACCACAACAATCTTGAGAATGCAGAACAAAATTGATGACATCACATTACCTGATTTCAAATTACGTTACAAGACTAGTAATCAAAATAGTATGGTACAGGCTTAAAACAGATGCAGAGATTAGTGGAACAGAATAGAGAACTTATAAATAAATCCACAAATACAGTTAACTAGTCTTCAACAAGAAGACCAAGAGTGGGGAAAAGAACACTCATTTCATAAGTGGTGTTCAGAAAAATGGACATCTATATGCAAAAAGATGAACACGGACTCATATTCTACATTGTACATAAAAACCAAGTCAAAGCAGATCAAAGACATACAAGTTCTGAAATTTGTAAAACTCTTAGAAGAAAACATAGGGAAAAGATCATTGGTCTTGGGAGTGATTTTTAACTGCTATAACACAAACAAAATGAACAAGTGGGGTGACATCAAACTTCTGCAAAGCAAGGAAGTAATTGACAGAGTGAAAAAAAATTTACAAAATGGGGGAACTTGTTTGCAGACCTTGTATCCAATAAGTGGTAATATCCAAAATAAACGAGGAACTCATACAACTTGATAGCAAAAAAAAATTATTATATATATGTATATATATGTGTGTGTGTATACACACACACACACACACACATATATAGTCACATGGAGTGAAGGTGTCCATATATATATACATATCCATATATCCAGGTCTTTAGTTATTACCCACTGTTTAAACATTAATTCAAAAGAACACCCATTCACCCCCATGTTTATTGTTGTAGGAAGTTGCCCTGGGAATGCTCTCATCTGGATGTGGATTCATTGTCATTATAATAAACCAGCAATGCAGTGTAAAGCAGCACATGATCTCCTGAGTTCTATGAACTTCCCTAGCAAGTTAATTAAACTCAAGAACAAAGTCACGGAAAGTTCTAATTAAGAGAGCTAGTTGGCTAAAATCGCAGGTTACAATCTGGATTGAGTGTGGTGTTTGAAGCAGAGCAGTCTTGTAGGAATGAGTCCTCACGCAGTGAAATCGTGGCCTGTCTGCAGGTGGATGGCCTCAGCATGGAGTGGAAACGTAGGGTCCTCCTCTGGCCTTAGGGAATGGCACCGGTGGAGGGAAACAGCCAACATTTAAGCTGGTGTCAGATTCGTATAGTGAGGGGAAGCAGCATCTGGGAGTGACGTCCTCACACTCATGTTCACAGAATGCTGGTTTGCACGGCCACGGCTATGGAAACAGCCTTTGTCCGCATTTGGGGGAGTGGCTGGAGAGACGGTGGTGTAGCTAGGTGATGGAATATTCACCTTTAAGAAGAAGGAAATCCCTTCATTTTGTGATAATAATGATGGAGTTTGCTGCACCTCCAGTTGTGGGCTGAGTGATTTAAGGGGGACGGAGGGGTTATCATGCCTCTCAGCTACAGGAATTGTTTGTAAACCAGGACCCCAAACTGGCTGTTTGTTCAGATGCTTCTTCCCCCATAACCTAAATGAGAGTACATGTAGCCCCACCACATACTTTCTTTTCAAAGATTTATTTAATTATGCATACAAGAACTGGGGTGTAGACCAGAGGTGCAGGAGTCAGTCACCAGAGACAAAGTGGGGAGCAGAATAGGTGGGTTTACTGAAATGCGCTGCTCAGGGGAGCAGCGGGGAGACAGGAGAGGTCTGCCGTGCCCTGGCCCACCTGGTCTTTAGCTATTACCTAACTGAGTGGGAACAATCATGTGGTGTGGAGAAATGCACAGCCATGCACAGCGTCACCATGGAGTGCATTCTGAGAAATGCCTCGTTAGACAGTGTCACCCCCGTGTGTCACAGGGTGTGCTTGAGACTCAGCTAGGCTAGAGAGTGTAGGAACACCGTGCCTCTAGCTGTTCATCTTTTACGGACATGTCATCGAGTGACACGTGACTGCAAGGGGAGAAAGTAGGTCCCGGCCTGTTGGAACCTTGGATCAAGCCTCTTGGGAAGCGCATTCCCTCCGTGAATTGTCGGTGAGCATCACCCCCGTCCTGCTCCTGACAGATTGCTTCATTTTTCTTTTATTCTTGGGAATAGAAAGGGGCCTTTTCACAGAGTGCATATGCGTGTTTGTGTGGGGACGTTTAACAAAATAGATGCCAGTCTGAATATGAAGTTGATACCCTGCTTCCTCTCTTGAGTAATGCTCTGAACAATTTCTGGGGCCATTACATAGTCTTCAAAAACAGGGTTTTAGGGTGCACGCTGTGCTTAGAAGGCACGCGCCAGCTCTTACTGCAGCGGCCTCTGTTGATGATTTTGGTGGTCTCAAACTCTCAAGTACTTGTGACAGTTTCCCCAATCTTGGTCTATAATTTTACATAATTTACTTGTCCAAATGACCTTTTTTCTCTTATAATTCCATGCATTCTTACTGGCCTAAGATAAATCTATCATGGTCAGTTCACCAGCAAGCCTTTCATTTGCTTAATATTTTCTTCAAGTGTCATTTGCTTCAAGATGCCCAATTTAAAAGCATGGCTCAAAACCACTCATTCCAGTATCATTGACAGATGATCTGTCTTTGCTAAGTCATCCAAAGAAAACAATGTCTTGCTTAAAAGGAGGAAAGCCTATAGATCGCTGAAAACTTTCCTTTGCCACATCCCCACAGAGGAAGTGCGCAGTGGGTATTTCTCCAATAGGAGACTACAGCAAGTCAATGTCTGCTGCTGATCCTCTCACCCAACACTTTCTTCCTTCTCCATTCTCACCATGGGTCCAGTCTTGAAATACTGTATTAATTCCAAAGGCATTTGATTGAAAGTAACAAAGGAGCGTGGTATCAATTCATTCTCCTGATGGATCAGACTTAGAAGACTCCAGAAACCAACTCAGAGCACTGGAATGTTGCAAACTGGTGCTGTTTCCTTTGCGACCAGAGGCTTGAACTGAAAGATTTGCAGCATTGAATGGGGTGGGTTTCTTTATTTTGGCAGACAGCCCCACAGCACTGGGGAGAGGTGAACGTGATCATCTGTGCTACTTTTTTCTTGCTGTTTCGCCTTTAAATTTAGCTCCAGGGAAGAGGGTTGATGGCCTCGGACCCTGTGAAGCCGCTTACCTGTCTGCATCAAGTTCTTAACTTTAAGGTAAGCAGTTAATTATCTTTTTTAGTATTTGAATCATTCTTTACTTTCTAACCACATCTAGCTTTTGATCAGTAGCACAGAGACAAAATTCTTCCCTGAATGTTTGTGAAATCAAAAGACACAGCACATATAAGTGGTTAAAATTGATGAAACTTGACTTTTTTGAGTCAACTTACAGAATAGAAATGTATAATGGTGCTGGAGGATTTTTAAGATCCATACTTCATGGAGTTAAAATGACCTGCAATGGACCAATGTATAAAGTGGAATGAACACAAAAATAGCCCTAGCTATTTTAAATGATGACAAAAATGATTTTTTTGTAAGTTGACAAGTCATGTTTCAGAGCACAGAAGAGGGTTCACTGTGCTAAGGTGACCGCTCGTTGCCTGGAAATGAGAACTAGCCTAGGAAGATAGAACCGAGATGCTCAGCTCACGATTAGATGGAGAAGATTAAAAGTTCAGGGATTTCAGTTTTGTTGGAGTTCTGGACCCAAATTGCGTGACATCATGATTCAGCAGAGAGCCATCAATCACTCTACCGATTTGCATTTTTAAATGTTCTTCTTTTGTCCTCAAGCCCAGGGCCCCACACACAGACTTGGGTGAGCTGCTTCAGTCTCCTGGCAGGTGACCTTGCAGTAAACTTTGGCTTGTTTGTTTGTTTTTTTTTTAATCAGAAGTTGGTGGCATGGCTCTTGGCCTCTTTGCCACTGGGCAGCTGGCCCACACACAGCAACAGTAGGTACTCAGTGCCTGCTGGATATTGACCCTTCTAGAAATGGTCTTTCCTCCATTAACTCCTCAACATTTCGCTGTGTTTCTCTCTGTGTTTTTAGATAGTCTTATGCTATTTGGTTGTATTATCACTAACAGGTTTTATTAAGTGACTTCAGTTGTATTTTAACCTTATTTAGTCTATTTAGACAGTTCCTTAAAGCCAGACAATAGCCCAGTATTGGTCTATGATGAACTTGACTAGCCTATGACAAAAAGAAGTGAGAAATGACGCATTCCTCATTCTTGTCACTATGAGTGCCAAGCAACCTTTGGGGGTAAGGGGTGGTATATTTGTAATTGAAAATGTAGTATTTATATTAACGGGCATCAAAATCATGATGATAATGGAAGGTAGATATTTTTTAATGTCCTTACTTTAAATGAGCCAAATATTGGTCGCCACAGTTGATTCTGTTCGTTGTATTTCTTCTTTGCTTCTTATTCCTTTCTCCCTAACTTTTGCTTTAAAGGGTCTTCATTTTTCCATCTTTATGTCTCTGTTAACTTTTTAGTTACACATTCTTTTATTGTTTTCTTGATGGTTATGCTAAATATTACAACTGGAATTCTTGACTTGTTAGTGCCTATATTAAATTAGTACTTTGATCACTTGCTGAAGAAACTCCCATCACATTTGACTCCCTTCACTTCCCTTATATCCTTTGAGCTTTCACTGATTTTACTTTTATCAGATGCTAGAGCCTCTTATATTATAATGTCATATGGAACAGCATTATCGTTGCTCTTGTTCTAGACTGCCACTATATCTACATCATACACATATTATGCATATTTACAAAACATGCTTTTATATGATTTTATACATGTCAAATACTCTTCCCACTATTCTTCATTCCTTCTTGCAGTTCTGTTCTTCTAACTAGAATCATTTCCCTTCAGCCTAGAAAACTTCCTTTCATATTTCTTCTGTTTATGGTTTGCTGGCATTACTACTTCTGCTACACTTCCTCCTCCATTTTTGTCTCCTTCTGGAATTCTAATTACATGTAAATTCAACAATTACTAGACACCATATAAAAAGACATATTTATTATATTCATATATACATGAATATATATTTCTTTTTATATTCAGGTCTATTTTTTCCAATCTTTTTTCCTTTTTGTGGTTCATTTTGATAGTTTCTATCCATCTGTCTTTTAATGCAGTTATGCTATCCTCTGCAGGTGAATTTGCTGTTATTGCAGGAATTCTTAAGTCCAGGTATGACACTTGAGAGTTGCACATGACCAGTCTGATACTTCTTTTGATATTCTCTTTCTTTTCATCAATTTTGTTCCTCTCGTCTCTTAATTGTTATTAAGAGCCCTTGTATACTGACTCTAATATCTGAATAATTTAGAGATTTCCTGCCATTATGTTTTATTTTCTTGGAGGTTCGCCACATTTACAGGCTCACCACAAAGCTAGTGATTTCCAATTGCACGGCCAACACGGTGTACGGCTCTTTAGAAGCTCTGCTCACATTAGTGAGAACTCCACGCTGGGCCAACAGTGGCAGGAACTGTCCTTCATCTCAGCCCAAGTGAGAGCGAATTGGGACTGGGTCGCACGTGACTCAGCCAGTTCTCTCCTGTTTCTCAGGCATGTTCTTCTGAATCCTTTTATTGGAAGCTTGGCAGGTCTCCACCACCTGAGCTTTGAAAACCTGTGGGAGATACAGTGCCCTTCAGAGGATTTTGGTCTTTCTTTGGCTCCTGCTCCAGCCTTGGCAGACACGCTGAGGAGGAGGGACTGAGTGAGGCCAGTTCCTTCCTCGTGTGTCCTGTGTGGCATGGTCCTGCAGGGAGTTCAGTCTGCTTTAGAACAGCTTCCTAGTCCCAGAACTCAGCAAGTCGACTGGGGAAAACTAACCATATGTTAGGATTCCTGAAATTTCCAATTGTCCTACCAATCCCACTAGCTGCTAAAAACTTTGCTGATTTCTCTTTCTCCAGTGAAGTCCTTCTGTACTGGCCAAGGTCAGGCATCAGCCATGGTGAGAACGGGCAAGCCTTCCCCTTGGGAGCAGTTACTGGCGGTCTGCTCATCTCAGCAGGGCGCTCCTTTCTGTGGCTGCTGTGACTCTCCTGCATCCCTCTCTTCTGAGAGCGTTTAAAATCAGTTTTTTAATTGGCAGTGCTGTTGTGGTTTTTAAAAACATTGTTTGTTGTCACTAGAGTGGAAATAGTGGTCCTGTCCCTGCTTTTCCTATATGGAGCCAGAAGAGTAAGTGCATGTTTGATTGTCTCAGGAGACAGCTGTGAGAATGCAGTGCTGCCGTCGTGGGAGCTATGTAGCCTAGTAACCTGTATTGACACACCCGGTTATGTTAGTTATTGTGATAGTTAGCTCGTGGACATCAGCGTTCCAGTCTGTTGATCCCACTCTTTATTTTCAGTGCAGGTACTTCCCTCATGGCTCTGTGAAAACACCTGTCCCTGCTAACGTTGCGTGCTTTAATGGGCCTTGGCAATTTTCTATCCTTGCTTACCCTTTGCAAGCTTCTGTCTTGCTACCTTAATGTTCTTACTTTCTTCTCTTTGTGTCTGGCCATGGAGTCAAGATGATAGCTGCCATTGTCTGCCTACCGAGCAGTGGGTCATACTCTGTGATCCCGGCAAGACTCTCTGCCTGGCAGTCTCCAGCAAAGATGGTAAATGAAGGGATTGGGAGTGTCTGCATGTTTACTTTTCAAAGTAAATGTTCTTTAGAAGCATTGACGTGACTGCAGTGCTAGACACAGCTGAAGTGGGATCAGGTTTTTGACTTATGGGGACACTGTGAAACCTGGAATTCAAGGGAACAGAATCCAATCTCAGTATCCCCACCACATTAAAATGTTCTTGGTGAACTAACGATGCTAATTATCTTTATGTACTACGACTAGTTTGCTAAGATCCTAGAAGCTCCTTGATTGGCTGGATATCTTTAATGACTCTCCCTGCCCCTCCCTCCAAAAAGGAATAAAAACAAACAAAACATGAAGTCATGACTAATATTCCTTCCCTCATTGCTACTTTTTTTAAAAAATGGATTTATTTATTTATGCATACAGAACTGGGGTACAGGCCAGAGGTGCAGGGGCAGTGACAGGATTCACCAGAGACAGAGTGGGGAGCAAAACAGGCTGACTGCAGACATACACTGCTGAGGGGAGTAGCAGGTGGGTCAGGAGAGATCTGCCACACCATGTGGGTCACCTCAGGGGCGGGGATCGATCTTGAGCTGCGTAGGCCACCAGACAGCGTCATAGTGTTGCACTTTAACTCCTTGGCCACCAGGGAGGACCTCGCTGCTACTTTTGAATTAGTTTCAGTAGTGTATGGAAGTTGCAAGCAGCTTTTGACAGGAATGAACTGTTACCAGATTTGGGGGTTCCTTGAAGTTTCTGGGTTCATTGGTCCTTGACTATAACTTATAAAGGACTTGAAAGCTACATCTGGGTAAAAAGCAAAGTTAATCAGGGGGTGAAAGTCCCCCTTGAAGAGCTCACGGGCAGAGTTTGGGGTGGGCTGAAGGCAGAGACTCTGTGGTGGAGGGCCAGGAGGCGAGTCCTGGCTAAGTGGGTTGCAGGAGCCTGCTCCTTCTTGGGGTGTGTGCTCAGGCTCTTCAGGGTGTGGTTTATCCTTCCGCAGTAGATTCTCTGCTTCCCCCGCCCCCGTGCTCCTGAGATGGCTTCCTCAGCTCTAGCTGCAGGAGGGGACTGGAAGAATAAATGCCCCAGTTTTTTGGCATCACCCAACTCTGCCCTTCCCTTGGGAGGGGGAGGGTTTGGTGTTTTCCAGGGAATGGCTCGGCCTCTTTAGGGGAATTGCCTTATCATCTGGCCAGTCTAGAAAACTCCCCCACTCTGGATGCCTGTTGCTCTTCTCAGGTTTCCTCATCCTACCTGAAGAGTAGGTCCCCCTCCGCGCCCCCCACTGCCTTTCCTCTGAGAATTTCTTGCTCTTCTCCAGACTTTATCAGTAAGTGTTTCCCACATCCTAGGCATCCTTGGGTCTTTAACTTTATTCTATTTAGGCAGCCCTCCCTGTAGAGCTATGTGAGATCATTTTTAGTGTTTTTTTTTTTTTTTTCAGACTTCTTATCTCTCTGGTAGTCAGTAAGATAGAGCAATGCCAGTGGTTGGATGTAAGCTGGGGTTTGTTTCTAACACCTTTAACGTTGGATACAATATGAAAGGAAAATCGCACTGCATTTTAAAATCCCTTTGCATAAAATGGCTGCATACCGGCTACTCTCACACAGCACCATCACTTACGAGCCTGAGTCCGAGGCAGTGTGCTGTCTGCACTTCCTGGCCACCCATGCACTATTCAGCACAGCACTCTATGACACGGGTCAGGTGAGTTAGCTCTGCTGTAGACGTGCACAGGCACTAAGGGGTGTGGAGACTGCCGCAGGGCAGCAAGCTGGACAGCGAGGAGGCCCCAGCGGCTTGTCCATGTCTTGGAGCAAAAGGAGTTTCCTATTAAAGCAGCGCCAGAAACTGTTCCTGAATTTTAAACATGAATATACTCTAAGGCAAATGCAGTAGAATTTTAAGAGATTTCATTGATGTCTCCAGTGTTCATTGAGCTTCTTTCTGAATGTTAAGCATAGGTACAGCAACCCCATCAGGAAGGAAAACAGGATTCTCACAATTTCAAGTTCAGTGATGAGCGTAGAACTTCCCCAACCCGAACTCCCGTTTTGATTTGGCCAAGCAAAAGCCTGTTACTGCTTTGGCCAAGTTTTCAAGGGAGAAGCCAGAAACCCCGTTCGCTCATTAACAAGTGGGCCAGACCCGGTGCTGGCTTCCTGAGAAACAACTCTTAAGTAAAGGACGGTTAAAAACAAATAAAATACTGTTCAAAGTGTTTGAAACAATTCCTGTTGTGTAAGCACATTAGCCGCTTGGCCTGTAATCAGTGGTTTCCTTGTCTGCTGCCTGTGCCATGCCCTCTCTGGCCTCAGTGTGGCCACGAATCCTGTGATTAACCGGCTGCAGGAAAGGCAGCTAGAGCAACCAACCTAATTTTAAACCCTTGAAATGGCAGATCAACAGCAAAGCACAACAAATACAACGATCAGAGTTTTTCATTAGCCACTCTGGATGGGAGGAAATGGTAACTTCAGGAAAGAATAGACACCCCTTTGGGTCCAAGCCCTTCCTTACTCTGCTGTAGATCCATCCAGAGGCCTGGGGCTGGCCACACAGGAGGAGGCCCGGCAATTGGAAAGGGGGCTCTCTGTGGAAGTGAGTCATGCTCAGAGCAACAAGTATTTTTTCTGCTTTATTATGTGGGTGCTTTTGAGCCAAACAGCTGAGGGGAATGAGTGAGCAGAGAAGGGGGTGGGAGCAGAGGCAGCTGTCCAAGATGGTGCCAGTGAGTGACAGGGCGTTTCAGGAAGGGGAATGATGGGTTTCCACCAAGTGCCTCTACTCAGTTTTGCTGAGAGAAGCCATGGGCAGTTGGGTGCTTGCATTTGAAAGGATGGGGAAAACAACCAGAAAATAGCCAGTAGCCAGTTCCCTTTCTTTTTCAGAGTAACAATAGCTTTCTATCTTTTGATGTGCTGATTTTTTAAAAATCCCTTTTTGCAAGCCCTGTTCTGCTGCTAGCAGCTATTAACTGCATGAAGAGACCAGATCCATCCATTCACTCTGAAACCAAAGGTTTCAGCACCACAAGAATTTTACCTGTTGCTTCTCAATCTCATAGAAGAGTTACATGATTTCTTTTATGTCTTGAAATAATGTGTATGGAAATGTGATTTAGAGAAGGCTAAGCTATGTTTTTTTGCTTCCTTATGGACGATCAGCCCAGTTTACACAAAACATCGATGTAGGTTTCCTCTCCCTTCCAGAAACCCAGAAGAAAAAGACAAATTGGACAACCATGATGTTCGTGCGCCATTGGCTGGGGCTGACCAGTGCTCTGAGGACAGAATGGTGATGCTCCCGTCCCCATCTGGCAGTCGGCACCGGGAATGGAATTTACAAGATAATCAAAGTGAGGATTTGCACCTGGGAGGCTGCCTGGCCGATTTTATTCTGTGAGGACTGCTCTTGTTACAGGGCATGGAGAGAGGGGGGCAGCACTGAACCCCCAAACCTGCCTGCTCTAAGTGAGTTCTGCCATCCACCGCATCAAGACAAAACATATAAAACTCTAATGAAAAGGGACTTTAATACAGTGAGTGTGCAATACAGAAGACAAAGAATATAACTTCTAAATCAAACACCTGAAGTCACCCAGCCCCTCGTGGGCAAAAGTCTACCCAAAAGGGACTGGCCCGGAGCAAGGCCTGAAAGCCGCCACAAGACTAAAGCACCTTCTGGCCGCGACCCATGAAAAAGGGTCAAGAATGGCCAGACAAGTCTGGGAGGAAAAGAGCAACATCAAAATCAAGATAAACACTGCCACAGTCACCTCCCTACAAGTCTCTCACCCACATCTGCCTTAACCAGTCCAGGGCCAAGAAACAAGCTCGGTTTCTTCTTCACATGCTTGTTGCTCCATGTGGCTTCCTCAGCTCTCCTTCTGGCTCTCCATCCTACTTCCTTCTCCTCTCTCTTCTCTCTTTTCTCTGTTTTCTCTCCTCAGCTCCACCCTCCTTCTGGGTGGGGCAGGGAACCTGGAACTTCCCCTTTTCCTAGGGACCACCCAGTTACACTCTGACAACCAAGTTTGAGTTCGGTTTATACACCTTGTTACAGAGTAGCACACATGAGAAAGGGACAGTGACCACTGATGTCAAGCAGGGAAATCTTTCTGTTTCCTAAGTAACATTAGAGATGGCCATGGCATCTACACACACAGGAAGGCAAATGCTGGGGTTAAAATATTTTCCCGGCTTCTAAAGAATGCATTGTGGGGATGCAAGCTAGGTACTGTGGCGTGCAAAGCAAATCATTTTGTGCCCCTCCGGACTGGACTAGCAACTAACAGCCTCAGAGAGGTTAGCAAAGGAAAAGCAATGAATTGAATAACACACGTGGAGAACTCACATGGCTGTAAGTCTCACAGCGTAGTGGAGCAGACCAGGAGTATTTATCCAGGTTTTAGGACCTGGAGCATCAAGGTGGGTTGGGGAGATTTTTCTTAATTCTGGCAGATTTCTTCAGTTGACCTGGATCTGAAGTTTGGGGACAGAGGACAGAAATGGAAAATGAACTAGGTGAACTGGTAGGTAGTATATTCACAGTAACAAAGGGTGACATACAGTAAGTGCTCTATAAATGAAGTGTCTCTTCGGCCGCTTTCCCTGGTTTCTTACACACCCAGCGGGGTCTCCCCACTGGACGGATGTCTACGACCTGCTCCTTCGGTGTTATGAGCCAGGCTGGGCTGATGATGCCTGTTCTGGTGTCCACCGCCGTAGCTTGCCTTCCAAGAGCTGAGCATTATAACACTTTACTACTTTCATGTACAGCTTCACAGTGTTCCACTCTTTGGCACATCTCGTCTCATCCCAGTGAGCCGGTAAAGTATGTATTTACGCACAGATGAGTGAGTTCCATTTCACAAATGAGAAAAATAAGAGTGGTAGATATCAAGTGTTCGTGTGGTGGATATTGGTAATATCAGATCTTCCAATTTCTAACTAGTGCCCTTTATTTTTATGATCAAGCTGGAAGGTGGAGCTTTTGTGATTACATAGCAAGAGAGTAGCTGAGCCTTGGAAATAGTGTATTACAAAAATGTGGCACAGATATATTTCTCCTCTATATGATGACTTAAGTTTGCCTCTGTGTTTTATTTATGAAATAAGAAGAGTGAAGAGTAAAGTTGAATAGAACTTTTTGAAGGTCTTACTTTTGGTCTTTTGCTATGTTGGGGTGAGGGTAGATTATGCATTAATTCATTTATTTTATTCATCCTGATGATTCTTAAAAGCCTATTATGTACTAAGCTCCAAACTGGGAGCTTGAAAGCAAGTTTGTACAAGAGGGACATAGTTCCTGTCGTCATGGGATAAACTTGGGGACGACTAAACATGCCCATGTGGAGTCACTAAACTTTATACAGTTAGAATAAACGAAATTCTTATAGTGTTAGGACATTAGTTCTTGGAAGTGATAAATGTACTATGGGAGGTAACTGGGAAGATTCTTAGCCAAAGTGGTCCCATGCTAGGAGGCATCACTTTTAGATTTCATAGTAAACTTGGTTGTTCAAGTAGGTGGAGGCGGGGATAGATACTGAGTGCCTACTAAGAGCCCATGAAGTATGCATCATCGTCTCTGCATCACGAAAGAAATGGGTCTTGAATGCCATACATTGCCTTGCCCAACTCTATACATCTGTTAGGTGGTAAAAGTCAGCCGTGAGTGTGCTGCTTTATCTACTCCACTGTGCCACCTCCTTCGATCCACTTTTGGCTTTAGGATTTTCATCTCTAGTGTCTCACCACTAAGAAGCATTAGGCATTCCCTAGCCAGACAGCTCTGCGTACACCCACCACTTCCTCTGTACACCCTGTCCCCCACATACTGGGTAAACAGGTAGGGTGCTCGAAAGTAAAGTGACCCTGTTGTTGGGAGTTTCCTCTCCGAGCTGGCCCACTGTGCCTGTGTTAGTCATCGAGACAGGTGGTGAGTGGAGTAGCCACTCCCATGCCTGCACACTACTCCTAGGTACACACGTGTGACTTGAGGGGTCAGGCGTGGTGTCAGTGGCCAGCTATACTTTATCAGAAACCAGAAAGAAGGATTGGTTTCAGACCCAAAAAACAGTTGTCAGAAAGAAAACTTCTCTACTCCTGGTTATAGCTTGCACGAGTAAAGCTATCTCTCTCCTCTCTACCTCCCATGGGCTGAAATTTAGGAAAATTATAGTTCTGACCTCTTTATGTTGCTGTTTCATAGAGACCCTATCTTATTCCCTTTGGCTTAGCTCCACCCACACAGCATTACCACCCAGTCACAGGGGGAAGCGGTTCCCAGCAGTCCTGCCCTGTATGCCATAAATACTCAGCTGACCCCACCTGAATATATACAAAAAGGTTATGCGTGAATGTTAAGTGTAGGGAATGCCTCTGTAATTGGTGATACTTAAATATAGGTTGTAGACATTCATGGGTATCCTCCTTCCTTCTCTGTCAAGGATAGACACATGCACACACACACATGTGCACACACACATACACACACACGCACACACTGCTTCTTAAATTCACAAGGCTTCTTTCAAAAAAGAATTAAGAATATTTATTTTCTGGGCAAAATCTTATATTTTTTTCTTAAGTTGTCTTATGGGTTGTTGATAAGGTTAAGTTTTTAATCAACATACTCAAAATTTGAAGGTAATACTAAAATTGCAACCCATTTGTAAGCCAACTTTGGAAGCCCTTCTTGCTACTTACAGGTATACTTAAAATAGAACTTGATTTGGCGCGGCAGACCTCTCCTGACCCACCTACTGCTCCCCTCAGCAGTGTACTTCGTCGATCTGCCTGTTCTGCTCCCCACTCTGTCCCTGGTGAATCCTTTCACCCTCCGCATCTCTGGCCTGTACCCCAGTTCTGTATGAATAAATAAATAAATCTTTTTTTTTTTTTAAATTTGATTTGAAGAATATTCTGCACCCAACTTGTATACTCTTTGTCCAGAGTTAGCTTTTGAGTTATTTTGGAAAGTTTCCTTTCTTCCCTTTTTTTATTTTAGAGTTTTTAGAATTAAATAATTTCATTCATTATTAGGAAGTTTTTAAGAAACATATATGAAACTTGTATATTAGCCAGACTAGATGAAAAATTTAAGTGTTTGATACATTCAGTGAACTAGATTTAAATGGTCCAAAGTTTAATTTTAGTTAAAAGATATCCCCCAAAGATAATCTAGCTATATAGGTGAGCGAGGAGGCCTAACAGGTATATCTAAACTAGTCACTTAACCAATGATAGAAAGTTCTTCATCTGGGTTGAATGAAGAAGTCCTGAGTCCAGGTTGTTTGAAATCTACAAAGCAGCCAGCACAGCAATTGTTAAGTCCCATGGGTAAAATGTATGTGTGGGCTTAGTCTTTGGGCTTAAAAAAATTTGTCTGATAAACTCGGTTTACTAGAATAATTTGTTAATTAAAATTATTTTATTATTTATCTTACATAGCTTAGGGCAGTTGCATAAAGCACAGTTTATGTTCATTCTTCTCTTTTCAAAATAAGAGAATGTTTTGCTTCATGGACTTTGTGCTTCAACATCAGGATATTGGGGTTACATAAATTAATTGTATCTCTACAGCAGTGACACAAGTAGACTCTTTAGGAGTAACATGTTGAAATAGAGATGACTTTTTTCTTTTACCACCCACATTATGTTATGAGTAGCACAGGGTATTTAAATGCTTTGGCACAGATTATGAATAAAGAGCTGATCTTGAAAATACCATTATCATTATTTATTTTGAAATTGACACTCTGCTCTATTTTAAGGCTTACACCACTTTTATCTGTGCATTTCAGATAATCCACGCACATACACATCTCCACGAGAACCAGCCCCAACTGTCTTTCTTTCTTCACCCCTATTCCTGAGTCTTTCCATCTAGTTTTTTGAGGGAAAAAAGTAAAAGGTGAAGAAAACATGGGTCCAGAAAAAGACATCAACTGAGGAATTTTGTTTATTATGATTGGACAGCTGCTGTTGGCCTCGTCAGGATCATTTTATGTTTTATTTTGATTGAAGAGATATCACTTTGCCAACCATAATTTTTACAATTCAGCTTTTCAGTCGAAATGAGATGACCTTTAGATTTTTTCCCTCTTTTACTTTGTTTTTCAGCAGATGGTTGTTCCTTAAAAGTGTCTTTTCTGCCAGATGATTGTGCTATAACCCTAAAAGTCCTAATTGGACGTTCGTTAATAGAATCTTCTTTTTGTCCTATGCTGGCTGAAACCCACATGTTGGCTAACTGTGTTTAAGCTAGTGGTAGAAAGAAGCCCCTTGGGATGCTGAGGGAAGGAATCTGGCCCTCAGTCTTAGAGAGGACGTTATCGGTATCTCCACTTGTAAAGGATTTCACTTTTGATTTAAGGAAGTACTTCAGAAATATATTCCACAGAGTGGTGGACACAAGACTCCAAACGTGGGGACCAGCTCCAAACTTCATTCTGAGAGTAATGTAATGTGGGCAGGGAGCAGCCGCGTCCCCCATCTCTGTGTTCTCATGGCCTGGCCCATAGCTCATCACAGTCTGACTTAAATTGAAACGCTTATCTTTTAGCCCATCTCTGTGACTGCTGACTTTGTTGGAAGGTCACATTATTTAAGATTGTGAAATGGATTTACTTGGACCTAACATTTGCATTCTCTTCCACTTGCCCCAAATTAAAATGTTGAAACTGTAACCCCAAGGTGATGGCGATAGGAGGTTGGCTGTCAGGACGTGATGAGGTCTTGAGGGTGGAAGCCTCGAGAATGGGTGCGAATGTTTGTCAAAGAAATCCCAGAGCCAGAGCGCGCCTTGCCCCTGCTTCCACCAGAGGACAAAGAGCCATCTATGAGCCGGGAGGCAGGCCCTCGTCAGAAACCAAAGCTCGTTCTTGGACTTTTAACCTTCAGAACTGTGAGAAGTTAATTTCTGTTATTTACATGCCACTCAATATGTGGTATTTTGTTATAGCAGCTGGAATGAGTGGAGACAGGGTTAATGTACTGAACTTTTTGAGGTTCTGAGCTCTCCAGCTGAGTTTCATTGCCATCTGCCTGATGGAGCTTTAGCGCAGAAGCTGGCATGGGGCCGGACGCACAACCATACCGATGGAGACTTCCTTCCTGCTAACTCAGTCTGAAGTGATGGGGATTCCATTTTTATTGACCATATGCTCTTAATTCCTGAAGTGCTGGAGGACACATGTGGCATCCTAGGGAGGACTATTTTGGGATGAGGTCTGGTATAGGATAATAAATAGAAATAGCATAACAAGTGAATTTTGCCACTGGCACGCCAACATCTTTGCAAAATGAGTATTTGTGTCTAGAGTAGTTAGAAAAAAGTGGAAATGGAGACTCCACTCATTGCCAGCATTTCTAAAAAGGAAGGGCAGAGATTTAAAGGTCAGTAGGTGGACCTTCCAGGACTAAGCATGTTGTGCATTAAAGGTAGACATCTTGGTCTGTGTTGAGCTTCACTCCATCAGAGAAGATGCTGTGGTGTTTTCTCGTAGCCTCACAAGGTGCTTCTTACAGAAGTCTGGCATCAGAGGTAAGTTCTAAGACACTTAGTACAATTGAAAGAACCCATTAGTCCATTTACTTGCCAGTTTTTTTTTTTTTAAGATGTATTTATTTATTCATACAGAACTGAGGTACAGGCCAGAGGTGCAGGGGCAGTGAGAGGCTTCACCAGAGACAGAGTGGGGGGCAGAGCAGGCAGATGGATGAAGCACACTGCTGAGGGGTCTGTTGCGCCCTGTGTCACCTTCTCCGGGGCTGGGATCCAACTCGCACTGAAGCGACGGTGGCTAGCTTGCAGTGCTGTGCTTTAACCCATTGCGTCACCAGAGAGGGCCTATCACTTGCTCTTTTTTAATTTACTAAAATGTTATTATCGATTTATAAAACTCTGTGAATCCTAGACAGCTTCACCTCTATGTTTGTGCGAGCTTCTCCACACCGTGCCTGTGTCTTTGTGCCTGTGACTGTCAACCTGACTCCCTCTGTTAGCCATTAATTTATAGACTCAGAATTTTGGGTAGAGAGAGTGAATGGCTTCGTCATATAAATGCTCATGTGACATCCCCAAGTCACTGCTGCCCACCCCTTCGAGAATTCCATAATATTTTGACTCAGTCCTGGTACTTGTGATTTTTCTCTACTCCTCCCTCCCAGTTTGGTGCCGTATCATTACATTGCATTTTAATTTTCTTTTGCCTCTGCTTCTCATTAGAATGTGCCTTTTAGCTTTTTCTCCTGGTTTATAAAGTGAAGAGGCGGGCTCAGTGCCATGCCACCTGGCTTCAGGTCTCAGCTCCTTGTTAGGACAGTCTGTGTGAGCTTGGGTGAGTTACTCATTCTGTGACTCAGTGCCCAAGTCTTCAAAATTTGAAAGACAATATACCACCCTCCTAGGGTGGTATGAGGATTAAAAGTGCGCTTGTAATATTAGAACAGCGCCTAGGATATAGTAAGCGCTAAATAAATATTAGCTGTCCTTGCACACACCACCCATTCAACAAATGTTGGTTGAATAAATAATCATTAGAAATGTTTGAAAAAACATCTCTTACTATTGAGGTGAGCCAAACGTCTTAGACTGGTAGGCACTTTTAAGGATGAGAAGGTTTACTGGAAGATGTTTTGAAACTGTGGCTGTTTTCTTATTTGATAGTGTGAGTCATTGTCTTATATACAGAGCCAAAATATGCTCAGATTGGTTCTTTTGGCATCTGCTGTAAAGATCTTAGCCCCCACTCAGGCCGTAGGATTCACGTTGTCAACTGCGTGGCTGTGGGCTAGCCTGCGCTAACCAGGTCTACCCAGCTCATAATTTTATCCTCTGTTACGTCATCATCACGCCAGTAGCTGGGCCAGCTTGGTCCTGAATTACAGGCGAGTCAGATTCATTTTATTCTGATGTGGTATCGGGGTCAGAAGACGCTATGCCTAGATTTGACTAGAGACAAGGCTGTTAATCCCACAGATAATGGAGATAATGTGTTCGGGGTTAAAACAAAGAACCACGAGCACATATATTAGCTGGGATCATGTTTATACTTTGTTGTCAACTGTCTTCATTTGTTTGAAATAAGATCTCTTGCATTATTTTGACTTGCAGAGCCTGACAGAAGAGTGATAAGGTGTTTAAATGTTTTCAATTATGTTTGAATTTTGGTCTCATAATTCACAGCAGGATCTACTTTCTAGCCAGGGTTTTACAAAATGGTTCTTATAAACGCCACCGGGTCTTAAATGATTAATCTTCGCAACTGAATCATAAACCCCGATAGGAGGCAGGTCTTCATTTTCAATCTTAGCTCCTGATTCTTCAAGATATGGTTTGGGAATGGCTAAGGTACCATCTAGACCTACATTAACTTGTGCTACGATGATTCATCTTTTTATTAACTTTTAAAAACCCTTTAAAGGTCGGTGCTTGCTAAATCAAATCAAATGTTGGTGGACCTTCAAGTTACCTCTAGCTTTTCACTACTGTGAACCCTGCTACAATAGTCACCACTGTCTCTATTTCTTTACACATTTCTGTGATTGTATTTCTGTAGGACAGCAGAGGATGGCTAGGCCATCGGTTGGCTATTTGGGAAATACTCCCGAGGCAATGGTCTGACCTGAAAATGCCCCTGCCGTATTCAGCAACCGGGTTTCCTATGTTCATTGTCACCGAGGAAGGATATTCTGATTCCAAAATCAGAGGGGTAAAACATCTTCAGGGTTTGGTTTCCAAAAGTCCAAGTCTGCAGGGGAATGAAGGAAACTGGCAAAGACAGAATGTGTGGGAGACACATCACAAGAGACCGCAGGACTTCTGTTTTAGGTTAGAGAAAGTTTCTTTGGCGTGGAGAGCAGGAGGGGGGATGGAGGGGAAGTGAGGACAGCAGACACATTTGTAGATCCTAGAACGGGGCCAGGCCCTGTCCCCAGGGTATAATCCCAAGGACAAGGCCGGCCCTGGAGAGCGAAGGCAGCAGGGTCCCACTGGAGCGCCGTGTGTCCTGGCCAGCCAAAGGTGCCCAGAGATGACTTTGCCACGATGCCTAGACTCCAGCTTAGCAGGGGAGCGGCAGAATTACTTCCAGGCCCTTGAGCAGGACCTGAGAGAGCGACGCCAGCAACAGGGATCTCTCATGCCTCACTAATGTCCCTTCTGGAATCCCACTGAGGATCCAGCGAATCAGTGACTGCCGTGGGGATGCCCACATGGGCCCAAGCCCTCAAGAATCATGTGTCTCCTGTCCACCTCCTGGACTCCATGTCAAGACTGAGAAGTCTTAGAAGGTGTCTGAGTCCTCCCTGAAGTGGCTGACATTGGGTTCCTGTCATCCGGGAAAATATCTGAGTTTGGTGACTGAGGTTATTGATTTTATAGGATCTGTGCCGATCAAGTATTTAAAGCTGCTGCCACTCTTTGTCCCCAAAAGATGATTCTGATTTACCCTCCCACCAGTGACATATGAGGGTACAAGCTCTTACACCTTGGCCAATCCTACCTGCCCTCACTCTTTTGAAATGTGTCATGTGATGAGGGTGAAGCCTCGCTCACTGATGGCTGCATTTGCGTTTCCCTGCTCACTGGTGAGCATCTTTTTTTTATTATTAATTTTTTAAATTTTATTTTATAGCAGTTTGGTGAGCGTCTTTTGCCTTTATTATGTGTTTTTATCCTGAGGTGAAGTGCTGGTGACATTCGTCTCACTTTGGGATGCATTGCTGCCTTCTACTGACATGCTAACTACTGACTAAAGAACTGACTGATATTTATTGAGTCTTTAGACATTGCCCCTCTACCCAAAGGAGGACACATCGTGTTCCCCAAGGAACTATTGCTCCATGGAAGACTTGGTCTTTTTGCACTTCCTATCTCCCTAGTTTTAATTTTTTTTTAAAGATTTGTTTATTTATGCATACAAGAACTGAGGTACAGGCCAGAGGTGCAGGGGGTGAGAGGATTCACCAGAGACAGAGTGCGGAGCAGAACAGGCAGATGCAATGAAATACACTCCTGAGGGGAGCAGCAGGCTGGTCAGGAGAGGTCTGCCGCACCATGGGGGGCGCCTCCCTGGCTGGGGATCGAACTCATGCTGCAGCAGCTATGGAGAGCTTCACAGTGCTGCACTTTAACCTGTTGTGCCACCAGGGAGGGCCCAAGTTTTGACGTCTTAACAGAAGACTTCGTGATTTTCATACCGAGAGAAATTTAGTTGGGAGGGAGTGAATGTTAAGCATGTTTTCAGTTATTTTCCAAGTTTGCATGTGTAAGAATACGTGGACTTCTTAAAATCAGAAGAACAAGATTATGATGGCCCAAGTTACCTTTCTTTCAGCTTCATTTCAGTGGATTTGAATTGGATTTAGAGACTTATTTATTTGTGCAATTTTATTTAACGTTTTCTGCAGGACATGTTCCTTCCCCCCACCACCCCTTCCTCTGACAAACCTCTGCTCGGTCTTTTGCTCATTCCTTTTAAGTTTAACGGGCAAGTTTGGTAAAATCACGATACCTTCAATTTGTGTGCTCTGATGGTATACCGCTTAGAACTGGTTTATTTGGAAGATAGGAAAACTGATGTCGGGCTATGCCAGCCAGCTCGGACCTCCCAGCCCTGACCTCTTATTCTTACTCTGAGTCTGTGCAGTATGCAGTATTCAACATGTTCTCTCTTTCTTAGCTCTCTTGCTGTTTAATGGGCTCTGGGAATTAGACAGTTTGAAGAGCTGCTAGCTGTTCAAATAGAGGCCAGGTTGTTAGTCTTTACCATCTGAAAGCGGCTTTGATGGCCCTGTAAAACGAGCCGGTGGGCACCCACCACGGTTGGCATCCCCCAGGCCCATGCAGCGGAGATCAAAGGCGGTGCGCGGCGTGGTGGTGGTTCCCTGAGGACAGTGCCGGAGCCTCCTGGCAGGCGTCCGTGCTGGCTTCACAGTGCCACTGCCTGTGCCCTGCCTGCTGGAGCGTCCCGCTACCTGTCCAGGGCCCGTGGATTAAAGAGGGCTTTCAGTGTTCAAGCCCTGTCTCTGGCAGAGGCGTTCCAGGCCTACTTAGAAACTATAACCAAGTCTATTAATTTTAAAATGAAGCGAGAATAGCCACACTTTTCTCTCTCCAACACTGTCCCTTTGTCTCTGTGGGGCTGAAGCTGTTCCTTTGGCTGTCCTTGGCTGTTCCATGGCTGACATGCTTTCAACTGTTATGCAGTGGGCACCGGGATGGGGCGTGGGGACAGGGACAGGCCTTTCTGGGCATCAGGATTGATGCCAGCCGAGCCTCTGCCTAAGGCTCCGTGGAGGGCTGAGGGCATGTATTTGTTGTCCTAAAGCCAGGTGGAGTCCGCTGGCTCTTCTCTAGCCTGCGGCATACCTGGTGGTTGGCCTGGAAGAGAGCCTGTCCCCGAAGGGGTTAACACAGCCCCCAGCACTTCACAAAGGTGCTTTCAGGATATTTTTCAAAATATCCACCAAAGAGCCAGGATTATCAGAGAGCGTCTTTATTGTTTTCACGTCAAGGGCAGGGAGCCCAGAAGGTTCCTGTGAGGCAGATGCCCCATGTTGTCATTCTCCAACAGGCCCAAAAGTTCTTTTTCTGGGCCATCAGACATCAGTCTCCTTGTGAGCCTCCTGAGAAAGCCTGTGTCTCTCCTATAAATCCAAGTTCTTGTCTGCAGGCTCAAAAGCAAGGAAATGTGACTCAAAAGCTAACAGTGTGGCTCCCGCAGTTTGGGCAACGAAAGTTTCAGACATAACAAACCCTGTGTGAGACTTTCATTTTTTATCAGCCTGGGGACAGGAGTTAGATAAGCAGGGCAAACCCAAAGATAAAGGAACTCTCCCACATGGAGGCTGAGGGAGGGCATTTCTAGAGTGACGGCTTGGGCAACTGAGGCCTGGTGAGTCAGCCGCTCCCGCCCCACTCTGGGTCCCGGCGCCTTTAACCTTGCAGTGTCATGGTGTGAAGCAACATACCCTGCTGGTGTGTCACTCAAAGAAGGCCAGGGAGTGCTGGAAACGAGTGCAGGGAACACAGAGCAAGTGCCATGGTTCCTGCACATCTGCTGGTGCTGCCTTTCGCCTCAGAGTCAAGCAGTCCTGCTGCTGGGGCCGAGAGTGGCAGGTTGGGCATGACGAGGCTCGTGCCTCAGGGACTGGGATTCGCTGTTTGAATTATCTGCTGGTTCCTGGTTCTTCTCGTCGCTCAACACATCTAACTTCTCCAAGCCTCCCCACCTATATCATCTTACCTGATGCCCCTGGTAACTCTGTGAGATTCTGCGTGAACAGAGATGTCATTAATGTTGGGGAAACCGAGACCCCAGAAGTCCTGATTAACTCAGTGAGACTGTGTGGCCAGAGCGGAATCTGGATTCCAAGTGGGAAGTCAATTCCCAAATCCTTTCTTGGCCCTGTTTCCCCTCCAGATGCAGGCCAGCTCGACCACACCACTGAGTCAAACTTCAGCTGCCTTCATTTCTCGAGAAGCAAAATGAGAAACCCCTCTACCTTCTTCCCATAAAACCCCCTAAAATCATGTTTTCTATTAGACCAGTGATATGTAGTTATTATAAAACAAAGAAGTTAGAAAATACAAAGGGGAAAAAAGGGAAGAAAAGAAATTTCACCCTTAGGCCCTTGCTGGTGGCACAGCAGGTTACAGCACAACAATGAGAATCTAAAGCCGCTTCCGCGTGAGTTCGATCCCCGCCTGCCCCGGAGGTGACCACATGGCATGGCAGACCTCTCCTGACCCACCCGCTGCTCCCCTCAGAGTGTACTTCGTCGATCTGCCTGTTCTGCTCCCCACTCTGTCTCTGGTGAAGCCTCTCACCACCCCTGCCCCTCTGACCTGGACCCCAGTTTTATGCATAAATAAACAAATCTTTAAAAAAATAAATTTCATCCTTACTTCCTCCACATAACTATCCGTATGTGGGGGGTTATCCTACTTGTGCTGGATATGCACAAGAACGAGAACATTTGGTATAGAATGAGATAATGTTTTTATTTGCCAACTTACTGAGAAAATCCTTTAAAGTCAATATTACAGCTATTTCTAGTAAATAGACTTCTTCTTGGCTGTCTACTTTTCCATTATTACGCAGAAGAATGTATTTAGTTTTATACCTTATGTGTTTTTAAGTTTGTTTTACCATAAGCAATACTTCAATGACTGTGCCAGGGATTAAATTCTTGCACACATTTATTATCACTAGATAAAGATTAATTACTAGAATTTTCAATGACCAAGTTAAAGAGTATGTCCATTTTAACTATTCTCACCAGAGAGCACTGTAGGAAAGGACTTATTTCTTTACCTGTTAGCATCTCTGAGTTTTAAAATGAAAGTAGGACTACAAATACTTTATAGAGTTGCAGAGGGTGAGGGCCCAAGTGTGATTATGAAGTAAACTCATACCCTCCTTGCAAAGGTATATGGCTTTTAAGGAAAATAAACAGAGCACCCCACTCTCCTAACCCCAGGTGATCAGCTACTGTAACAAAACAAGATCAGTAAAAGGGAACATTAAGGAAGATTTTACTCAGCCCACACTTCAAAGGCTCAAGAAAACACAAGAGCAAGTCTAATCCATCCGTGGCCCAGGGCCGTGTACCTTCTCCTGTAATCCCTTCACTTTCTATGAGCTAAGTAGGGTTAAGCCAGGTCAGCCCTTGGATAAGAGTCTAAAGAAATCCTAAGTACCACATAAAGTGTTGGTCATGATTGTGTAAATGGCAATCTTGTGCAAACCAGCTGTGTAGAACTTTCCAAAAGCCCATTTCATAGTGGGAGATATTTCGGCTTCGGCAATATAACATGAAATGAGGGTAGGAATGAATTGGGAATGAACTTTCTTTGATTTGCTTGATTTCTTGCAAAGCTTGTGAAGCAGTTGGCACTACAGCACCTGTTGCTATGGGGGTGGTTGTGGTGAATTAACCCCAGAGTCCCTGATCCGGGGGGAGACCACCCACTTTTACTGTCATAGTTCAAGAAAGTAGCAGACACTTCCGGCTGGGATGAGCACATTGACCTTGCAAGCTGCTAACATGAAAGGCTGATGCAATTACCCAAGTAACTTCAACACACAGAGAAAAAGTGGGAGAAAAGATGTTCTGAGCAGGGGATTTAAGTCTTCAGTGTGCTCACCCCTATTATATACTCCCCCAATGAATATACATCCCTGCTCCCCTCTTCCAGCAATACAGTGAAAGAATCACAAATGAAAGGAGGACACTGCAAAGAGAAAACATTTAGGGCATCTAAAGAGATACTCCTGACTGTGCAAAAGGTGGGCTGTTTAGAGGTCTGAGATGCCCCACTTGGCTTCTTTGTGATTTAAATGTGCTGATGAGTCCTACAGCATGGTTCTAGCATGCAAATCCAGTTTTCAGTTCCAGTGTTGTCTGTAAGAATTGTGGTCCCCAAAGCCCTCTAAATTGGACCTAAATTAAATTTTAAAAATCCACTTTAAGGGTTGGATTATACTATAAGTTGAGAAGCTATTTTTCTAACCACTTGCATCCTTCAGTAGAAAGGCTTCAGGTGCTTTGAGCAAGAGTTAGATGCACCATAGTTGTTTGTGGGAAACCAATGAGGCCAAAGATCCTTGAAAACAGAATGCAGCAAGCAGGTAGGGACAGTTATATAGAGGGAAGGTTTTTGTTTTTGTTTTTGTTTTAACTTGAAAGAGAAATATGAAGTGATTTAATATGTAGTGATTCTATGTTATATCTTCTGAAACTTCCAGAATAAATTACAGGACAAGCAAGTAAAGTTTGACTAACATTTTCCTACTGTATTTTGTAAATCAGTACATATAATTTATGGTATTTTTTAATTGGTGCAGAATCTTGTTCAATACATTTCCATTGAATGAATAAATGAATGAATGCAGGTAAGAAACCATTTTAGCAATATGTGAGTTACCAGTGAAATACAGTGTATAGTGACTCTCCAACAGGCAAAAGAAATATTTTGCAGAACGGACCCTTTGGAAGAAATGCTAATAAATACACTTTCACCCCACTCGTGGTGAGTTCCTGCTATGGGTCACATCCTCTGCTGGATGCAGAGACACAGAGCTGAAGACACAGTTGGTCTCTGTCCGTAAGGCGTTTGCTTATTGTCCTCAAGAAACACTGAAACTTTGTCAAGTCTCTTTCCCAACAAGCATTCCTCTAGCCTCTGAGAGACTTCACATTTTTTAGTTTCATCTTTTGCTGTTTTATTAAATGAGTCCCAGAATATGAAAGAATCTGCTTTCAGATGTTGAAAGACAGGGATAAATGCATTTCATGGGTTAATGACTCTTGTTCTCCAGCCCCTCTCCAGGGGCTTTAGGGTAGGTCTGAGGGCCACTGATGGTCGACTGGCACTGGGTGGCTTCCGTGAGGTATGTTTTGTGGCCCAAGGTGTAACCTCAAGTGAGTTTTATTTGCACCCATCTGAAACAACTGTGCTCATACTCTTATCAAATAATCTGGAAGTATAACTTGGAGCTGCGGATCCCTGTTTCCCCAGCAAGATTCCAAAGTGGCTCTTCTGGTGCCCTCAACTCCCTGGAAGGACTAGCTGGAAAAAGAATCATTTTCTTTACTTCTTGTCCTCAGCAGCTGGGGGGAGCTGAGTGGGCTTGTATGGCATATTAGCAATACTATGTATATGACTGGTGGCGAGGTTCAAAGCCCAGGGCAGAAAGCTAGTCTCTATATGACACCGTGACGGATCTTACTTAATTCACCATTTCTGTTCCCTGGAGGAAAAATATGTGTGGAGAAATAAACTAACACAAGGGAAAGTCTCTCTGTCTAATGTAAATTGCTGTATGTTTTCTGGGCTTCTCCGGGATTGGGTGACCTGAAGCAGGTCATATGAGATCTGTAGGTCATGTAATGGCTGCAGCAGGCTGGCACCTGGGAGTCGCAGTAGGTGCAGATGTGGGCGGTTTGCAGACTGGTGACTTCAGGCTGGGCCTGATGGAGGGAGGACCTGTCCTCCACTTCACATGCTTTGCTGGACTGCAGGATTAGACCTATGAAACTTTGGCCTGTTTTCTTTCTGAAAATATATTTTTTTAATACTGAAAATATCAAATTTATTTTCACAAGCAAAATCCTGGGGGAAATGAGGAAATGGGTCATAAATTCCTTTTTTAAGTATCCACTAGGGCCTCCGTCCTGTTTATTTTCGCTTTTAGCCGGCAGTAGGTCCTCTATGACTTGCCCATCCCGACTGCCTTGTCACTGTGAGCCACGAAGCTGACATGCGTTTCTTTAGGGACGAGGGTGAAGAGTAGGATGGCGGGTGTGGAAAACAACATACCCCAGATAACAGGAAGAGGTTGGCCAGACACTGAAATAAGGCACACTCATTTCAGTGTTCAGAGAGAGGAAATTTGTGCATCAAAGAGCATCTAAGTGGCTTCTTTGACCACTAATTTTTTTAAAGTTCTTTGACTTCTGTTGTCTTTTTCTCCTTGTTCTTGTTGGTGGTTTACAATTTCACTTCTCTGACACACACTTAGCTAATGACGCTATGCCTTTATTTTCCAGGACATGTTGTTTCATCTTGTTTTTTACTCTATTACTTCTTCATTGATGCTTAAAAGAACATGAATTTTCCTTTTTAGGTCAATTTCCTAACATTAGATAGACTTAATTCTTTTATTTCTGAAAAGTGTAATCAACGCCAGTCTTCTGGATTTTCTCTCCCTTATTCTCTCTACTCAAAAATTATGAACAAGGATGTTTAAAAAATAAAAGTAATAAATACAAACATTATCAACTATCTTGGAGGAATGCTTTAATGACTTAACAGTGGCAATTCTGGGGAAGTGTCAAATCTTCTGGGGAAGATAACAACCATGAAGTGAGATGCAGGTGGAGGTACCCAGGGGCCAAGGGCAGGTTGTAGCGCCCGCGTGAGTGGCCATCAGCAAAATGGAAGTGGGAATCACCGGAAGAGAAGGGAGAGAGGCGAGGCAGAGAGAATGTGCACTTGAGAATTAAACTTAAAATGCACACACCTGTACTTGAGTGATGGGTCATCCACTGAATTCTAAGCTTTCTGGAGCCAATGCAGAAAGGAGCCTTATCAGCAGAAAGGAACCAATGCAGAAAGGAACCTACCTGGATGTCTCAGCTAAATTGCACAAGAGAGATAGACTCTTTTTTTCAGAAATCTGTTTCCATGAGTTGACTTTTTAAGGAGATGTGGGTAGAGAGGAGGATGATAGGTACCTACATGAGAAGAAGGTGATAGAAGGACAGTAAATCAGACATGACCACCTTTGCCTTTGACATGCCTTCATTTTTGAGACTGTGGAAATCATTTTTGTGAGTTAAATGATGGAGTGCTTTACATGGGGGAATTTTAAGTGTGGAAAGGAGAAGAGCAGTTATTTTATAACTGGTATGGGAGAAACATCATCCTAGGCAGAGTAGAATTCTCCAGGAGGAGTGGTAGAGAGGGGAGAAGAGCATGAGGTGGGTCCTGGCACAGATGGCAGCTGGCTTGTGTCTGTGGTTTGTGTCCTGTCGACAGTGGGTTTCAAATAAGTCCTGGTTGAAGGCAGAGCATCCAGAGACTCTCCCCTCCTTCAGCACACTTGAGACATTACTGGGACATCTCAGTCCCAGATAGGATACATCACAGGAGAGCACCTTCTTGAAGGAGCTGATGCAAGACTAGAGACATGAAGAGCTTTGCATTACTTCCCAAACCTACTGGAATAAGCTGTTGGATTAGAAGACAGTTACACACAGTGTACAAGGACTGTGTGATAAAACACAGAGATCACAGCCATTTTTTGGCTCATGGATCACACCATGACCACCAGGGAGAGGTACTATTATAGTAGGTATTTGTTGTATGACTTTTTGTTTTTGTTTTTACAACACTTAACTTTTTTAATAGTACTGACTTCTTTTTGGTAATCTATGTGGTTTTGAGAACAGTGGTTCTACCTCTGACTCTCAGGTAGCATACCATCTAATGAATGCATCCTGTTCATAGGTTATCATAATTAGTTGAGGATGGGGACATGTATTTTAAATCATGTAACTTAATTAATTCAAGCATATTAAATTTCACTGCTTTTCCTGGAAGTGTTGGGACATTGATACTGTTGTTGAAGAAATTAGTGAAGATATATGTTATCCTGGGGGCAATGGAAGCTATTTTGGAACTATGAGGTAAAAACAGTCTTAGGATGCATCCTATATGAAGGACAAAAAGAAAAAAAGTATCTTGGATGCATCATTCAAAAGGTCAATCAAGATGTACCAGTAGCCTTTTTTCCCTGTAGCATTTAATCACATGGGCCAGTGAATCTTCCACTATAGTGAAGCACATTGAATGCCATTTCTGTCTGTTATTCTTGAAAGTATTCCTACTCATAAAGGTGTATTGGTCAACATCATGAATAACATTTTCAACACAGTATAAAAGTTACAGTTCTTCGAAAGGGCAAGGACAGTTCCGATGATACCATGAAGCTGGACAAAATTGATAAAGGTGCGAGGATCTTCTCTGGAAAGTTGCCGTTAACTACAAGAAACTCCATGAATCATATTCATTTGTAATTCAGGCCAGTCTTTTTCAGACAGTGAGTATCCAGTGAGTGGCGAATAACTTATTTTGCTTTAAATCACACTGGAAATAACATTGTTTGTAAATGGACATGAATGGAGTTGGTAACATTTGGAGTATAATTCTTTTGCTAGCAAACTAATGTAATGGGTCATTGACATACTACCAATTTTCTAGAAAACTAAAATAAGGGGGAAAATTGAGTTAGTGTAGATGCTTGTAGAAGTCATGGCAGAGCCGGACAGTTGGGTAACCATCAATGGCTGTTTTCTGAAGTCAGCTCTGTGCCAGATGTTGCAAGAGGAGCCAGAGGCACGACTCGAATACTTGTGGCTCCTGCTCTCGCGCTTACAGCTTAGGTGGAAGAGGACCGATGAGCTTCGTTGTCTCATGTGCTGACTTGTGTATACCGGTCATCATTTCCTACAGATTTATATTGAGGAAAATACTCAGCTTAGCTTATATTTTTTCCTCATACATTCCTTCTCTATTTTATTTGTTTGCTTGTCTGTTTGTTGGGGTAACATTGGTTTAGAGGTTGTGTATGATTTAAAAGTATAGGATCTCCCCTTTGAGGTGCTGTTGCCACATCACCCCCAACACCAAGGCAATACCGTCTTCCCCTCAGTCCATGGTGTCCTCCTCTCTCTGTTCTCTATGCTCCCCCTCCCCCTCTCACAGCCTCAGATTTCTGGGATTTGTTACTTGTTTGGCTTTCTCTGAACCTTTGTTTCATTTCTCTGTATTCCACACGAGTGAAATCATCTCCTATTTGTCTTTCTTCTTCTGACTTACTTCACTTAGCATCATCTCTTCCAGGGCCATCCATGTTGTCTCAATTTGTATTTTGATTTGGCTAAAAAGGGCTGCTGGTTCAGGGTTCCCCTGCAGCTGCCATACTTCTATAACTCTTAATAATATCTGCGGTGGGCACCAGAATGGAGGTGACAGTTGCTGTCCATGGCCGAGGGATATAGCTTCTAAGTCACTCCTGATATGAAGGGTCAGAGCTCACGTGTCAATGGCACTATGCTCGAACACCCCCTACTGTGGTTATGAAAATACACTCATACGTAAGATCTGGAAGTTCCAGAAAGAATCATGAAACAAGCTACAAGAATATAAGGAAATTTCATGAAAAAAAAAAAAATAACCAGCACTATACACACAGTCTTCTCCCTCCTGAGTTTGATAGGGAATTTAGATCTTCTGGAATTTACGACTGAGATGCTTGTGTTCTCCAATGGCCTCTGAAAATCATGGGCCTGGGCAGAGAGGATCATTGTGGGCAGATTGCATCCGATGATTTTGTGCGTTGGCTTCTACAAGGCCGTTTGCTGGACCCTGATTTCCTATTTTCTCCAGCGGGACCTGGCCGGAGGAAACAGTTGAAACTGGTTAGCGTGCATCAAGAAAGAGGGTATATTGGTATTCTCATGTCTCCAGTTTAATTCCTAAATGTGAGCCCGATACCCCCAGCACAGTTGAAGGCTTTCTGGAGCCCAATGCAGGGGAGGAGGAGGGAATCCAACCTGCCAGAGCCACACAGATTTAGACCTCATAACAGCTACCAACGCGCCGCAGTAAAATTTTACGTTTCAGCTAAATTACTAATGACTTTCAGGCCCGTGCCAGAAAGTTTAGAGTAGGCTTATAAAAGGAGATGAGAGAATGTACAGTCAAGCATTCTTAAGAGTGGTGTGTGTGTGTGCGCGCGTGTGCGCATATGCGTGTGTTTCTCATTTGGGATTGTGGGACACGTGCCCATCATTTTTTGCCATCTTGATGAAATGTAATGAGGTTCTGGCAAGCCTCCCCGCACCACGCTTGGGCTCTGACGCTTTTATTTATTTATTTATTTGTTTATTTTGCATGTTCACATGGGTGATCCGCAGGAGGTCAGAGCAGGTTATTTTGTTGCCTTATGCCGCGACTCCAGGGGTGGCCACATTCTTCTTGACGTATTGGGCTTCACAGTGATTTACAGATTAAGGCTCTGGCCTGTACCCGGGCCAGCGAGGCTGCTGGTCTCTCTCGCTGACACATCTCGCTGCTGGAACCAGTGGCTCGCTGCTAACCCTCTCATTATGGTTCTTAGCTCACATTTCCTTTTGGCAGGGAGCACTTGGTTATTTTGACCATGGGCTGGATTTGCCTCCTGTCTCTACCCCCTGCTGACTTGTGAAAATGACCACAGAAGAGGGGAGCAGGTGATGGGAGGGAGCTGCCATGCTGACACCCTCCGCCCCCAGCCCCATTTGCGTCCCACAGAACAGCTTCATACGCTGGCCCGTTGCTTTCGAAGGAGCTTCAGAGAGGTTTGCTTTGGTCACTCTGATCTCATCCACCCCAGGTCTGATCTCTCACCTCCCTTCTGCCGGGCTTCTTCTTTATTAACTGTAGAGACTGGGCCCCAGCATCCTGGAGAGATAAGGGGCTCTCCTACTCCTTGGCTTGCTCAGTACAAAGCATCAAACTCTTCCTTTGTGAGCTCAGGACCCTTTGAAAAAAGGTTCCTTTCCCTTGGGTGTCTCTATGGGCGATGTTTACAAATACACAAAAGGGGTGGTGAGGAAGATTTAGCTCACAGACTCTCCTGAGGTCAGGAACAAAAGCCAACAAAACTTCTGTGGAATAATGAAAGCCACAAAGCCCAGTGTGTCGATGTATGGATTTCTCCCCTGATTTTCATACTTTAGTTGGATTGCTAAAGTATAATGTTATTTTGAGGTTATTCTTTCCTATTTCTTTTACAACCTTCAATTTCCACTTTCACCCAATAAGAATCAGTTTTTTGGTCTCTCATATCCTTGCCTTGGACTTTGCTGAATGATTTTCATTTGTTTCCATTGTATCTTTACACTTTTAAAATTAAGCCTGCTCCACTTTCAGTTATAACCATAGGAAGCTTTCCCGCCTCCGTGGACGTATTTCTGATGTGTGAGGAACCCATGTACTGCCTTGGTTCCACAAGGGTGAATTTGAGGGCAGTTCGTATCATTGACTTGAGAAGGATTTAAAACTTAGTCAAATCTGAAATTTTTGCTGGTTGTCATTTTTCCAAATATGCTTTAAGAAGGGTTCTTGTAGTATTCTTTCTAACTATGCTCCTTTATTTCACAAATGGGGAAATTGAGACCTTAGCAGGTCTGAGACCTTAGCAAGCTGGAACCAGCTTGTTCAAATGACCACATCTAGGCCTCCAACCCAGCTGCATATAAATTCAGCTGTCCTTACACCCTGCCACCCTTGGCCATGACGAAATAATGCAATTTGCATGGCAGGTCACGGGAATCATGAATGCAAAATAGCTGTCTTCATTTTAAACATACTTCAGTTTGACAGGAAGGAGAAGGGATGTCTGCTCCTTAATACATTTTCTAGGCTGATGTTAGCCTTCATTTCTAAATCAGCCTACCTTCTCCTTTTTCTGGGGTTGCCTTCTAGCCCCTGTGGAGGAGGCAGAAGTATGGCGTTTCTTGCTAAGTCTCCCTGAACCCCTCTGGATTTACCCCACTGAGGTAAATGGACCAGGGTCCTTTCTCATCTCAGTGGGGCTAACATACTCCTTTGGGACTCTTCTCTCAAAATTTACTCAGCTGGTTGCCTAGGCAGGGACCTCTGAGTCCTTCCTCAAAACCACCATCCTGGCTGCTCTGGACTTCATTTGAAACATTCAAGTCTTGCCCACAGGTAGTACTGAATGGAGCAGGAGGGACCCATATCTTCCTGATACTCTCAAAACATGTCAGTTGGCAGAGTAGATGGCCAGGCATGGAGCTGAATTCTGAGTTTTCCACTGGTGTTGCAGTTATCAGCTCTTTGGATACTAAAGCCCTATCCCCCCACCCCCCAAAGGTAGCCAAGGGTGACTTGGACTTTTCATGTGGATTTTCTTTGAGGATGAAGGAACAGTAGTGGACCTATGAGTCTTGGTCTCTCGTCAATGTGACCTGGTGGCACTGGAAGTTGTGTTATACAGAGGCCAGCCAAGCTGGTCATTGTTTAGCTGCAGTGATAGCTGTAGGACATGACACATCTGAATCCTCTTTCTTGTTCCCTCTCCTCTAATAATATAAGCTTCTTTTCATGGGGCACCACTCACTGCAGCTCATTTTTACAGCTATTATTTATTATTCCATTTTTTTTTTTTTTTTGCCAGTTCACGAAACTGCGAAATACACAGGGCAAGAGAGGAGATTCAAGGCCCAGCATCTATGACTGGGAAGGATGGTCACCTCCGGCTTTCTTAAATTCTGTACATGGTCTGAAGTTGAGGGTGGCCTGCTGAGTGGGATTTATGCTCTTGGGCCCTGTCTTTGATGGAGATGTGGTAGAGCTCTCAGGGATGACAATTTCATGCAAAGTACAATGAGTTCTCTTTAAGCTATTTTATCATTTGTCAATTTTTTCTAACAAAGTAAAAGTAAACAAGAGTCAGCCTTTAAAAAACAAGAGTCTTCAGGTGATATGTTTATTTCCTAGGGTTACCAACAGATAACACCAGACTTGGTAGCTTAAAATGACAACAACTTATTCTCTCATAGTTCTGGAAGGCAGAAATATGAATCAAGGTGTTCAGAGAGTAATACTTGGCTTGAGCATTCTAGTAGAGAGGCTTTCCCCTCTACCTTTCCCAATCTTTGGGAGCTTCTAGCATTCCTTGGCTTGCAGCAGCATATCTCCAAATTCTACATTAGCATATGACCTTCTTTGTAAGTCTGTGTCATTTCCCCTTATTTTTTCTTTGCTCTAAGGACTTATTGGATTTGGGTCCACCCTAGTCCATTATGATCTGATCTTGAGTTCATTTTACTTTATCCCAGCGAAGACCCCTCAAATGATGTCATGTGTGCAGGTTTTGTGAGTTAGAAGAGGGACTTCCATTTTGTAGTTCACCATTGAAACTACTGCAGCTGATTAAGAAAAAAATATTGTATATTTATATGGTGTGGGTGAAAAGCATTGTCAGTGTAATTAGATGCAGATTATAGGATGTGGGAAGATGATGCAGTTCAGATTGCACTGATGTTTTATGTGAGGAATTTCCTCTGAAGGAGGACAATCTGACCTTGAATATGTGAGTAGAGATGAGAATGTCAGGAAAGGCAGGAAATGGGGAAGGCTGAACAGAGGTACTCAGGTGTTGCCGTGGAAGAGTTCTGCTTCCACCTTCCTCAGCAGCAAGGAGGAGCTCTCCTTGGAGTTTCTTCATTACTCTGCTTCAATAGAAAAGCCATTTGTTTGAATTACAGGTTAGAAACTAATTGGATTAGTCTCAGAGATCCAAGAGCAAAATATTTCTCCCCTGTGGTTCTAGTCATTTGTCATAGGGGAAGCATAATGATCATAGGCTCCCCCAGCAGAGAGCAGCTCTTATAAACAATGATGATGGGGATAATAATAATACATGATAAAGCCCTCCCTGGTGGTGCAGCAGGTTAAAGCAGAACACTAAGAAACTAAAGGCACTTCAGCGTAAGTGTGATCCCCGCCCCAGAGGTGACCCACATGGTGTGGCGGACCTGTCCTGGCCCGTCCACTGCTCCCCTCAGCAGTGTAGTTTGTCAGTTGGGCTGATCTTCTCCCCACTCTGTTTCTGGTGAATCCTCTCACTGCTCCTGCACCTCTGGCCTGTACTCCTGTTCTGTATGCACAAATAAATAAATCTTTTAAAAAATAATGCATGATAATATGATTTTAGCAAAACCAGTAGTAGAGTCAATATTTTTAAGGACAATCCCACTTTGATGTTCACATGGCTTCTCCTCCTTACCCCTTTGCAATCATCTCCTCAAAGATAACTTTTTGTAAATAACATTTCTGAAGGAAAAATAGCCAATCTTCCCTCCTTCTTCATTTATTTCTTTTATGAAACTTACAAAAATCTTGGTAAGTTTTGGATCTTTCTCCTCCATGATACCATGCACTCCATGATGCCAGGGGTGGGGCCTGTCTTATTCATCTGAATTCCCCAGCACCTTAGCCAGCCTCTGCTTGTAGTACCTGATGAAAACGTATCTGAGGAACATGAGCATGAACAAGTGAGTGAACTGGCCTCTGCCTATCGGTGTGCTGAGACAGGGGCAGCGAAATATCCAGGCCTGAAATCAAGACAAGCACGTACCATGGAAAGGAAGTTGGTGGATTCGTGGATCTGGGAAGAGAAGAGTGACAAGGATTTTTCATCAATTTCTTCCTTCTTACTACCAGTATCCCTGCTATAATTTCCCATAAATAATGGTATAATATTAAAATTAAAGGACTCTTGGAGAGTTTTAAATTTAAGAGAAATACCAGAAGCACAATAAATAAAACCCAAAGTAATTAATGGGTTATAAGTTAAAGCTACTGAAAATATTATATGTATTCACGGGAGTCAAATTTCCTCTTAGGAATGATAATAGGAGAAAGAACAAACTTTGATGTCTTGCCAAAAGCCACCAGTATGGCGATTCCAGTGACTATGATGTGGGCACCTGGCCTACAGATTTCAGAATTCTGTGTGGTTTTCCTCAACCAAATTTCTGAAGGAGCCAGCAGAAAGGGGTAGGGGTGGGAAATGTGTTATCTATAAAAGTAAACCACAAAAATAATTTCCAAGTGCCACTAAAGGCCTCAGTTTAAGCTTTAAAAGCCAAGACATTTAGAATCAACGATTGTAACTTCTTGCAAGTGTGGTCACACACATGGCCAGCAGCATGCTGGGAGCCGGTAGAATGTCGGCTTGGGTGGGGGTGGGGTGGGAAGTGAGCCGCATGGGCTTTAAGATTTGTTCCGTCCTTTTGGGACTTCTACTTCTGACTCTTAAAGTTAATCTCACTGAGTGAGTTGGCATTTATTACAGTTTTTCTACTATATGCTTCAAGCATATGTGGGTGAAAGGCTACATGTATTATTAAATTCTCTTTAACTGTGTCAAGATCCAGGTTCCTTTCTGAATACCACTAAAACCATTTGCTTACTAAGTGTTAGGAAGATCCTGTCTTCTTCCTTGGTAACAGTTCTTCTAAGTCAAGAATTTGTCATAAAAGCTAGATCTAGATATCTCCCTTCCCCAGATTCAAGAGCGGTATGTCTAAAGTGACTGATTCATAATTACCCTTCTCCATTTCATTAGGACAAAATCAGTATTTCATTGTCTTTAAATCCTCTTTTGGGAAATGGTAAAAGAAGCCAATAAATTCCTTCTAGAAGCCATTGCCTACACGGTCTAGATCAGGATGTTGAACGGGGCAGGGCAGGAGAAAAACAGCGCACGGTGACCAGAGAGGTTTCATTACACATCAAACATCCAGGCGGCTGACTTGAGACTGGAGTCTTTTGGGGGGTCAGCCTTTCAGTCTGGGTCCTTTTCAGCCTCCGCGTTCTGTGCATGAGGAAGGAAAAAGATGACAAGTCCTTTCTTTGAACTCCCTTTCAAAAGAAAGCAACCTGGTTTTATGCAACTGACAGTAGATTTATTCTTATGCCGTATGGGTTAGATTTACAACCTGTGCGAAGTCCTGAGCCCATCCTGGCAAGGGGGACAGAGCTGCCTTCACTGGTTTCACACAATGTCGCCTCTCTGAAGACAGGGCAGCCCATCCTCAGAGAGCACATAGTTGCCTGATCTGGAACCAAAACTGAGAGGGAATGTCCGCAGGCCAGGCTAGCAGTGTGCACGCCACGCAAGGGAAAGACCCCCAGAAACTGTGATCAAGAGGCCCTTTGTATCAGGATCAGTTTGAGCCATAATTTCCTTTGGCACTTTCCTTAGAGCCTTGTACTAAGTGAAATAAAAAGAAATCACAATCTGTGAGTGAAACCAACCATCCTTCTCAACCAGGGTCTGCAAAATTTTCCTGTAAAGTATTTTAGGGTTTGCAAGAGACCACATACAGTCTCTGCAGGAGGGTCCTCTTCCTCCTGTTCCTCCTCCTTGCAATCTTTTAGGAATAGAAGAACATTTCTTAGCTTATGGCTGGTGCCAAAAAAGGCTGGGGCCATCTGGCTCAAGAGCTCTAATTTGCTGATTTGTACTCTACACAAAAAAATGCAGAACCGAGGAAAATACAACTAACATTTTAACAAAACTAGAATTTTGACATATTTGAATGAAATCTGCTAGGTCACCTACAACCAATTACGTTCAACTGAAGCCAGGAAAGGGAATGCAGTTGCTTCATTTCAGCAGTGGGGTTGCTTCGGATCTAGTGGGGGGCTTTGCAGTAGCCGGTAGAGCAGGTAAAGGAAAAAGGCAGACACCATGGAACCAAGGGGTGTTTGCCCCCGATGACTGGGTGGCCCCCTGGCTTTCCTGGGCTGGGGAAATCTGGAAAATCTGGGGCATATATTTCCTTTTGAAATGTCAGTATTCCTTTCAAAATTTCCATTTTATTGCTCAAAGTAAGGGTAGCAGAACTCAAGTTCTGCATGTCAAAGCATGTCCCACTCGTGCCTCTGATTCCAGTTATTTTGCTTAGCACCATCCCAGTTGCACTTAGGTTATCAAAAATGGCACGGTTCTTCTTTTTTTAATAGCGGACTGGTATTCCCTTGTGTGTGTGTCACATCGTTGTAATCTACTGCTCTGTTGTCGGGCAAATAGGCTGTTCCCATGGCTTGGCTGTTGGACATGGTGCTGTAGTGATGACTGGGTGCATGCGTCCCTTCAGGGTAGTGGAGTTTTTGGTTTTTGTTTGTTTTTTAAAACTCCTGTAATCACCTAGGAGTGGAATTACTGGATCATCTAGAAGACTTTTTTTTTTTTTTTTTTTGAGAAAGCTCCATACCATTTCCAGACCTGTCTATATTCCCACCAGCAGCGTAAAAGCGTTGCTTTCTCTCCACATCCTTGTCAACACTTTAAAATAAGTTGAATAGTTGAAGAAAGGAAACTAGTGGAAAAATGTCACCTCATCTCTGTGTAGACTAGGAAAGTAGAGTTGGACAGCTTCTCCTGAGTGCAACCAAATGCCTCCTTATGGTGCAGCTCAGGAAATGAGTATTTGAGACCTACTGTGTGCCATGTGCAGTTGTAGGAAGGGGAGTAAGTTGTGACTCCCACCCCTAGAGCTGAAGTCTAGGAGGACCCTGCCCCGTGAGTGAATAGCCAGTCAGGGCGGTATCAGCCTGTCAAGAGATTATGAGATCCTAGAGAAGCTATTTCTAACCGGACCTAACAGTGAAGGCTTTGTCTGGAACTTCCTGCCAGAGCAGAAGAGGTAGATCTTTAAGCACACTCAGTCCTCATCAGAGCCTTGATTTCGCTGATCTGAGTGTAAAAATACAGTTCCTCAGTTTCTTTGTGCCAAAGAGTGCATCCTATCTTTCTCTGCATTCCCATTTGCTGTCTTTGGGCGAGACAACCTCACAGTTAATCTTTCGTTATGTATGTAATATGACAGTGTCACTTTTTAAAACAAATCAGCTTTGAGCATGGGCCTCCTTAGTAACTACAAATAAGGCCATTTTCACATTGCAAGTCAAAGTTCTTACTCTGTAATTAAGGTTGAAGAAGTCACTAAGTGACTTGTCCAAGGTCACACAGTATGTGGGTGGCCAAGCCAGCTGTAGATGAGAAGTTCCTACTTCCTGGGGGTGTATATTACCAGGCCACAAATGAGTGGAAGAGCTAAGTGATATTTATGGCCAGGGGTGATGGAAACCTCAAGAGGGCGGATGATCATTCAGAAGGTGGATATTTCTCTGTATTTATTTATACCTCCTGGGATTGAAGATTGGGATGGCTCTTCCATAATAACCAGCTGCTGGTTTTGCCCTGGCAAAATGCATTTTTTCCAGTGTCACTAAACATTTCTGTGAAAGCCATGTCAGAAAACACTGGCGTGTGTAACGTTTTCAAAACTTCAGGAAATGTTTAGGCTATTTCCAGCTTGTAATTATAGCAGGAGAGTCTGTTTGGGGAGATCTGAAACAGCAACTCAAAAAGAGCCCAGGGCTTCGAGAAGAGACCCGAGTGTATGTGGTGAGGAGACTTGTAGCCATGTGGATCGTGTGACGTCCAGGGCCTGAATTTCTTCTTCTGTGAAGTAGAGATGGGGCTGAGATGTGTCTGAAGTCAGTGTTACAAAATCTTTGCTTCCTTTTGCTGGCTTGGCACTGATGACTTGTAGACAAGTTATAGCTTTCCTTGCCTGGACATAAGCTATACAGCTTGTGTCAATGTTTTTGGGTTAATTTAAAAACTGGCCACTGCTTCTTCCTGGTAGGAAGAACTTCTGTCCACATGGCACCCTACCTTTAGGAAGTGATTTCCTAGACTAGAGGTGCAACTGTAGGTGTAACTTTTGTGTGCTTACGGTCCCTTCTTCTTCATTTTACTTTGATGTTATGCTTTGACTAGTCTGTGCTAAGGTAAACAGTGTAAGCAGAGATTAAGACAGAGTCGTGTAGTTCCTCCAAAGAAGGACTTGTCGCTTAGAATTTTGAAAAACAGCTACAAGGCCCACTGGCACATTAGGTAATGATGGAGAGTAAAGTACAAAACTTTCAAATAGACCCTCAGACTCTCATGGTGAATATGTATGCCCGAAATTACAGAAGAGAGCGGCATGATAAAGTAGAATTGCTCTGTGTCATATGTGCAGTAAGAACTGGTGGAATATGTTGCTTTTGCGTTGTCTTTATTTGAAGGATGTGGGGGAGCAGACTGGCAGGGCACTGTGCTGACCCACCTTCTTGTTATCTCGCTTAGTCCTTACAACACTGTGAGGTTCCTGTAGTTCTCATTTAATTGTTTGAAAACAATGCCAAGAGGTGCTGTGCTGCTCCATTCATTCACCAGAAGAGGAAGCTGGGATGCAGGGAGGCTAAGACTGGTTGGTAAGGAAGTGTACTAGTCAGACTAGTAAGTGACACAGAGAGAGTTCAAATTGGCGCCGTTTGGCCAAAGCGTTCGAGGGCATTCTACAGGAGCCTCACCAGCACTGCCATCCCCTGCCCAGCAATCTGAGGAGGCTGTGCTCACTGGGAGTTAAAAATCCAGATTAGGTTATGAAGCTCCTTGTCTCCTATTTAGAAGCCAGCCTTTCTGCCGCTTGCTCTGTCAAGGCTCAGTGTCCCTCCGATGGGGAGACTGCGAAAGGACCACCCCTGATATGTTGACAAGAAATAAGCTTCTGATCTGCAACACTTCTTTATATGGCTCGTCAGCTCAGCGCTCCTACCAAAGAAACATTTCCCAACAGGCCTGGCCACCTTATCACATTCCAAGCAGAGGTCAGCCTCCGGGGCTGGAGACTTGGAAACCCTCTTTGCTCTCTCTTCTAATGCCACCAGGGCTTGCTCTGTTCCCCACTTTTCTCTCTTCAAAGGCAGCATGCTATCTTCTATCAAACTCCAGAGGTCATGGTGCTTTGGGTTAGGATAGAAAATAAATCAACACCCAGTAGTTTACGGCTCTAGCTCGCCCTCCACACGCAGCCAGCACAAATAGCCAACTTAGTTATTTCGGTGGCATGTCGTAGGGTCAGCTATGCAAAGAATTCTTCATTTGGTTTATATCCAGAGTCTGTCTTGTGACATTTGCGTGAATTCTGTCTCTCAGCTTGAACGGAAGGCCACCGGTTCTGTTCTCCCCTCCATCCAGCGGTGGACTTGTGCTCTCTGGCGAGCTGGCCAGTGTGCGCCTGAAAAAGATTAAGATGGTCTGCAGGGGTGGGAGACTTTTCATCAGAATTTATTGCTGTTCAAAGCCTCCATAAAGGCTCTCATTTAACACCGGCCTTTGTATTCCCAGCCATGAAAATCGTGCATAGCATGACGAATCGGATACATTGTCAGTGTTCTTCATGGAATATTCCCAACAAGACCATGGTGAACCAAGTGCCCTGTAGGAGGAAAGGGGAAGACACTGGGCAGTGAGAAAACTGAAGTTAGCATAATACTTTGTGGCATTTGTCATCTGGGACAAAGTTCCCCGAGGCAGGGACTGATGGAAATTCTGTTTTGACAGGTATAAGAAGAACTTGGATAGAAACTCCCAACCCTGTGGGTTCATACAAAGGACCAAATGCTCAGTTAGACCCAAGGAAAAGGACGATGTCAAATGTAGTCTTTTGTCCCCATTGAGCACCCCATATATGCCAATCATGAACCAATCTGTTCTATTTTTCTTTCATTTAGCAAAGTCTTTCTTAGTATCCATCAGCACTGTATTCTGGGAAGAGAACTGTACACTTTTGTGCTTGCTTAATAATTCTTTGATTTAAAATACCTCAGTGTGTACTCAGTACACACATCTATCTCACAATACTATGCAGCTGATAGTATTCAAAGCAACTTCAAGTACAAGATGACAGAAGGCAGGAAGGAGAAATGTTCTACTTCAGACGTTAGTCTTAAAACATGGTTTCTGTAAATTAGTGCTAAGTGGAGGAAGCTTGAAGGTCAGAACCTATGTTGAGACATGGAGACCAACACTGGGAATATGGAGTCAATTCCCGTAAATACGCCGAGGCCACGATTCTAATGACTTAAACGCTAACAATGAAGCCTTGGGAAAGCCGCATTTCAAAAGCGTGCACTGTAAATCAAGCTCTAACAGGAGTAGTGTGAACCGGAACTGAAATGTGGGGGCAGGGAGAGCAGAGGCATAATTTGCTTCAGGTTTGGCAAATATCACCCTTAACTGGAGGGGCTGAAGAATGTGACCTTCTAGATTGCAGCTTATGCCCTGACCTCATGTTTATAAGCCTCCTTGGGGGACAACTTTTGATCTAACCTCCCAGCACCCTAAAAGAAATTTGTTTCTGTTACCTCCATTGCGCTGGGAGCTGGTTAGTGACTGGAGTTAAGTTCCTCCCCAAAAAGGGCTTTGGCAGCTTTTACTGATTAACTTTGTGACATTCTCTTCCGGCCCTTGCTACCTCTACTCAGCTCTTCCCCACCACAACAGTGGCCACCCTGGGGGCATCTGTACCCCATCCTTTCAGGACAGTGGAGTCCACACCACAAGGGGAATTGCTGGATCATAAGTTCAGTCGTTTTCTTAATTTTTTGAGGGATCCCCAGCCCCCACACTGTTGCCCATGGGGCTGGACCAATTTACAAACCCACCTAACGAGTCAGAGCCCTCCCTTTGCCCCACTCTTCACCAGCACTTGCTTTGCTTTGTCTCCTAGATGTTGCTGTTCTCGCAGGTGGGAGGTGAGAGCTCACGAGAGCTCGCGCCGTCTCAGTTTGTACATTCCGGGCTGATGGTGTTGAGACCATTTTGAGTACTCGTAGGCCTCTTCTTTGGGAAAGATAAGGAAACACGGCCCACGAGCAAACGAAACCATAACAAACACAACAACATTCTCAAATCAGAGGACAGATTGGAGGTTGCCAGAAAGGGAGGGTGCTGCAGGTGCTAGGGAAAAGGGTCAGTCGTGGGGTGACCATCACGTAGGGATACAGACGTTGAATTATAACACTGTGTGCCTGAAGCTTATTTAATGTTATAAACTGATGTTATCTCGGTAATTTTTTTTTTTTTAAACGGAACAGGAATAAAGTAACTCAGTACTGTAAAGAAGTTTGCCTGGGCTACCCTTCTCCTGACATCTGTCACCTGTATCCAGTCTGGTGCTCCCTGGGCTGGCTGGGCTGGTTTTCATTTTTCAAAAACAATCAGACAATGTTCTCGCACAGTGTCTGATATAGACTTGACTGCAAAATAGTCCAGGTTGTGGGTATTTTTCACCTTTGTTTTTATTTTAAATCTGACATTGTCTCTACATTGAAAGTGGGTTTTTAGATAGCAGGTAGTTGTTGAGTTGTGTCACACGTCGACTCGATTGTCTCTTAAAAACAGAGGCTTTCCTTGGCCATCGTTTCTCAGCCTCGGCATGTAGCGTGGAGCCTCTCACGTGGCAGTACGTTTGGGGACGGGGCCTGGAGCAGCAGCGGAGATGATCATGGTGGACACAGTGTGTGGGCCAGCAGCAGAGCAGACCTGTGTGTGGCTTGGCTGACTTTTCCCTTCAGTGAAAATACACATGGTAAAGATTCAGTGGTGAGCACAATATAGCCAGAAATCATTAATGGAGAGTTTATTTGACTTTCACCACTGATAATACTTGCTTCCTACCCTATTAAAATGACTCCCATTGCTATTTTTCTTAAATTGTTTAAAATTATCTTCAATAAAATTTTTTCAGCTTCAGTTGCCCTCAAATTTCTCTTAATATCTTCAAACAGTATCCCCTACTGTGAGAAACAAGACGTTTACTTTATTTCTAGACCTTGTGAGAGGATGTATTTTGTTATTTTGCAGAAGGGAATGGGAAGAAATGATGCCTCAATACCTTAAAAAAAATACAAGGGCATGAAAATCAAATCTTTGGAATATTTGTTATGACTCTAGCTTTTTCTGTTTAAGTGAAATTAGTTAGATATTTTGTCATGACAATTACAAGGAATGTTCTATATCAACTCCTTATCTCTTTATAGTAGCATTAAGAATTATAAATTCTCTACATTTCTTAAAAAGCAGAAGTAATTCCAGAAATCACCTAAATAGTTCTAAATTTAAAATATTGAGGTCACTAATAACATAGCTGATGAACAAGACAATTAGATGAAAAACCATTCTTAAATTTTTACATGACTGAAAAGTCATTTTGGAAACTTGGGTTGATCATGTACAATGTGAACCAGGGCATTCTGGGCGTGGACATGTGCTAGAGCATGCAGACACTAGTCACAGATGTATGTACAGCCAGCAGACACACTGAGGTCCTATAGCTAGCACCGAAAAAACTTACCTATGGCCAGGCTGTCCAAAGAAGCTCACAGACTAGCACTTAACGGCACTAGGAATTGGATAGCAATTCAGCATCTCCCCTCAGCTTGCCAGTCTTGTAAGTTTTACTTTATGTGCACTCTGCAAACTGACCCTTCTGTAACTCTATCTTTACAGAAGATGCATGACACTCATTTCAAAACCAGGAGGCCATTTAGCTAATTGGCAATGGCAGGGGTAGTCATAAGAGTCACAGTCCTCTTCATCCATTTTCTTCCTGTGGTCAGATTCTACTGGAAATCTAATTATAGCCCCAAACCATGTTACAATGAAGAATTACTCTCATGGAACCCAGAAATACTACAAATTGGACCAGAATGCCTGATAATACGACAGAGTCAGCATGAACTCTCACTGCGGGGACACATGGCGTGAGCAGACCCCAGCCAAACTGACTTTTCTGATGCTCATTTATGAAAATGAGCCATCCATGGGAGCCGCTCCACAGCGTTTGCTTCTAGTGAAACGTTCAGTAAAAAGTCACATCAAGCAGTTTGATGAAAATCCTGATCGGTGGGAAAAGCCTACCTAAAACTGGAAAGAAGTTTCTCCAATCCTTTACCTGCCTTCTTTGTTACAGTTCCTTCTTCTTACCTCTGTATACTTAATATCAGGACGTTTCATCTTCATCCATTTCCCTGCTCGTTGGTTTGGCTTTGTGGTTTCTGACCAGATAACCCGTCATTCTCAGCTCCCCTATTATTGTAGCATCAGGTTAGGTGGCCACTACCTGAGGACACAAGATGGGCAGGAGAGAGGGGAGGAGGGAAGGCTGCTTGATAAACTCGGATTTGTTCCTGTCACCCTGACAGTATTTCCCCACCAGGCAGAAGCTATGCGAGAGCATTGCAAAATCTCCCCTTGCATTGCTTTACCATCGGGGATGTTTGACAACTTAATTAGAAAAGTAGGAAATCATGTTATAGAAAGGACAAAATTGGGGGAATCATGTAAAGGAAAGATGAAAAGAACAGGCAGTGTGTCTGTCTAATTGAAAGGAGATGCCACCATCCTGTCCATCTTTTTTTTTTTATTAAAAAGTTTATTTTTACATCATTTTGCACATTTTTTTTTCATCTCAATTGTAATCCCCACGGGTTTCCCATCACCAAATCACCCCTGTGCCACCACCATAGTCCCGTGCATTTCCCTCCCGTCCGTCTTTTAACCAGACATTTAGAGTTTTAGCCTTTCTGCTTCTTTTTGCCTATTTTTGCCTTTGTTTGATTTATTTAAAAAAAAAAACAAAAATTCCCAAACCCTGGGAAGACATTAAACGAATTTCTATATGCTCTATACATTTGTGTGTGTGTGTGTGCTGAGTTGCAAAAGGGCACTTATAACTAACGGTTCTTCTGGGATCTGATCTGTTTAGTTTTATTGCCAAATGTTATTATCCAGAGTAGATATTTCTATGACAACGCTCAAAAAATTGAATGATCACCTTACACATATTAAAAAAGTTGAATATCAACATATAGGGCATATGGTACCCAATTGTTTTAAAAATCCATTTAAATCATTAAATGTTTCCTTCATGAGAAGGATTGGTAGTTGATTCGGAGTCATGTTAAATAGGAGGGAGGAAAGAGAACCCTTTGTGAGCCAAGTGCATGAATTCAAATCAACAAATGCCACCATCTTCAAATAACACTTATTAAATACGCAAGTGCTTGAGGCCTCTGCTCTGTTTATTAATCAAAGAGAGACATATGTTCCAAAAAGATGTGAGGTGTTCCTGGGCTTTTGTCATTTAAGTGATACGTGTGGGAGGTGTAAATGAAATTTTATTGATAAAACACTTCGTTGTTCCTTTGCCTCATAGAAGGCTTTATAGCTGCGGATCCCTCCTCCACGAGGAAAGCACAGCCGGGTTGGGGTGGCAGGCGGGCACCACCCCACCGCTGGGCCCAGGCCGGGGTCCCAGGGTGCTGGCTGGCTGTTTACAATGCGCCCTATATCTCGCAGAGTGGCCGCAGTTGCCCCAAGCCAGACGTGTGTGGCTCACAGTACACTCTTTATGAGCCCAGGGTCGGAATTTCAATGAGGAGCACTGAGGTATGTTTTTCCAAAAGTGGCATCTGGCTCAAGGATTGGTTACGTGAATGACCCAGCAGCTGGTTATACCTGTGGTTTCTGCTCATTAGCCTGAGGTTGTGCTGGCCGCCTCCACTGGCTTTCAGAGCCTGTCCAACCTCTCTGCCCCAGCGCAACACTAGAGACGGCCTGAGTGTGTGTGTGTGGTACAGTCGGGGGCCTTTGAACTCGGTGTGGATACCTGTCTTATGGTGGACAGAGTGGATATTTATTCCCCGGCCTGCACTTATCCGCTAATGACGGGTCAAGTCATTTGGATTTCAAATACAGTGATAATTAATCCCGAGGAAGTTTAGCCTAAGTACAGGTTTCCTTTCCCTTAGAATTGACTGTTTCTCCCCAAAACGGGCAAATGTTTTCTTAAGAAATTAAAAATACTTCTAGATCCATCTGTCTCTGTCATGCTTCTTTCTGTATTTATCTCTGTGGACACGGAGTTGCTCTGGACCTTTGAGAGATGTATATGTTTGCATGTGGGTGCATGTATATTTATAAACAGGGTTTTACTATAAGGGGGGAAAGATTCCTGGTAGAACTGTGGCCAGAAGGGCCCACTTCCTGCAGTAAAAGTCTCTGGACCACACAGAGAATGGCCCCCCTCCAGGTCTCTTTCAGCCCCCATTTCTCTGCCTATTCAGAAGAGGACCAGGGCAGAGAGTTTCTTTCAGTCAGTGCACAAAATATGACCAGAGCTTGACGATATTGCTTTCCAGTGGCCCCTGCATCCACGAACTTGCCCAGCCACTGGGCATTATCTGGAAGGGCACAGAATTGGAGCCATATGGACCTGATGCTGTGCCCAGCCCCATCCTCGGATAGAGGAGATACTTGTAGACAAATCCCAAAGTGTAATATATGAAGCCCTTATCCAGAAGAAATTCTAAACTGCTTAAAGTGAAAGGCCGCTGAGCTGGAAGGCTGTGTCAGACCAGAGCAGCACTCCATCTGTTTTTGCATCAAGAGCACATAGAACACTTAGTACTGGCTTAGCCAATACAGGCCCCAAACCCAACATACTCATGCGTTTGACACTATCCCTTCCTCTGTCTTTTCTCTACCAGCCTCTCTGGCTGGCTAATAAGGGGGGCTGGCAGTGGTGGTGGTGGGGAGAACAAAGAAATAATAAAATCTCTCTGCTCTTTGTCTTTCCTGGAGACCTTCCATCCACTCAGACTTCCGTTTTTTGCCCTTCTGAATTACATTTAGCACATAAGTCTACTACCCCACAGTCAACCTCAGTCTGAGTCCAGCCCGGTCTTGAGCCAGTACTTTTATGCAATTCACACTCCACCCACCTCCACGCACCCACACACTGCATCCCAGAGCATCGGGAACCAGTGTACAACTCACCCAGGCTTCGTGGATGAAGCGCTTACACATCCCTCCCTCCCTATCCAGGCTGTCTAGCCTCTGGCCCTTCATTGGCCCTTCCCGCCCGAATTTCTGTCCTTGAGTCCTTCTTATCGCTCTTCTCCTGCAAGAAGCCCCCTGCGGGCAGTAGCTTATCAGACGTTTCCCAGGAACCCAGTTCCGGTGCAGGCTGGCCATCTCTTCCCAAGCCTGCCCGCAGCGATGCTGTGTTGGTGTCAGGAAACTGGCAAATACTGGTGTACCCGAACCTACCCTTCCTGCACCCCCTCCCATACCCCCCACCCTCCACTCCTGACTTGCTCCCAGAGAGTCAATAGCTAAACAGCGATGGGCCACATGCAGTGTGGGCACTGAATGACCAAGATGGACCTGGTCGTCTTTGCCCCAGAAGTACCTCCAGCTGACTAGTGACCCAGTTTTTAACAAAGCAGGTGTCTCTTTGTGAAAAAGTATTTTCCGTCCAACGTTTAAATCATTAGCTGTTTCTCCAGAGCCTCGAGAATTGCTTTATTTAAATGCCAAGAAGCGAAATTTTCTTGTAGACATCCTTCCAAACTGTAGAACGATCTAAAAGCTAAATAATGAAAGAAGCTTAACAACATTTTACTAATTAAAAAAAAAAAATTTTTTCGGGGGGGGTTGGTTTTTTTGGGGAAAACTTTTTTTTTTATTATTAAATGATGCTTTATATTTTATAAGCCTTATATTGGCTGTAAGCTATTGTCTCTTAAAAAGGATTGCTATAGTCCAATTAAAATAATGAGTAAAAAGTAATGAGACATTAACAAATTCAATTAAAATACCAATTTTAGAAGTATTAAAGTGTGAAAAGCCGTATGTATTTTGGAATTCAGCAAATGCAGCATAATTAGATTGAAACAGGAAAGTGAAGAGAGAAGCAAATTGTGACCAGCCTGAAACCAGAAAAGGCGGCAGAGCAGCCTCACCCCACCACCTGCAAGGATGCGCCCCCCAATTTCCTTGGGGCCTTCTTTGCATTCCTAGGAAAGAGTGGGCCATGAGAAAGCTTATACAGGGAACATTTTTTGAGAAGAAAGTTAGCATCTCTCCTTAGGATGGAAAAAAAGAATATTTATGCTAGACAAAACTAAGGTGCTTCTGAGTCAGGCACTCAGGACGCCCAGCTTCACTTATTCACTTAAAACAAGGAGACTAGTGTGACACAAAGTAGCACTTTAAAGTAAGATCAATGCAGGAACTGAAAGTTGTACCAAACGGTTAGGGGAGGTCCAGGCCCAGGCAGCAGAGGGCTGTGGTGGTGCCAGGCACAGAGCCTCTTGCCTGGTCTGCGGCGGCCACTTTCTCGCTGTGTCCTCGGATGGCGGAGGGCTAGGGGCCCCTCCTGCCTTTCTAAGGGCGCTGACCTCATTCCTGGAAACCCCACTCTTATGACATAGGCATCTCCTAAGACCCTACCTCCTGCTGCGATCATGCTTGGGATGTTGGGGTTTCAGCCCGTGAATTGGGAGGGGTTACAAATATCAAACCATGTATCTTTTGGCTAGATTGAGTCAGTGACTGCTTTCTACTGGAATCAGTGTTGTGAACATTAATTCCGCTTTGCTTTCTGTTTTCTTCATTCCTAGTACTGGCTTTTAAGTTAACCATTGGCTTGGATTTCTTCCTTATTTCTCTTTTTAATTTATAAGCTTTGAGAAAGGACTTTTTTAATGCTGTGTATTTGAAACTTCCTATACTTTCTGACTGAATGCCATTGTTTTATCCCATAAAAGACCTGCCCCATCTAGAGATTAGATAAATACTCATCTACACAACCAATATCTCTTTTTTCAATTTCATATATACAGTTAATATTTTGGTACAAATGTAAAGAACTTTAGCGACAGATTTTTCTTATGAAGCTCTAGTTGTATTGCATTTTTAAATCAGTATACCCAAACCATGTCATTTCTTTTTGCTCCATTGGTTTGTAATGTGACCTTGGTAATATAGCATTCCTGTATCTTATTAGACCTGTCTGACTTTCCTTTCTGAAATCATATAGTCTTCTATGGAATCTTTTCAATATTATACCTGTTAGAAGTATTGTAGCAATTTTACCTGCTTTCGCCTTGCATTACTTTCCATTTTGGGTTGACATAATTATTTTCACCCAATTGTTAGTCAATATGGATCTTACTAAAATTTTGGTTAAAACTGTATCAGAACAAACCACCTCTTTCTTTTTCAAAAACATTTATTTATTTATTTATACAGAACTGAGGTACAGGCCAGAGGAGCAGGGGCAGTGAGGAGATTCATCAGAGACAGAGTGGGGAGCAGAACAGGCAGATCGACCAAGTACACTGCTGAGGGGAGCAGCGGCCGGGTCAGGAGAGGTCTGCCGGGCCAGGTGGGTCAGCTCCCGGGAGGGGATAGAACCTGGCACTGAAGCAGCTGTAACTAACCTGCAGTGCTGGTCCAGGTTGCACCACCAGGGAGGGCCTAAGGCACTATTTTCATGGGAATTTGTCTAGAAATTGGTCTAGAACATTTGTCTAGAAATGTGGTCCCCATCTTTCCATTTTAAGATGGTGAGAAATTTGTATGGCACAGCCTGCCCAGTGCCGGGTAGATTCAACATTATTGATAAAAGACAGTTGTCAGCAAACACAGACTACGGCTAGGCATGGGGAGTGTCTGATCTTCATTATAAAATAGCAGAATGGCAGGCAGGAGGGTCCTGACTTCACTCATCAGCTGCCCTTGTGCTTCCGCTGTTAGTTCTGGTCTCTCTGTGTATCAGGTATAAATTCCTCTGTCTGGATTCTAAGACGCTGACTAACAGCCTGTCCCCTGGCTTATATTCTTCCTGGATTTCCACTCTCACGAGACCAGCCTGACCCCCCTCACCCTCCTCGCTGACCCCAGTTTCACCTTGCAGTGTTCCTCCTCCCTGAGGGCTGCTCTCTCTGCCTCTCTGTCCAAATGGTCACCGGCACCATGGCGCACCTCCTTCCCTACGTTGCTTAGTCTCTAAATAGTCATTTTACCAATGCAATAATTTTAAAAATAACTGACTTTGTAAATATCTGTTAATATTCAGTCCCACTTACCAGAAAATTTTGACACTTGTAGTTTGGGTCAGTTGCTTTTTAAGATGATCCATTGATTACACGAGAAACTAAAGCCATTAGTACTTTCTACTTCAGTAGTGAAATATCTCATTTACGTTTACTATCTTTAATCTGTTGGCTAAAGCTTCCAATAATCCCAAATCACAGTGGCGGTGATGAACGGCCCTGTCTTGTTTCTGTTCTCAGTTGAAACGGAAGTGAGTCAGCACTCGGCATCAGCATTTGTTAGAGAGACCGTTCTCTTTTTAGTTTGTAGCTGAAATTTTAATAAAGACGTGGGGCATTAGTGTCTGGCTCCTTGAGTTTGGAATTAATACTATGACGCCATACTGCCATTCCCAGCTGGAGTCCTGCCACGGCGGGCTGGCCAGGGCGGGCTGGCGGAGCGGGGCTGCGGAGCTCTGTGGCGTCTCCCTCGTGTCCTGCAGGGACTCACTCATTCAGGCTCAGCTCATTCTGGCACGTCTCCCCGGTAGGTTCCAGCCTGCTCTCACTCTTCACAAAGAAAATGAGACCCTGCCTTGCAAATCGACGCCCAAGGGGCAGGCCAGATCATGCAGAGCTGGGGCCACCTGGGTGTCCTTAGCGCTCCATCCTCTGGCCCTCCCGGCTGAGCCCCAGGCCCCCCCACACCCTCGAGTACTTCCACAGGAAGGTCTCTTCTCTCAGCTTGGAGCTTGCCAGGGTGGAAGCGACCAGCAGCCTCTTTGGGGCCACTGAATTTACTCAGGTGGTACATTCAACCCAAATGTACAGCACAGAGAAGGAGGACATGACTGAAACAGCAACAAAGTGAATTCTGGTTAGAGGATTATTTTGAGTGGGAGACAGGAAATCACAATGACAGATCTCCTTGCTTTGCTTTGGGTCCTTCTCTCCCTTCCTCTCTCCGGATCTCCCTCCCCCACCAGGCTCACCTGACCAGAACCCTCCATGACAGACACATTGTCTCCCCTTGCCTGGTAAGAGGGTGCAGCGGTAGAGTTCAATATAGCTTGCAGCAGTTCTAAAGGAGAATGTGATCAGGATACGGTGGCTGTTGGTCGTCCCATCAGCAGAGGCTGGTGACCGTGAAGGCTGTGATGCCTGGCTTCACACCTTTGAGTGTCACCGAGCAGTAAATAAATAGCCAAGAAGGAGCAGAAAGCCAGTGGGCTCGAAAGAGAGGAGAGGGACAGAAAGGAATCCTGCGCTCTCATATTTATAGCTAGGAAAGCAGGGCCATCAAGGAAGACTTGCAACCAGTCACTCTCCATCACTGTTCAGAACAAACACAAAAAAGCAGGAAGGTAAGGAGGGCACGTGACAGGCTGAGGTTTACTCACCAAGGTGACAAAAATCACTCTTTTGCCCATTATTTCCTTCTGAATCTTTGCAAATTGGCTAAACATGTCAGTGCAGAGGAGGCTTGTCACTGAGTTGGCTTTTAGAAACCTCAAGCCTGGGAACATTAGGAGCAAAATCCTGAAAGGATGGTGACCCTCAGGGACTAAAGAAATGAAAAGAATGTTCCCAAGATGCTGAATCCAGAGGGCCTTTAAAGGCACGCAGGGAATACACAGAGGCTCAGGCTGTCGCGCGGGGCCACCAGCCCGAGCCAGAGGGACGGGGCTTCCGAGCTTTCAGTCACATGGCGCTGGGGCCGCTAACACTGCACAACTGAGACATTCTGTCCAAGAGCCGGAGCTTCTGGGAGGTCTTTAACCATCGCCCTGAGCAAAGGGCATTGAGGTAATCTGGGATGGAGGTCACCAACGGATGGAAAACTGTGGTGGGATTCTCACTGGTGAGGACAGAGAAGAGGTTACAGCCTTTCTGCCAAATCCTCTGTGGCTGAATTCAGTGCCCAAGCAATGATTTCCATCCCGAAGGCAGCCTCACGTCGGTGGTATCTCTCTATGGGAGAAAAACAAGTCCTGATACTGAGGCCCACCCTCCAGACGGGACTCGCTGCTAATCTGTGTCCTTTGGGGCCGAGTTCACATGGACCGAGGGGAGGTCTTCTTATCTGGAGTAATTATTTCAGGAACAACAGGGCCCTGGTGAAAGGCAGTGAAGGGTGCTGATGCATGCACTGAACCCGTCCTGTCCTGGGGCACTGGGTGCTGTGTTCTTCTTTGGCAAAATTTCCATTTTGAAAGAGGAGATGGGTGGTTTCTTAACTTAATGAAGAATATGTAAAACCAAATAGAAGGGACTTTTTCTTCCTTCACCCTCCAACGATTGTCTCACTGGATGAAATAATTGACAGCTGACCTCGCAAAGCCTGCTGGTCTGCTCTTCTGTGCGCCACGTGAGGCGGAAACCCGCAGCACACGGCTCTGGCCGAGGGCTTTGACGTCGCCCCGGCACTAGCCTGATGGGGTGTGGCTGTGCCCTCCAGGGTCTGCTGCCCCAAACTAGCAGGGAGGACAGACGTGTGAAGTGAGCAGACACACCCAGCCATGCCCAAGGTTGTCTGAAGGCACGAGATGAGAGCATTCCTCATTTATGTAAGCAATGAGATAAGTGAGTTTTGTTTTGTGGTTTGGAAGTACTTGGGGTGCTTCCTGTGACTAAGGGAGACAGGAATTACATCCTGAGCAGTCACTCTCTGACCCCTGATGTGCTTGCCCACAGGGCCTTCCATTCGACAATCCAAAACACAGCAAACATTTAGCAAACAGGCTGACGCCAACATGTACAACCTGGCTGTTCAACCCCAGCTGTCTTGGGGCTCGACAGCCGTTTGTGGTGTGAGCACCAGGAAGAGGGAGAGAGGGAGCGTTTTCCAAAAGGGCTCCCTGTGGACACAGGTCTCTTGTCAAATGTCCTTAGAATGTTAACTCCTCCTTGTCATCCTCTTCCCTGTTAAGATGGCGCTGGTATGATGTTCAGTAGGTCACTTTTAAAAATTTAATTTATTATTTATTTACTTATTGCATGGAAGAACTGAGGTGCAGGCCAAAGGTGCGGGAGGTGTAAGGGAGGGCTCACCAGAGGCAGAGTGGGAAAGAACAGGCAGATGGACTGAAATACACTGCTGAGGGGAGCAGTGTGGGGGGGGGGTCTGATGCGCCATGTGGGTCACCTCCCTGCGTGGGGGTCAAACTCAGGCCGTAGTAATGATGGCACTGAGACTTAAGCCCTAGGCCACCAGGGAGGCCTTCAGCAGGTCACTTTAAGTCCACGCTAGCACTTGCTGCCTTTCCTGAATTCCATGTATCAGACAGGATTGTCTGATTGTCATATAGCACCCCACCCCCAACACACACACACACATCTGATTGCATTAGAATTAATAGTGTCCTGAGTAGTGAAACATTTTACTTGCTTTTTTATTAAAAACAGCCAAAGTCACCATAATATATTTCCTACAGTGACAGGATGCCTGCTTTTGAGATTAAAAGAACGATGTTTTCTGAGGCACTTACATGGTCCTCTTTCATTTTTAGAATTTCACACTCCATCTGTCTGCAGATCTTGACCACGGCTCTGAAGTAATCTTGCCCTGTCACTGTAGGTCAAACCAAGAAAGAGACTGAGTGTGAGTCTCTCCCAGTCACATCTCACTCATGTCTGCATAGGCCTCAGTCCTTATTGTCACTCTCTTAGAGTAGAAGCCTCATTTCCCTCTACTGCTCCTCAAATCTAAGCTGAGGATGTGTGTATTTAAGCACTTTCTGAGTTACCCCCTCCCCAGTTTGTCCCAGGGTTTCGTTTCACCTCCTAGACAGGCTATTGTTTCCGTCTGTTCTTGCTTAATCGGAATCCTCATTTCCTGTATGACTCTACAGAGGTCTCGAGTCTAGGCCTCTGACGGCTTATAGGTCTAATTAAATTCAATAAACACGTATTAAGTACCTATTTTCCAGGCACTGTGCCAGGCTCTATCCCTTATTTAGAACCAAATTACATACTGTTTTTATGTATTTTTTTTTTTAAGCCTTTCCTCTAGGTATGCCTTCTAGCCAACCTGCAAGACAGCTGGCTCCCCAAGGGCGGTGCCTGGTCAGACCTTTCTCAGAGGCTCCTGAATGCTAAACACAGGCGGCTCATATGCTTCTGGGTGAATTCCACTGTCTTTCAGGTCGGGAACCTGGGGCCTGCATTACTCCGGCACCCTCCTCTATCCCACACCTTTGCCTGCTCCAGAGTCAGAGCAGCTTCTCAGTAGAAAGGGTGTGGACAAATTCTGTTACTTCCATTTCTTCAACTCTAAATATTTTATCCTAAATGCCCTCAGGATAGAAGGTATATTGCCTGCCTTCGTGGCCAGGTCCCCACGACTCCTTTTCTGCTCTCATGAGCTTCCCATAAACTCTGGTTTCCTTAAAGCGAGAGGCTGAGGGAGAGCAAAGCGCCTGGATGCTCTCCTCAGCCTTCCCCTCTGAGGTGTCCCTGCTGGGCTTGCCTCTCCTTGCCCAGCGGAGGGGGAGGGATGCTGGACTTTTGTTCCCTCATGGAGGAAAGAGACAGCCTGACACAACGGAGTCTATTTGGTCAGGTGCCTAAAGCCAGTGTTTGGGGACCGGAGCACAGGACTTCTTACCTCATCTTTGCGTTTAGCCTCTCTATGCCACATTCTACTAATTATGCAGAGGATTGTAGGCTCAGGTCAATGGATATTTTTCAGGTGCACCAATTAGTAGAAAAAGGAGCCTGAGGCACTTCCCATGACATTTAATACTCAGCATTCAACACCCAGCAGAGCGAGACAGGGCTGGCGCTGACTGGAGCATTGGGCTCCACTTAGAACCCCAATAGAGGCTGGAATGCTTGGAAACTTTAGAAAATGGCTCATACTCTATGTACTTTTCCCCCATGCCAAATAAAACAACATTAAGCATTTAAAAGTGATATCAATACCTTTTTTTCTCCTAGCAAAAGCATGTGTTATGGGAAAATAGAGAAAACAAAAATGCAATTATCTTACAAAAACAGGGTCATAGTATATGCACTCCTGTGACTTTGGCTTCTTTACTTTTGCTTTGTACTTTTAAAATTTAATTTATACAATGAAATGTTTTTCTATACCAGTGTATTCCAAAGTGAGTTCTGTGTTCCATGACTAACTACTAAGTTTTACATATTAAAAAAAGAAAAGAGTTCCATGATGAGATAAAATTAAGCAATGCTGAGTTAAATAGCTTTTTTTCTTTCTGCGTAGAACTTTTTTAAAGACCTTAATGAAATAATATGTGTTGTGAGTCTTAAAAATAAGGATATAGTACAATAGCTCTACAATATTTGACCAAGTACATATATATGTACACATATATGTACACACATATAAGATATATGTATATATATGTACACACATATATGTACATATATAAGGTATATGTACACACATATATAATCCATATGTGTGTATGGATATATAATCCACATATGTGTATGCATTTGTGGGGCAAAAAAATTGAACACATTGTGGGAATAAAAATAGGAATAAGAAATAAAACTATAACCAATTTTAGCATATATGCTGGAAAATTTATTGAAACATGTTTTAATTCCTGCTTTGATTTTTACATGAAGCTATGTACAAGTCTCTTTGTTAGCAAAGGGAGTGAGAGGTTTGACTACAGAACCATTGATTCAGCATGTTACCCACTAATATCCAATTTGAGAACCATTCCCTGAAGTCACAAGTGATGGCATGGGGTTCCATGCTCCTTACTCAGCCAAGAGCTGGTATGGGTCTTAATTGTGCTCTCAGAAGAGGGCATCAGTTTTTGCCTTATTGGAGACATAATATGAGCCACATCATTTACCTTACTCTTCTAATTCCATTTTTGGGCTTCATAAAATGACATTGACAGAGGAAACCCTACTTCACTGTAGGTAGGTATGCAAACTGGTGCAACCATTTTGGAAAACAGTGTGGATTTACCTTTAAAAACACTCAAAATGCAAACACCATAGGACCAGCAACCCCACTTTGGGGCATTTAGCCAAAGAACACAAAACCATCAGTTCAAAAGTTATATGCTCTGCAGTATTTACTGTGGCACCACTTACAGTAGCGAGGATGTGGAGACAGCCTAAGTGCCACTAGTGGAGGCCTGGAGCACAGAGATGTGGTCTGTCCACACTGAGGAATACTATTCCATCAAAAGGAAAGATGAGATGCTGCCATCTACAGCAAACTGGAATTAAATGTAGTAAAGTAAGTTAGAATGACCAAGATAAACACTGGACATTTATGTGGCAGATGACACAACATAGCGAAACACTTATGAAAACCAGCAGAAGCTAATTAAACAACAACAAAAAAGTATTCTGAGATTGGGAGAAAGAAGGGAGGGATAAAGGATCAAGGAGTATGAAGGTGTGAAGACTGAGGTTGGGGAAGAGGCTATCTAGACACGAGGGCACAGGAAAGAAACGACCTTTTGGGAATCTAACTGCATATACCTGGTGGAAGAATTAAATATGTGGAGCTTGTGAAGAAATAGATTGGCCAGAAAGCAAGCTCTCTGTCAGTGCTCTGTAAAACCTGATTTAGAACTTCTTATGAAATTGAAGCAGAAATGTTCGCTGCTGGAAGGTGTCTCTCAGGGAACCACCTCCCCTGAGTATCCATGTTTTCTTTGAATTTGTTCTCTCCCTGGATGTGGGTGTACCCAGCCAGCATCTTTGTTTGGCTTCTCATGAGCCTATTTGTCTCGGCTCCTGCAGTTGTATATGTCCTGTGGTTTCCCATTTATTCTGTGTTTAAATGAAAAATGTATATAATTTCTCTCTCAAGTGAAGTTATGCTTATCAGCATTTCACAAAAAAAAAAAAAAAAGCAGTTTGAAGACAAATCTGCAGCAAATGAGCCAATGAGCCACTTGGTGCTGCTGAAATGGTTTCTCTAAAAAGCAGAGATTTCAGAAACAGCTTATCCATCAGTAGCTCTGATGGCACTTTGTGGTTGCTTTGCACAAACATACCCCCTTTCCCTCCCAACCCTATCACCACAAAAGATAATTGACTTGCCGTGTTGGCTGTTTTCCTTTGGAACGAAGCGTCCTCCCTTGCCCATTCTGTTTATCACAGCGGGTGCTGGGAAACCTCCTCAGATGCATCTCCAGCAAGGGCAATGCACCTCGTCAGGGCCAAGCAGGCAGCCTTGCCTCAGGCGAGCGTGAAGGTGGATGATCTTTCCAACTTGGACTTGTCTCCTGATGAAAACATACCATGTCAGTGAGTTTTTGGTATTTAAGTCATAAATGTTTGAAAACTCTAGTACTCATGTGGAGTAAATGTGAAGGGGTATCTCTAAAAAAAAAAACACTTCCTCATGTTCTCACCTGCCTCATCTGTCCACATGTAGGTCTATGACTTTCTCAACTTTCTCATAGTGACCTAGTTGTTTTTCAGGTAGTATTTGTTTAGCTATTTATTTGCTTGAGGGAATTGGTTGAACACACAGCATTGGCTTAGAGGGCGTAAGGTCACACCCTTCAGGTGAATGTCACCACACCCAACCCCACCAGGGCACCCATAGTCCTCCACCATAGTCCATTAGGTGCCCTCCTGTTTTGCTCTCTCCACCTCCACCCCCTCTGGTAGCCTTAATTTTCAAAAATGTCCATGCATTATTCATTCTGAAGCGTTTGTGGTGGCTGGAGGCTGTGCTGCTCAGAGGGGTTGTCCATTATCTGGACTTGGCCAGAGATGATTAGAGTCCACATAGAAACCCAGCTTGCAAGTATCATTATTGGTGACATTTGCTAATTGGTGACCTGACATCAACGGTTGTGCTGGGACTTAAAGAAAGTGATCAGGTGGAGGCTTGCAACAGGTACATTTTAGTTGAGGATAACAATTTGGAATTGCAAGCTTTGTAAGTTTGGGAAGATCATTTTGACCAACTATATCTGTCTTCTGTGATGCCCAACATCTTCAGACCATTTTCCTTATTCCAAGAGTTTTTAACCATTTGGAGAATGCTTGATGAAAGTTATAGACTGTTTTTCTAAAGTACTTCTCATGAGCTCTGAATTTCAACCCCTCTAGCCAAGGCTGTCGCGAAAATTCTTACCATGTTGTGGAAATGACTGTGAGCCATATATTGCATGTAAGTCTTGCAAATGCCATTGCTGTGTCTGTTTCATCGGAAACTACAGATTAGATAAGGGGGCTAGCCTGAAGTCACTCAACCATTAAGAGTCAGTTGTCCCTTCCACATGTCTCCTTTCCTTCTTTCTCTGACTTACCATCTTAACTTCCCTAATCAAGCTCAGGGTCAACCTGTTACAGTGTCTTTATCTGGCGTCCGGCTACTGTTTGCTTTAAGTAATGACAAACAAACTTCCTTGGAGGTACTTATCAACCAGACAGCTCCACCACCCTGCTTGTTTACAGAAATCAGATATGTGTTTCTGATGGCACAAGAGTGACAGTGTGTGAGGACTTAAGTACCTCTTCCAGGGGTGGCTTTGACTAGAACACGATTAGGCCTATGGCTTAAGTGATAAAGAGCACGAGATAGTGCATGGAAAGGAAGCTTTGCATTTTTGTGTGGGGCCAGAACCAAGATACAGAGTTGGAAAGTCTCTTCAGACTTAGATTCAATTGTCCAAAGCATTCAGGCTATCCATTATCAGGGTAAGGTTTAGCTATTAGAATATTCGGGACCATCAGCTCATTAGAGAAGCTTGCTATAGAGAAAAAAGGAAGTCATAGAAAAAAAAATTATTTTTCAAGCTCCCTAACAGGTCACTTTAGGGCACCAGTGAGAAGCCTGTGAGAGGAGGTTTTACTGCTCCTGTCAGCACCTCCGGGGGGTCCTTTCCACATTCTGTTCTTCCATTTCTCCTGGAGGCAGCTGATTTTAGGCTGAAAATTACCATCGTGTCAGTTCAGCCAAGTAGAAGTTGCATCCAAGTCATGCCAGCCCCACCCTGACAGGGTTGTGGGTGAGTCAGGCTTTCCCTAGGATTCAGGGAACCTTATGTGAATCCAGAGAAAATCCCTCAGGAAGTCACGCCTAACCATAAAGACAGCCAGGCCAAAGTGAATCTATCACAGGAGAAAAACACTATCTCCCTGGTGATGAATAAAGGTCTGTTCCCTGGATGAAGTGCCCCTGAAGTGCCACCCAGAGCCACTCACTCCTCGGTGGTGCAGTGCACCGCTCAGCTGACCGCAGACCTGGAGACCGGCTTCTCTTCAGAAGCCATAGGCTCTCGGTCCAGCTTCTCCATTTCCTTGACTGAAGTCTCTCCCATTTGCTCTGGCAAGTGAAGGAATTGGGTCTTTGATGGGGCTGACTCAGATTCAGCCTGACTTCTTTCTAACCACATCTGTCTTTTGCCAGCTAGAGGCAACTAGAGGCATCCCTATGTCGGGATGTCCTGCTTGTCTGAAGGACCCACTGGCCTTTCAGGCAAATGTGAGGAAAGATGGATGGGCATAAGCAAAAGCACATGCTGGTTTTAGAACAGAGAGGGCATAGGAACCACTTTGGTGTTTTGCTAATCATTGTTCAGCAAAATATATATTTGCTTAAAAATTTGGAAGACATTGGGTTGACCCATATGGCAGAGATTGCTCTACTACACAGTTTCTTTATTTCTCCGTCTTTTATGTGTTCATATTCATTGCAGACCTCGAGGGGTAAGGTAAAGGATGCAATATTTCCCAATATTCTTGGGCTGAGACACTTTTTAAGTGAAGCGTCCCACAGTTTCTCTAGAAGTGCACATTTCCAGGGACGACCGTGGAGTCATCTTGTAATAAAGCATCTGGTGTTTGTAATGAGAATGCTGAATGTGTAGAAAAGATTGTTTTGCTGGTAAAATATACTTTATGATGATGACCTAGCCTATTAAAAGTAACTCAAAATGAGTTTTTATTTTTTAAGTCATAATAAGACAGGGCATCTAGATATAAGACTGGCGAATATGCTTATTCTACAACATGAAATCTTTGCGGAACTGGCTCAAGATGAGTTTAAAGAAATTGCAGAGGACCCCCTGATGGAACATTACATAACTTGTATGACATATCACACACTTGTATGATAATACAAATGTATCTTAATAATATACAGTATATTAAAACAGTCCTTATTTTTCAGGAGATATATACCAAGTCCATTGAGAATAAATAGAAGTCACAAAAGTGTTAGTGCCACAGAAGATTGGTTACCTATTTGGAAAAAAGAAATTTAGCTTCTTCTTGCCACTACATATTAAAATATAATTTAAAACCAATGTGCAGCAATAGAAGTAAATAGAACTATGAAAACTAAAGGAAAGGAAAGCTAAATATATATTGAATCTTTAAATGAAAGGCAGAGGAGCTAAAAATATTCCAAAAAATCATAAAAATTAAGACTGACATGTTTGAATATCTAAAAGGTAAAGTTTTGTGTGCCCAAAGAATCGAAAGCTGGCCAATAAACTAGAAAGGCCACTAATTATTAAATGTTGCTACATAAGGCCCTCCCTGGTGGTGCAACGGGCTAGGACGCAGCACATGCAAGCGAGCGGCAGCCGCTTCAGTGCCAGTTCGATCCCAGGCCCAGAGGCGATTCACATGGTGCAGACCTCTCCTGGTACAGCAGACCTCTCCTGGCCCGCACACTGCTCCCCTCAGCAGTGAACTTCACCTGTTCTGCTCCCCACTCTGTCTCTGGTGAATCCTCTCACCACCTCCACACCTCTGGCCTGTACCCCAGTTCTGTATGCATAAAGAAATAAATCTTTTTTAAAAGTTACTATATAAAACACGTATACTTAGCCTCAAGTAATTACATGAAAACTCATCTGAGAATTCTCTAGGACAAGTTTTACTCCCAGAAGCCAATGGAGAATGTCTGTAATAAAGAAAACGGGATGCAACAGTTTCTACCTTGCCAAGGCTGTCAAGGAAAAAGACAAAAATCAATGCAGCTTGCACATATTCATATAGTTTCTTATGGTATTTAACTGGCTCACTATAGTTGTGTTGAATAACTGAAGAAAGGGAGTAATGCTTTGGGCCAGGGCTGTGCTCCCACAAGCCGCTCGGCCTTCCTGTGCATTCTACACAACTGCTTAGCTCTGTCCAGGGCTGCCGTTGAGGGGCGGCGTTGTGGACAGGACGCCGTCTGCTCCCGGGCCCCATTTCTCTTTGCTCCCTCTGTCAGGATGAAGATGGATTCCAGCAGGACCACAGCCAACTCCACACCGGTTTTACTCTGGCCTGGCTCTTGTTAGCAGCAGCAGCCAAAGAGGCATTTTTTGAATGTTTCATAATACCTGATTTTTTTTTTTACGTCTTTCCTCCCTGTTCCTTTTGATATTTGAAGTTCTTGATGGAAATGCGCAAAGTCTGAGCCATGGCCGCAGCAGCATAGGGCTGCTCCGTTTAGCTTTGGGGCGGGGGGGGGGGGGGGTGTCAGACCTCGTTGACAGTGCATTTGTGACAAGGAAGAGTGCTAAGAACGGGGTGACTCTGGGGGAAGAAAGGAACATCCTTGCCGTTGCCTCGGAGGAGTCTCTGATCCTCCCAGTCACGATTCCCCCTTGTAACTCTGGCTTTGCAGCACCCCCACATTCTCCAGGGAGCATCACGATGGGCCCACAGACTTGCCCAGGGTCAGAGGCAGCAGGGGTGGGGGTGGGGCAAGGATTTACAGGGAGGTGGCTAAGAGGAAAAGGCAATAAATCTCAGGCCCGTGGGACTGGGACAGCAGACTGTACTGGCAAATCCAACAACTGCCGGCTCTGGAATGTGTCGGCGTAAGATCAGACTAACTGTTACCTGGTAAGTTGTCAGAATTCTAAGAAACATGCAGATCAAACATGCTGCCACTGGGAGGTATTCCAAATGCCTTTCAGTGTGTATCTGCTGAAACGAGGAGGCTATTAAAGCACCCTTTAAAAAGTCCCATTAAAGTAATAATGCAATAAAAGGGGTGTATCATCTGAGAGCTTTCAGAGCAGTGGGAATTACTGGAGGGTTTCATCTTCCTTTCCCTCTGTGTGCTGAGCAGTGGCCTGAGTTTTGTTGCCCCTAAGCAGTGTGACACAAGCACCTCCACCACCACGAAGCTCTAAGGTGTGCCAACTGGCCCATGTGGATCTGCATGAGGTGTGGGGATGGCAAACACTTGCAGGGAATGAGGATCAGCAGATTACCATGAAAAGGGACATCTTGATTCATTGTTTCCTTGGATCCAATCTTGTGCCCAGGAAAATAATATAAGAGATGTCAGATATTGCATTTACCTTCCGTTATAAAATCATTTAAGAATTGAATGGCATGATGCGTGAATAGCTGAGAGAACAATCAAGGCCTCTTGAGGTGTTTTCGACTTTTTGCTGCTTACAAATGGTTTGATTAAATAAGAGTACAAGCTGGGTATTTGCGATCCTACCATTTACCTTTCTGCTATCTTGGCTGCATTTGTTAAAAAGAGTTATCACTGGAGCTTTGCTTTCTGTTCAAGACAGTGTACACAGAATTAGGAAAATTGACTGTTGGTCTTTTGTTTTCAGGTCACATGCAAGCTAATGACTTTAAAGTCTGCAGTATTCAATTTGGGAAATCCAGAGTGGTCTCATCCTACTGCCTTTTGTAGGGCTGTCAGCTTGAGCAAATAAAACTTCAGATGCCTAGTCAACACTAAATTTCAGATAAGCAATGGATAATTTTAATATGAGAATTCCATGCAATGTGTGGGGTATACTTATACTAAAATAAATATTGGGTATTTATCTGAAATTTAAATTTGGCTGGGCATCCTGTTTTTATCTGGCAGTTTCGGTTTGAAGCTTTTCATGTGCTTGTCAGATCGTCACTATGTGTCAGTGAAATGATAGTGATCATTTAAACATCTTTGGAACGAGTATTTACACTTTCGGGCCTCTCAAATGCTTTTTTCAATTTGGAGATATGATTGGCATATAACTCTATGTCAGTTGAGATGCCCAACACATCATGCTAACACTGAAATATTACGATGTGATGACGCCATGACCTTAACTAGCACCTAATGACAAATGACCACTTTATGGATGAAGAGGACCCATGTGGTGTTCAGGAGTAACTGCAGCTCCCAGGAGCTCCAGACTAGAAATCAGCCCTAACGAGATCACTACCTGCTCATTGTATGTCTCCTTTGACATATAAGCCGCTGTTGAGCTCCATTGTCCCCATGCTTAGTAATGGACAAGGGAGACAAGAGAATCTATTTTCTTTAGTTTGGGACTTCCATCACGTCCACTGATGACCAAATTGGAGTAAATAACCTTCCAGGATAGTTGTTTTTTGATGACATTTAGTCCTTCTCTTTGTCTCTTCATTTACTGAATTCACACTTCAAAAGCATCTTGTTGTCCTGTTTTTCTAAAATGAAGAATAAATCAAATGCAAACGTTGACATTCTTCCCTTACATACCTTTTTTTTTTTACAGTGGTAAGAGAAAACTGTGTTCCAGGAAGTATACATTTTCATATCTCATTATGTCAAAGACAAGACTTAAGAAAAGCATAAATCTTTCAAAATTCCCATTGGGAAACATGACCCCTTGAAAGTGTATGATTCCCGCAGTCATGTCCCTCTAGTTCTCCCATCTCTGCTGCTGCTGTCCCCTGGCACGCCAAACTCAGCACGCACTGCTAAAACTAAGCCCCGTTCTGAGCTTTCCATAGGTGGAGACTCACCAAGAATCAAGTTCATATTTCTCCTCCATTCCCAAGAGAAACAGTCTGGTAGACCCTGAGAATACAGAGCTGGAAGAGTAGTCATTTCTTTCCAGGAACATCAAGTTTCCTGGTCACTGTCACACGTAAACAGGGAGTCTGCAGAAAACTGGAGTGTTCAAAGAACACCCCTTTGTTGAAGCAACAGCTGGTTATTTCAGAGGTTAGTCTGGGGTTCTAGTTTTTTCCAGTCTAGGGTATTCTTGAAGTTCTCTTGGAAGAGCGGTTAGGTTGACTGGTTAGGTTGATTGGTAAAGACATTTTTTTCACAAGGATCAAACTTCTGTTATAACAGTCTTGCCAGTGACAGTTACATGTGAGGCAGAGAGCAAGCAGTTACGAGTGTTTTAGATGAAGTCATAGGTGGCAGCTGTAATTTATCAATGTTGTTTTCTGTTTCATTAATGATGATCTTACTTGGTGATTTGTTTAAGTATGTCCTAGTGATTTAAGAATTTCATCCACCTATCTCGCAAGTACTTCCATAGAAGCGATCTATTTTCTGTGGGCATTTGATTGTAAAGCTTTTCTTGACTGTGTGGCCCCTCTTCTCCACCCCATTATCTTTTGTGACCCTCTTTATATTTCTAAGGACCCCCCACATTCACACAGCCAGTTTATTCTCATTAAACCATTCAGTAATTCACAAAATACCTACTACATATCAGCTGCAAGGTATTCTATGGACAGAATTTCCATGTCCTGGGAGGTGAGAAAGGCTTCATGCACTCGATAAGACATCACCTGGTGTTACAGGAAACACATCGGCAGCGTGTGGCCCAGAAGTGGGAGGGACTTCTGCCACTGTAATTAAAACTTAATATCATTTTTCCAATGTTAGAGATCTTGAACTTTTTTAGTAGTATAATCTCAAGCTACTCAATTATGTTGAATCTGTTTCTACATCATGACACAGGCAGTGACAGATTCCATCTTGAATATTCCAAAGATTCATGCATTGTCCTTGTGGCTGGTTATCATGACAGGTCATAAATAATCAGCTGATCGAGAGAATGAATGTCACGCTGAGGATAGCTAGAAAGTTATTAGTCATCACATGCTTTACAATGCCTCAGAATGGATTCATAGGCAGTGTGTATTATCTGTTGTCATATAACAAATTACCACAAACCGAGTGTTAAAGCACCACAACTTATTTCCTTACATCTCCATAGTCAGTTGCCCAGGGATCCTGGGTCTTAGAAGATTGAAAATAAGTTGTCTTCTGGGGCGGGGGCTGTCACTGAGGCCCAGAATCCCCTTGCAAGTTCGCTCAACCCTGGGAACACTTCAGTTCCTGCCACTGTTGGATGTAGGTCGCTGTGTCCTTGCAGGTTGTCAGACAGGTAGCGGCTTGCTCCCAGACGTGTGGCTTTCTACATGCCGTGTCTTTATTCTCCAAGTCCCACAGAGATAGCCTTGGCACTTCTGTTTTGCTCAGTTGTCTGCATGTCTGTATACTATCAGGGTCACATCCTCGCTCCTCTGTGTGTGCCCAGGCATCCCCCACCCTCTCTCACACCTCCCACCTCCTTCTCGCTCCCCTTTCCTCTGATAACCAGCCTATTTTCCACTAAGTCTGAAGTTGGCTTTTGCTGTGCTTTGCCAGTATGGCTTTTGTTTTTCTGTTCTACATGCAGATAAATGAAACCGTCTCATATCTGCCCTTCAATGTTTGCATTTCATTTAGCATCATCAACTCAAGATCCAACCATTTTGTCTCCAAAGAATTGCTTCATTAATATTAGACAGCTGAGAGTATTCCATTGAGTATACACTCCGATCCAGTTGTCTGTTGACATGACTCTTGCTCTTTGTAGCTCTTCTTTCTGGAAGGGCCCGGTCACTTCTCGGGGCTCACCTGATGGGTCCCACATGTCCACCATCTCCCTTTAATTTATCGCGGACATTCACCTTCGGTAAACGGGGCCATACCTGCAAAATCTTTTCACTTTTGCTATATAAAGTAGTAGCTTCATGATCAAAGTGAACTCTGTCCTGTCCTCAGTTATATATACAGCCAGCAGGAGGGATGCTGCACTGTGTATACAAGGGGAGCTCAGGATCCTGGCTGTCATAAGAATTGATGCTGGGAAATAAGACCTCATAGGAAATGGCAAATTCTGACATGAAATGGATCATGTCTGTTTTCAGCACTTGGGAAGGAGGAATCATCTTCCTAAGCCAAATCATCTGAAATAAGTGGGGAGGACATTTTTCTCTTGAAGGCCACAGTAGATGCTTAGCTAAGATGCAGTAAAAGGAGAAGGAAATGAGCTCAGAAAGAGATTTTTAATCTTTTACATTAACAAGCTTTATAATTAACTATCTGTTCAATCAAAATCATTCAATCCACTATATACAAAAACAAAAAGGGACTAAGGCTCAAATCGCTCCTATGCAACTTCTAAAGTCTTTTAGCACTTTTTACACTGTGTATTTCGTTTGTAATAACACTTAAAATGTTTTTGTAAGCATGAGATTAAATGCAGTGCCTCAAAGAATAATGTCTTCCACACATTCTAAATAAATTGAAAGAATGTAAACCAAATAGTTGATTTCTGAGAAAACAGTTTAGTTTCAGGAGAGGACTATACAAGGACTTGATCAATAGCTAAATTGGAAAGCGACTGGTTTCATGTTGGCAAATTGATTTTGTAATTTACTTGGGAATCCTGAATGAATGGTGAGAAAATGATAAACATCTATTTTTTCCTTCAGATGAATTCAAATCATACACTACTCTCTTTCACCTACATTTCTCTGTGTCTTCTCCACTGCTTTCATTTGCCTTTAGAGGTCAAGGTCAGAGAGGGAAAAAAAGGGTAGGGCAGCAGTCTGAGACTTTACGACAAACACAGAGATAAATGAGGCGACTCTTCCCCGGAGCACTGTACTAAAAACTAGTAGCTCCACAGAAAAACAGTAGCTGCCTTGCATCTTGGGTGGCTTTGCCTGGTGATACATCACATTTATGAAGGAATGTGTTGTAGTTCATTAACTTGCCTATCCTATTATATTTGGTTACAATGGGAGACTACTCAAAAACAACATGCCTGAAATTGAAGACAGATGGCCAAGTAAAGAATTAAAGACTTTAATTTAATCATTTACTATTTCCTTTTTTTATTGTGCTTTTCTCTCCATTTATTACAAGTGCCATGTAAGGACATTTACACATTTGAAAAATAGTCATGTGTCTTTGGAAAGTAAGCAGCAGGAGTTATGAGACAGGCTGAGGAGAGTGGTATTTGTCTTCAGTCATGCTGTTTCTCTCTACTTTTACCCAGGTTTATGATTACAGAAAAATAAAGGGGAAAATTTTATTTTAGTTCTATTACTGGCAACAGGGGAGTGAGCCGAAAACATCTGACTTGGAAAGGGAGAGTTCTCAATGGTTCCTTATTCAAAGTGAAAGTATATGAGACTTCAGTGTTGTTACTTGTTCTGGCACCTTGGGGCTCATAGAGACACCAGAACCATTTCTTCAGGCTTTGTCCTTGGAGAACTGTGCAAAAGCAGACATTGATTTCTGGTGAAACACACTGAGAGATCCCTCTGTGCATTTTAAGGGTCATTTCTAGAACCTTTAATCAGTATCAGAACTAGTAAGATTAAATAGTTCTTGGTAAACAATTCTGAGCACTGTTGTGCAGATGAGTGCCCCCAAGTTTTGCCAAGCTATTCATATGATAGTGTTTGAGAGGCAAATCGATTTGCAGGCATGAGTGCAAGGACTGAGTCAAGCAGAAAATAACACTTGGGAGACATTTTAGATGCCTGGTTGAAGGAAGAGTTACTGCTCCTTTCTGCAAGTCTCGGGTTTTGCTTAGGAGAAAGACAATACATCTGAATGGTTATATTCCTTTCCCTTTCTAGAGGAGAAAGTGATAACTTTTTCAGTTGTCACATGAGCTGTTTAATGTCCATCAGATGCCTGTGGATAGGGTATTGCTGTCTTGCTGGAGAGGAATAACCACACAGGCAAGGGCAAACAGCGAATTTTCATTCTGTTTACATTTCGATTCCCAAAGATAATTGTTTAGTCAAGATGTTTAGCCTTGATTGTGGGTCATTAAGGGTCACTAATAAAAGACTCTGTTTGGATTTTCCAAGTTTGTTTGAATCTGTGTGCATTTCCCCCAGGAATTGGAGCTGCATCAGTGCTTCTCCTTTGACTTTTAATGATGGTGGCATGAAGTGGCATTTCAACTACAGGTCACATTTAGGATGTGTGAACACAAAGACAGTTGATAAGCTGATTCACGTTGGTAGCAGAAAAGCTGTAGCCTTTAGAAGGGGAAGTGATAAATTTTGTCATCTAGATACTTAGCATGTCACCTTTCACTGTCAAATAGATACTTTCACATGTCACTACAGTCCCTGGATATGTGACAGACTATGAAAAATACAGGGTTTGCCTGCCTTTGTACACTTTTATGACTTTTTATTAAGTTATTAATTAAGTCAGTATGCAAGTAAATGCATATCATGCAGATTAAAATTATTTTAGGTCACCCATGATCTTATAGGTTAGTTAAAATTTTGTTAGTAAAAATTTAAAGTATAATTGCATAGGGTATTAGAACTTTTCTCTAGAAGTCAAATCTTGTTCTTTATTGTGTTGGTAATAGGAAAAAACAAAAAGGAGCAACCTCCATATGCAGCTATAAAAATTTCAGCAATGCCCCATGTTATTAAGAGTTAGGGTCTACATGTCTGTAGGCTTAAGACATTTAAGTGATATCAGATGAGATGCATTGTTTTGAATGTGTCATTTGCAATTAATAATATGGATTATGCTTCTTATTAACAAATGCAAATATTCATTGATATTGTTAGAGATGGAGTATCACATTGAGAGCCGGTATCATGTACTTAATCAGGTCAGTTCAGCTGCACAGTTAGATTGTTTCATGTTGTTTTTTTCCTACAACAAACAAATGAAAGAACAGCGATGTTAGTTCCTTGAAGAAAGTTGTAAGCTTTGTGTTACAGGTGCTAACTTTATGGGTCAAAGGAAAGTAGCTCTTCCAGATTGTAATCAGAAACACAGAGATCAGAGGAAGGTAAGCAGAAGAAGACGCATTAGTTTGTGTCAGGCATTGCCATTAGATTCTGGACAAATAGTATTTTAAATCCTAGGCGTTAGTGCCACTTTATAGATGGATTAGCCACAAGTGAGTGCAGATGGGAAACTGCCCCAGGTTGCCAAACTCAGGCTGGCAGAAGCACCTGATGACAGCACAATGAGAGTCACAGCTCCTCACCTGCTTCTCATTGGTGCAGGGCCCTGGCTGAGCTCCCACATACAGAGATGACATCCTACGGCACATGGATTATATTATTAATGTAATACTTTACATGGACTATTTCAGGTTAACAGGGCAGTCCTCATTTTTTTTTGGAGACGTAGCGTGCATCTGAACATTATCAGCAAAATTAAACCTCATAAATTTTTGCACATCTTTCTTAGGCAGAACTATATTTTCTTTAATTATATTTTTGCATTCATCACTTTTAAAGTACTTTCAGTGCTTCTGCTTTGTAAAGTACGCATCCTTAGGCAGTGTAAATCCTTTTCTGCTTTTCAAATTCATTCCATATTTACAACCGTTACTTTGTTCTTAATTGGGGCACCTCTATCTATCTGATTCTGTGGTTAAAGTCTCAATGGGGTGGTGCAGCAGGTCAAAGCACAGCACTAAGAAGCTAAAGCCACTTCAGCATGAGTTTGATCCATGCCTGCCCCAGTGGTGACCCACATGGCGCGGCAGATCTCTCCTGGCCTACCCGCTGCTCCCCTCAGCAGTGTACTTCATTGATCTGCCTGTTCTGCTCCCCACTCTGTCTCGGGTGAAGACTCTCACCGCCTCTGCACTTCTGGCAAGTACCCCAGCTCTCTATGCATAAATAAATAAATCTTTAAAAAAAATCCCAATATTTCTGATAACTATTAAATCTGGAAGGCTCTTTGGGATTTCGGGAAATGGACTTCCCAATACTCCCTAATTCTGCCTCTGGTTCTACCCCACACCATGGGGAATAGAAGCAGTGAAGTCCAAGGAAGAGCACTGTGCCTTTGACTGGACATGAGTGGCCCCTTCTGGTTGTGATGTAGTTACTGATTAGCCACAAAACAAAATTTCACTGATCTGTCATACTACAGAGGTGGTTTGCCTGTGAAGTAAAACCTCAGGTGCTGTGGTAGGCAAAGAGAAAGAAGAAATGTAGAAATTCAATGTTTGTACCAGGCATTGCACTAGGGGCTTTAAAACTTTATATTAAATTGAGTATTTCCTGATGCTGAGGGGTACGGGTTATGAATGTTGTTTGGATATAATAAACTAGAATGGTGGTGGTAAAGCCGTTAAAGACAGGAATATGGATCAAAAGAATAGTAGGCACCCATGGTCAAATTGAAGGAATGAGTTGAGTCAGGAGCTCCTAGGCTACAGAGATCCTGAGTAATTTCCTGAACACGCCTCAACCTGTGTTTTTATGTGGAAAGTGGAGATAATGTTTCTCAGTTCATTAAGCTTTGGGATGGATTAAATAAAAGAATGCAGGACCAGTGTTTACTGTCTGATCCTATTGGGTAAGCACTCATTAAATTGTACCTTTTATTATTTATTATTAGGATTGTTATTAACATTATTACTATTATTATTGTGTCTAGGTGGCATTTTGGTTTACCCTCTTCTCTTCAATGTTGAGTGTTGTCCACTTAATAGCTGTTTATTAAATTCCCACTAGAGGTAGGGTTCTGAGGTTATTGGGATATAAAGGTGAACAAGATACTGCAAGATCTCATACCTAGGCCGGGAAACAGGGCTCTTTGCCTCCTTGGGACTCAAATAAATTCTTAGGAGTGATAACACTGATTCTTTATTAATTGGGTTCTGTGATATAATTGGGTTTTTTTAGACTATTAAACCAAATCAGTCGTTACCAGAAGGGGAGGAGGTAGGGAATCAGTAGATCAGGTTAAAGGGGTCAATTGGATGGTGAAGGACAGTTCTAGACTGTCTATGAGATGTATGCACAGTGGATTCTCAATAATGAATACCTGAACGATATACACAGTTAGGATGCAACTCTATCTCTCTCTATGTGTTCATATGTATACATACATGTATCTTGACTGTGTCCTTGGGCTATTGTATTAGGGTCCCTGCTCATTTGCTCACACTGGATCATTGCATAAAGAGAGACAAACTAAAATTCAGCTCTCTCAAGAAAACTGGGAACGGTTCAAGAAGAAAGTAACCCTTCATCATTATGTCCAGCTGGGAGATGCCATCTTGATTCTTAGATCCTCTTTCCTGTCTCCTCTCTCTTCTTTCCATTTTCTTACTTGATAGGTAAAAATTGATAAAAGATGGATTGCAAAAATCTGATCTGGGATAAAAAAGTGATTGTTCAGCCATGATATGAATGGTTGAAGCTCCGTCATATTCCCAACTTGTGTTCAGATTCCACCTGCAGCATCATCCCTCATCAGTCTCATTGCATACTGTTCCTCAAAATTTCTTGGAAAGGACATCCACTTCTTTCAATGGCAGCCTAACCTAGTTCTCGAAAACTCTTCAATGTAGTATGACCACACACTTCATCATCAGAAAGGTGATATGTTTGAAAGTAAATGGTAGAAAGCACTAAGATGAATTAAATTTCATACATTTCCTAACTAGGTTGATACATATATTTTATGATACATCATATAATTATATAATATATAATCTATGACAAAATTTATGGTATGAAATTCTGCTTTTAATCTACATATAGCAAGTTTATTATGTTCAGCCTCTTTAAACATTTATGCATTTTCAACAGAATTGTGTCTTCTGGTTTTCCTGGGACCAAGAATGTCACAATAACCCCTTTGTGGATGATAGTTGTCAACAAATTTTGTGAAATATGAGTTCACAAATTTAAATTTTTATTAGAATATAATTATATTTTTCTAGTGTATTATTGTTGAGTGAATGTATTGCAAAAAAAAAAAAAGAGAGAGAACCAACACAATAAAATAGCTAAATAGTTGAATATTAAATTGTACAAAGTTCTGATAAAACCACTGTAATAAGGGTTCAATTCTGTGACCTATGTTCATGGATAGGGTGCTTGGCCTTTGTCCCACAAATGCTCCTAGCTTACATTTTTCCACACTGTCATCTGGCCTTGCTCACTGAGGGCCAGACTGCTTGTGTGCACCTTTTCAGTCACAGCATGAAAGATAGCACCCTAAGGAGCTTCAGGGGCAGTAGCTTCCCCTGCTCATCCATCTGACTGTCTGAGGTTGCATACAGGGAGTTGCCCTTAGCTGTGTGAGTTCCAATGCGCTGATTTTATCCACAAGCTCTCTGCATGTTGGCATGCTGTTCTTTAAAGGGAAGTATTTATGTCATAGCTGGAAAAGAATGGGGAAGAAAAGTCACAAGCAGTACCTTTTTAGATTGAGTCACATCTTAAAAGTGAGAATCCTGTCGATTAATGTTCATCTCATCAGTTGTAGTTTAGGCCCTGGGACAAGCTGAGATGTTTAAAATAGAACTGTGGTGATTCTGACTCAGCATCAGTCACACATTCAGAAATGCCACTCGATCCTTCTAGGGGCTGAAATGAATGCGTGAACTTTCTTACACTCTTCCTCAAATATCGTGTCTCCTGGATGAAGGTAACTTGGTGGCCAGACCATCCTTCTTAAGAATGTGGCAACTGGATCAACGTCATCGCTGGATGGGACATAAAAGCAGCACTGAAAGGGACCACGCACTGCATTTCCTTAGGGGCAGCCTTATATGGGCTCCTTGTGATGTATCAGGTCATGCTGTGGCCTCTATTGTACTTGCAGCTGCGTCTGAATAACCATTGAGATTCCCAATTTGTACCAAAACACTTGAGTGTGATTATCTAGGCCATGGGATATTTATTTAAGTGAATTCCACACTAAGTCCTGCTTTCTTTCTCAAAACTCGGAATTACAGAGTCAGTCTGATATGCTGTTTCTCCCTTATCCCTCTTCTCCTCTTTGCCTCCCCTCTTCCTTCCCACAGAGGTTGTTCCTGGCATGATGTCTGCTAGGGAGTAGGATACCACCTGAGAAGCAAAACAGACCCAGAAACAAATCATTCCACTCACGTCTTAGAGTAGGCTTCAAAGAAAAACAAATTCCGTACCAGCCAGACCCTGAATGGAGGCCAAGAACTGCCAACGTATTTGGAAGTTCAAGCCCCTATAGAAATATTGTCCCTCACCTTCTAGAGAAACCAGCAGCTGAGAATGAAAGTGAGTTTAACAAACCCATCCCAAAATTCGGACATTGGGATTTTATGTCAATAGCATACCTAACTCACACCAAAGAAAGCTAATCACACTGAAAAAGGTTGCGTCAAAGTGATCAGACTTCTCATGGTGTCACCCATTCCTCCATCTCCATTCACACACATGCCGTAGGGTGTGCAGCACTGTGCGCTTGAGTAAAGGAGAGCTGCCCACTGAAACTGAATAGCGTGGGATATCAGCGTCAATGTACTTTTTCTTTAATATTCATGGTATGCGACTTTATAGTTAAGCCAGAGTCATCCCATTGCACTTTCAATTGAAAACACAGGCAAGTGTTCTGGGGAGAACCCTAACTCTAAGCGAGAACTTAGCTTTCTTGTGTCTACGACTGTGTGAGCCAAGGAGGGGAAGCCATTTCTTGATGGTGTAGAGGCGATGAGGCCAATGCCATTCTTTTGAGCATTAACCAAAAAATTTTCACATTTGTGCTACTTTCCTTTAAGCCCACATTGCTCCAGTGATTGCAAACTTTAAAAAGTCAAGAGCGGGCCCTCCCTGGTGGCCCAGCGGGTTACAGCACAGCACTAAGAATCTAAAGCCACTTCGCATGAGTTCAATTCCCGCCTGCCCCGGCGGTGACCACATGGTGTGGCAGACCTCTCCTGACCCGCCCGCTGCTCCCCTCAGCAATGTACTTCGTCTCTCTGCCTGTTCTGCTCCCCACTCTGTCTCTGTTGAAGCTTCTCGCCGCCCCTGAGCCTCTGGCCTGTACCCAGTTCTGTATGCAAAAATAAATAAATCTTTAAAAAAAAAAAAAAGTCAAGAGCAAGTTCACTAAGTATGCAAAGTTGTCCTCAGGACTTTGTCCGTTTTTAGAGAGACTGACTGGTCTTGAGCCCACTTGGAAAGCTCAAAATTAGATTTAGGAAAGGAGAATATGTTTTGTTTTCTGGAAAAATTGAATGGCGAATTGGGTCTCTTCTGTGACTGATTTCTGAGTTCAGACTGTCTTACTGTTAAATTTAATAGTTAGGACTCTGAAGGTAATAGTTCTTGAAAGCAAAAGATACGTTAGTGTCAAGATATTTGGAAAGTGGACATCATAGCTACAAAGAAGAGGCCTTCTACTAACAAAGCATCCATACTGCTTTTAAGAAATAGAAAACCTACTTTCAAACAGGCACACCCACTCCCTCTTCTAGATCCTATTCAATAACGAGTTCCATTGTCATTGTCCACAACAGTGCAGGTTCTGTTTACAGTCACCAAACAGGGAATGAAGGCACCACTTCGACTGCACTCGCAGGCTAGAGTGAGGCCAGAACGCATGGCCATTGTCCCAAAATGAGCACACAAAAGTATGTATAGAATACATGCATGTGGGGAAAAGCTGTGCTGAGATGACTTGCCCCGCGAAGCCGGGCCTGCCCCTTCCACACCATCCGCACCTACCAAATGTCCTGTGTGGGGCCCACAGATCCAGAAGGTGTGCAGATGCCTCAGGAAGCCCTTCAGCCTGGCGGCAGGGTCCACAATGGCCAAGTCAGCTTGTCTGTTGGCACCAAGCTGCAGAACAAGGAGCAGATGACCAGGGCGCTACCAGGGCCAAGTTTAATTTCCCTGGCCTCCAAAAGAGCCACATCACCAAGAAGTGGGGCCCTGCCAAGTTTGGCATGGATGGGTTGGAAGAGGTGGTGGCTGGAAGCCACTCTTCACAGATGGCTATGGGGCAAATGCATCAGGTACGCTGGACCTGGGCACCTGATGCACCCTGAGCTCCTGACAGCCTCCCTGCTGCTCCCTCCTAGGCTTTTCCATGTGCAACCCAGCTCCCATCCAAAACAAAACGCACTTCCCCTCACTGGCAGTCTCCAAAGAGCCATATTTTGAGGAGTTGCCATGGCCTTTCTCTCTCCCATCATGGTGACCTCAGTCTAGGTCGTGGTAACTCATCACGAGAAGTGATCCATGTTTGCTGAGTGCGCAAAGGAATGAGCTACAGATCGGAGGTTTCGACACAAACATCTGGAATTTACAACCTCTGGCGGGGAATAGGATTCCAAATAAGACTGAAATAATTCGATTCATAATGACCAAATGATTTTAATGAAAATTTTTTTTTAATTTTGCTTTCTTTGCAAATATGTTCTAAAATGACAAAATATGACAAAATATGTGCAACCCAGCTCCCATCCGGCCACATGACTCTGCATCAGAAATCAGTCATGGATAAAGCCAAGTTGAAGAAAAAGATCAAAAGAACTGCTTGTTTCTATTTCCAATTAAATAATAAGTTTGTGGCTCACTTCAACCTTTCCCCTTTTTTGATTCAGTTCCTCTAAATGCAAGTGTCTACACTATATATTAAGGAAATATGGAGAGAACAGTTGAAACCTTCAAGAGTTCATGTAGATCCACTCCCACTAGTAGAAGAGGAGGGAGGAGGAATGGACGGAGATTCAAAGCTGTGGCGATGATTCTAGAAATCAAAAACTCCAAAGAAAATTCTGTACGGAGGGCCAAATGAATGCTTTCATTTGATGAATTTGGTCACCCACCTATGCAAACTACAGTGGTTTAAAACCACTGTAATTTTTTATTCATTGCTTTCTGGTTAGCAGTCTGGTGTCAGTTGACAGTCTGCTGCTGTGAGTTGGACTTGCCACCTATGGGGGGATGCTCAGGTGTGCCCAGGTGTGCTCAGGGTCTACAAGTCAGTCCATCTCAGTTCTCTTCCACCTGTTCTCTCGCCTTCCCTTGTGTCTGTGTGCAGGGCATGGCAGCTTCCAGAAGTCAGAGTTGGGACAGGTCTCTCAAGCTCTCGTCTTGAACTGGCTCAAGTCACTTCTGCCACTCTCCATTGGCTGCAGCAAGAAGTAAGAGCAGGTTCAGCAGGTTGAAACATTCTTGGTTCCTTTCTACACGACGTAGTTGTTTTCTCTAAGTTTTTCTCCTTATCACTTGTTTTCGGCAATTTGATTATGAGATGCCAAGATCTAGTTTTCTTATTGCTTATCCTTCCCAAGGTTTACTGAGGTTTGTAAAATCATGGGTTTATAGTTTTCATTTGGAAAATTTCCATGGCATCTCTTCTTCACTTGACGTTTAGACATCACATTCTCCTGATGTTGCCCCTGACTGCTTCTCAGTATGTCCTGTGGCGCATTCTCTTCCCAAATACTGCAGCTGCTTAGGACTCAGAGCTACACATCCCTGTCTCTCACTCTGTCCCTCCTCAGTGCAATCTCCACCATTGCTGCATCTTCAATGTCATACACCCATCGTCCTGTGGGTCCCAAAGATTTCTCCACTTGAAATCTCTTTCCTAACATGTAATTCTTTTTAAAAAAAATCATTTGGATTATTACATTTAGAAAACAAATACGCCCCACATTTCATTATTGTTATGCCTTTACAAATCTGCTCTGTATCCAGTTGCTTCAACCCCATGTTCAAACCCACCTAGGCATCCTTCCTACTTCTCCTTCCTCATCACCCTCAGTCAGAAGCTCATTCTGATTTTACTTCCTAACCCCGCGCAGATTTGGTTTTCTCCCCTTCATCGCTCCTGCTAGCTCTCCTCCTGCCTTATCTGTCTCTTCCCACCCATCACCTTAAGCCTGTCCACTCGTCAGTGGGCAGTACCTACTTTAAGAATAAACATACTTTCAATAATTATGAGCTTTCAATAATTATGCTTAGACTGTGAGACTAATTCATGGTGTGGTGCTTTGTGCTCAATTCGGTCACTTAGGGCTATGTGTAATTTAAGAATTTTTGCAGATTCTTTGCACTTTCTTCATTTTGTCAATTTCAATTTATCTTCTACATTTCAGATGAAGTGAGACATCCTAAGAAATACCATCTTTGTTACTCAGTGTTCTCCAGAGAGATAGAGAGGGAGAAAAGCAGAGAGAGCTACATCACATGATGGTGGAGGCTGACAACTCCCAAGATCTGCAGTTGGCTGGAGACCCAGTTCCAGCGCAAATATCAGCACACGTGAGTGCAGGGCCCCAAAGTAATAGTTGAAGGCAGGGGGGAAACTCAGATCCTGGCTAGAAAGCAAATAGGCAGAAGTTTTCTCTAACTTGGCCATTTTTGTCTTTGTTGTTCAAGCCTTCAACAGTTGAATGAGGCCCACATCAGAAGACAATGTGTTTCATTCAGTTTTATATACCAACTCAAATGTTAACCTCACCCAGAAACTGCCTCACAGCCCACCCAGAACAATATGTACCCCAGCTAGGGTGCACCAGTCAAGTTGACATAGAAAATTAAAGCTGTGAGCAGACAGTTGAATAAGTCTACGATCCCTCGATGTTGTCTCCATTGCATTTAACATTTCATTTGTTTGCTTGTTTATGTGTGTGTGTGTTAAATGTATACCTGGAAGCTGAGGACAGAGCTCCTGATATTTTGTTTTCACATTACACACTTCCTGGTTAACATAGCACTTAAATGTCCACAAGTCGAAAATCCTCATAGCGTTGAGATCACATGTCATACAGATGCTCACTTCTTACACAAGGTAGCACTGCCTTGGCCAGCACCTGCTGGCTGTACTAGAATGTTAGCATCTACCTGTTGTCCTAGAGTTCTAGCCAGTATGTGGGTTCATGAAGTCGGGTTTTTAAAACTAAAGAACTTGTCTCTTTGAACATCTTTCAAAATCCTAAATTGATTATATAAATATATTTTAAAATTGATAGTGTTTTGTATTACGTATCATTGCCACTGGCATTCTCCTTGACAGAGAAAGGAAAGGTTTTTATGGCATTCTAGTATGAGAGTTCTGGATCCCTGAAAGCAGGACATGGAGGCACTCACGAGTTCTATCATCCTTTCAGAAAGGCTACTGCTCTACACCACGGCCCCTCTCTGTCGCCACTTGGCGCTAGCTGTAACGCATGGCTTGCCTCTTCCTCCCTGGACGGTGGGTGTGGGGACCCGCTGTCCCGGACCTCAGTGCGCATCTTCACTGGTCGGCAGTGCCCACTGCAGTTGGGACTCATCTGTTCAGCATCGGCAGTTTCCAAAGCAGCCCAGTCAGGGAGTTTGGCTTTTCTTCTGGCCTAATATTTAGCAGACCTTAACAAAAATGTGTGTGAGCGTGTGTGTGTGTGTGTGTGTGTACACTGTGTATGTATGTTAATTATTTGAACAATTATTTTTTGGCTTAAGAAATTAAAGAGAAAAGCATGGTCTGAATGACCTTGATTTTTTTCATTTCCAAGGTATTTCTAGACCTTGGCTCTTTTTAACCCTGATAAATATGACCTGCTCACAGGCATGGTCAACTTTTTACAAAAATGTTTTGAATCTTTCAAACTTGATATTGATAACTGAAACTGAGCAGAGAGACATTAGCATCTGGTTTTGATGAATGTGGTCTGCTTGTACTTTAAAGGAAAAGCATTCAGGAAAAGACTGGAAATTCCTGCTTAGAAAATCAAAGTCCAATACGCTTTTTCAATACCTGATACTTGTATGTTACAAGTGACCTTGGAGACTTTATACCACCAGGTCCACATATTTTTTAGATTATGGCATTATGGTGTTATGCTTCATTTTAGGGTATATTTAGGTTTATGTCCTAGGAGTCTTTTTTTTTTGTATACCTGTTTACTTTTCTACCATGATGCAAAGATAATATCTTGCTTAGAGAAAAATCAGATCCTTTTACTTTTTCAAATAAGATAAATTCGCTCTTTGTACCACAGGAAAAGATGTGCTACCAAAATCAAAATGATCTCTATTATTTCCATTAAACTAGCACATCAAAGGACTATGATTTTCCAGGGACAATGACCATCTTCTCCATTATTATTTCACAATGGACATCTAGTTGAGTTGTTGAAATTATAGATCCGCAAATCAAATCAGAAAAGTTAATGAACAAATGCTTCTATAAACCCGGGAGTTTTAGAAATATATTGAGTAATCATTTAAATAAAATCATTGTTTTCATTCTGAAGCCTTAACTACGGTTTGGTGCTCAACCAAACCTCCCTTCCTCTACTCTCCTGCCTATAATCATCACTGTCAGAGAACACAAGGAGCGGGGAGAAGAAAAGCTGATGTTTTAGCCCTACATGTATTACTTCTTCTGAAATAGTCTGGTTGAGGCTGTTTTACAAAAGCAATTAAAGCCAAGGGCTAAATTGAGGCTTGGGGATTATCAACAGACATCCTTTCTCCCTGGCCCTCCCATTGAAAAACAGAATGTAGAGTGTGTTCACCTGTGTGAGTGGAACCCATTCAGCACAAGGAAGAGTGAAATCATTGTGCATGCAAATCACCTACCTGCTTGCTGATTGAAGTGTTTTATCTTTCTGTTTTGTAAGAAAGGACCCTGGCATAATTTGAATCTGTGTAAAAAAATAGGGTTTCCATGTTGAATGCCGTAATAAAATGACCTTTTCTCTGTCTTTTCACTAATTGGCTTTTAAGATGCTTTTGATGTGGCTGAGAAGGTCAAAGATCAATGAGTGGCTTGTTAGTCTAAATCGTTTATTTTATCAGAAAAAAAAAATAAGCTTTTGAAAAAAGATAGAATTTTGAAAGGAGTAACAGTCTATTTGCCTTTGGCAGGCTCTACAGTGTTTTCCTGGCTGCTGTACGCAGGGGCTGGGCTAATCAGGGGATTATCAAGTAGGCTGAAGAAGGATAACAAAGTTTTGTGCTGCAGTAAATATTTGTAAAGCAAAACTTTGGAAAAATCCATGATACATTTTTTGTTGCTAATTTATGAAATCCAAGGTATTTCTGAAATCACATGTTCTCCACAGTTGCCTGGTGGCCCTGGGGGCCAACCTTCTTCAGACAGCTGTTATTATATATTTCAAGAAGCAAATCAAACAGTGGGCTAAAAGGTGAATTGAGACTAACCAAGTAGAACATGGACATAAAACTGTATCTAATTTGTAATTTTCAAAATATTCCATCTTAAACATAACGCGGTGGATCCTTTCTTGGAGGAAATAACCGATGTATCAGCCCTCTTGGGATATGATGCTTAAATTTTTACAAAAATGAGGGATGTGATTTCTGTTATTGCCAAAGACCAATTCATATGTAAACAACTGATTAAATTCGCTGAATTCTGTGCTCATTATGCTGAGAGGACAGAGATAAGCTGTGTTCTTCCTGCATAGTAGTTTGTGTTTAAATTAGCAATAATCATGGAGTTTCAGGCCATATGGGGGGGGGGGAACGAATGACTGATTTGAAATAATTTTTTGTCCAAAACAAGGCATTAGGTCATTAGCCCTCAACAATCATTTATCCAAAAGAAACGCTCAGGCTGAGTCCTCAGTTCTATTGAATAACACAGAGACTGACAGGGATATTTGACAGCAGGTGATGTTTTAGTTACAACAAAGGGAGAATTCACATGGTTCAGCAGAGTTTAAAGTTCACAGCTATTGCACCAAAAGAATTTGCAAATGTGCCAGCCTGTCCTCATAATGGCAATATCCCCACTAGGGAAGATCTCTGTTCCTTTCCTATTCATTTATTCCATGTAATTACTTACCCATTGGTTGATTTATTCCACTGTTTATTTGTAGTCACTTGTTTATTCATGTATTGACTAGATGTCATTGAGGAGCTATTCAGTGAGTAGAACGTTAATGGGTGTTGGAAGAAATAATTCCCTCACGACATTACGATATTAAGAGATATGTAAAAAAGCAGTTTGATACAGTATAATGATATCCTCTGGTTTTTGATCAAATGAGAAGGCAGATACATTAGTATTGGAGGCATTAGGAAGGATAGAGAGTTGAGTCTAAAGTCAAACTAATCTGGTAATTAATAGCTACCCATACTAACTTGATTTCAGAGTAAGTTGAAGGATATTTCAATTAGGGAGAAAGCTAAGGGAGACAGAGGGAGAAAGACAAGGAAAAAAGTAGAGGAGGGAAGTAGAGAGGAAGGCAAAGGAAAAGGTGAAGAGAAAGGGGAAGAAGGGGGAAAGGAGGAAGAAGGGGAGCGCAGGTGGGGTTGAGGAGGCTCAGAGAAGCTGGAGAAGGAATGCTTTAAGCTACTGGATGCCAGTGCCAGTGGGCTATTTTAATTCCTTAAATTTGCTCTGCAGTACCATGATGGACACATTGCTTCTTGCCCCATTGTGTTTCAATTCTTGCTTTAAATAGATCGAGCAAATCCTATGGTACTTAATCTAAGATATATTTGGAGAAAATCCTGGTAGACCTTCACACTTAGCATTGTGTGAATCTACCCTTTCCCCGCCCCACCCCACACCCATTTCCTATGGCCTTTGCTTGGGAAATCAAGCCTTTTTTTAGCTCACAGACAGACTAGATAATCTTTTGCTAATATGTGCAATACTTGTTAATTTATCACAAGCTGTGGGCATTTTGTTTCAGTTTACATCAAGAAGTCTAATTTAGGCTTAGCAGTTCATTAAGACAATTCTTTTCTAACTGATTATTTGGCTTTTCTTCTCACAGTAGATATGCCTTTTATTTATTTTATAACTATCTTCTTTATGAGATAATGGAAAAAGAAATTAGGAAAGTGAAGGGTGGACCAATGTGGATGATATCTCTTAGGGAGACTAGATTTTATCTTTAGAGGCTGAAAACCAGCATAGTCCTCACATCCAAGGACACACTGGCATAGAGGCACAGCCCACTGGCTACCTGGGATGACCCAAGTGGGAAGTGAAGGAATCTGTAAAGAGCTGAGGGTCTGGCTTCAAGCTTCCTAAAATTCTAGAGAATGACAATATGTACCAATTCTGGCTTCTCCCTTACCTCTTTAAATACGGACTTTTTAAAAGAAAAATGTATGAATAACCACACAAGATAATATAAATTAAAAACACAGTCCACAGAATTGTGTTCTAATTGATTACATTCTTACATACACAGAAAAATTAAGAGTGAGCCCTCGGATGATTTGACATCACTTTAAAAATACTTCTCTATGCATCCCAATTTTCTGCATTAAATTTTTAGCCTGAAGAGTAATTATTTTCATATTATCATACCTCTCTCCTTAGCTGTTTTCTTCTAAAGCCCTTGCCTGAGGACTGCTAATTTCCTATCTTTTTCTTATGGGACAAAAACTCATGCATATTCCCAAAATGGAAATTGAAAGTTTAGTCAAATGTCAAGAAAAATTTTGATAGTCTTCACACTTTTTTTTTTGAAAGAAAAGAACGCCATTGCCAAAAACTATTAGTCTTGATTTTTGCAATTCCACTGAGAACATATTAATCTAGATGATGTAGGTTGCCGCGTGTCTGTCTTCCTCAGAGTAGGAGATTGTTTTGTCAAATTACGTCTTAGACGACCTTGCATGTACTCAAGAGGCAAAAGGACAACCACAGGGTAAGAGGGGCAGAATGTTCTCTCATATTCTGTCTTCTCACCTCCACGCCAGCCTCACAAGCTACTGAGGGCCTAAGGGACATTGCCTTGAAAACCACTGATTTTGAATCAATTTAACTTGCTCCATGAGTTTTTATGAGTTTAGAAATTTTAACCTTAACCTTGCAAAATCTGAAGAACTTTTGCAAATTTCCAAATGAATATTCTCAGGATTATTGCTGAGTTTGATTTTCTCTGAATTCTAGGAAACAATTTTGAGAAATAAACCTGCCATCAGAAAACTTGACAACAGAAGATGATTTATTTATGAGCTGAGATTGAAGGAATAATCTTTGCAGATACCTTCAGAAGGTGTCACGTGTGCTACAAGCCTGTGTGTCTCTGGGTCCCTACCCCTGATGTGTGTGAGCATCAGGATGAGAGCCAGGAGCAGCAAGGACTGAGCCCAGCCAGGTTTTGTACTGACAGCGTTTTCCTTGGCTCTTCTCCCCTGCTCCCTGCAGAATGGGGTGAGAGAAGGGAATAGTGAGTCACTCCCCGGAGGAGGGCGGGCAACCCCATGCCTGAAGGATCTGGCATCTGGCACCCCACATTCAACAGAGTATTTGACTTGAGATCATTTGCTCCAGGCTCACCGGGTGGAGACAGAACCCACTGCTCAGTGCTCATACTGTGCTTTTGGCAAATGTCTCAGAACTCCTGTGGACAAGAACTGATCCCTAGGAACCTCTGTCACTGGGAGTCAGGGCTACCAAAAATATCTCTTGAATCAGTGAATGGATTTACATGTGTAAAGAGTAGGAACTATTGACCTTTTAACAAAATCATGTGGTCAGATGAATCTTTAAATCTTTCTGGTTTCCCTGCTTGCTGGCTTTTTCTTTCCGTCTCATACATGTGTGGAAAATGTATACACAGAAATGAAATGTGTGTGTGTGTGTGTGTGTGTGTGTGTAGCCATGATGCTGCTATTATACCTATGTATACGGTGTGCTTTTTTGGATCAAGACCAAAGAACCACGATAGCCGATCTTAGTTTGAAAATTCCAAGCTTCTGATTTTAAGAATCTAATTGAGTGTTTTTTAGTGTTGTTGGAAAAGTCCTGACTCATTTTTGCTTGAAAAACACAGAAAAAAATATGTCATGACTTTCCTGATAACCCAATAAATACCTGCATATTAGAATTACCACCAACTCTCTGGCACTCTGTTAAAATAACTAAGACTTACTGACTTGCTTACAGAACTTAAATCATAGACCTTTTCATATATCTTTCTGGAAAAGCATTATTATTAAGACTAAAGACCTGTATTACATATATCAAGAAATCAGGCAGGAAGACTGAGAACACCAAAGGCCTTCCCTTCAACTGAAAACAAACTGAACAAACTGAATGCTAAAATAAAACTGAATGTTAAACTAAAGTATTTAGAAACCTGCACCCCCAAGGCAATTGGGAATTGAGGGTTAAAAGAGTATTGTTTAAATGTCCTTGCCTATGGAAAAGAATATTACACAGTTGCCTGGCATCTTTCGCTGGAAACAGTTGTTTGATAGAAAAGGGGTTATTACTAACTGTCTAAGAACATTCTTTGCTTTTCCGAAAGCGCTGTGGGACTGTCACCTCTGTGTGGTGGTAGGAATGAGTGTCCCTTCAGTTAGACATGATGCCATTTCTTTTGTTTTCGGCTGCATCATACTCCAGCAGGAGGGACCTTGAAAGAGTTAATGCTGATCCCCAAAAGCCTTCATTCCCATAGAGGAATAACCCTTGGGGCAAATCCAGTTGCCTGAGTAATGGGAAAAATACGCAGAGGCCACAAAATCTTTTAAGATCAGACTTTGTAGCATCTGTTAACTGATGCAGAGTGACAGGGGACTTCTATGAAAGTGTATGCTGAGGGTATAAATCGAGGACCCCTGTCATTCCTGACAATTACATTGTAGCGAATAAAAATGAAAGGAATTCTTCTTGACTGAGAGCTTGGAAGTTTCCTCTATCAACTTTAATAAGAGAAATCCTGGCTGTTTCAAGACCTGCTCATAAATCAGAGGAAGGAACTTCCGTGTGACCGGACGGTCGGAGGCACGACACAGACTTCTCTCCATGAGAACCCAGCAAGCAGACACCACGCACGCAGTCCGCAGGGACACAAATTCGAGAAAGACTTTTTTTTTTTTATGCAGAATCATTGCCTCCCACCCCAGGCTGCCACTCAAAACAATACAAATATCTTTACAATCTCCTTTTGTCAGAAATTAGAATGTGGGGAACCTTAGTGTTTTTACTGTAGTCCGATGACCAGACCTGATAAAGTCGTGAGTCATTATAACAAATTAAAGAAAGAAAATCCTTCAGTAGTCTGTAATGGCTTTACGCCGCAAGGCTGCAGGCACTGCGAGTCAAAGGCATACCTTCGCAGACCCATATATGGCCTGAGGGCCACTGGCACTTTTTTTTTTATAAGATGAATGTGCTGGTAGGAGCCTACTCCTAGAATCCAGTGACGTTCTTACTGAGGGTGGTCTGTAAATATTCTAAATCTTTGCTTACTATATAAAATTACAAGAAAGTGTTATCTTGCATCACTCACAAGCACTTGATTTCTTAAGCTATGCAAATCCTACCAAGAAATCGCTCTTGTTTTAAGAGATGATTCTCCCTCCCTCTCTCACTCTCTTACCTAGGAACTGTCTTCTGACTCTCTGTTCTCTGGTTTATATAAAAGGCATAAAATGTTCTGCTTATAAGTAGAGTCTATCAGTCAGCTTTTGTTTTAACATCCATGGAAAGATCAATTTTCTGCAAGCAGTTTCGTCTGTCTCTCCCCGTATGCCCCTCTGTGTGTTTCTGGGACTTCACACTGGTGGCCTCACTCTGCAAGGGAAATTTCTCTCTCTTTACCTATCTAAACCACCCTAGCGCATAAGCAGAAATCCAGACCAAGATGGAAAAGATAAAAAGACACTGAGGCTACATCCCAGTTACCCAGGAAAAAGGGGGCCGTGAAACCAGGGGGAGGAATGGATCCACTTTAAAATAAGTGTGTTTAGAAAGTGGAAACTGAAATTGTCAGAGGTCTATTCTTGGTTCTGTTGGGATTTTCCCCCCTCATGTTTGCGGTATAATGAATTGTATTACTTTTAACTTGATGATGAGCTACAAACCACAATGTTGAATTAGCATGGGCACGCGTCCCAGCTGGGTCATTCTGTTTGTGTCGCGCGGCCATCTATTGGGGTTCTCTCTCGAATGAACTTTATGGGGTGACCGAATGGGGAACATCGGGCCAGTAGCCAGCCACACAGGACTTCAGCTTCTCTGGCATTAAAGTGATGTTCCTGCTGGGGGCTCTGATTTGGGGGGGAGGGGAGCAAAATTGTACCTTTTGCTTTAACACATGTGATGTTGTTTTCCAAATCTGACATCTTTCCTCTTGGGATGAGACTATAATGGCCTTGCAAAGTAAGTTCTCTCAAAACCTTCTCAAACAGATTATGTTCTTAAAACTTCTGATTCTTGACTTTGCATGTTTTAGCGCCGCATTCCTTTAAACCTGTGTTTGAAGTTGCTGGGATTTGCTAAAATATTTGATAATGCCTAAGCAGATAAGAGATTATATGCTTTATGTATATAGTGGAAGGATTTGTTCCAGCTTGGATACAGGGTATTAATTGGCCACCTACAGTGAGCAATGTTTAATATTTTGCCCCTAGCCCTTTGCCTCTCTTCTTTCTTGCTGCATTTCCGGCAGAAGAGCATGCACGTATTCTCTGAACTAAATTCGCTCCCTTTCTGGAACACATTTAAACAATGTGTGCTACTTGTGTCGTATTACATTAACTTCACTTCAAATGACAAGTTGTATATATCTGTAATAAATAACCCCTCAGGGATCAGATCAAGATTAAGGGGGAGAAAGTACACTGCTGTAGTTAAGTAATTTACAATAGCTCCGTAAATGCTTGCAAAGATATGTTTGCATCAGTGGGGACTGGTGAACTGAGCTGTGGGCACTCACGACCAAGGTTGTTAAACTCTCCAGTGGAAAGTTACAGTCACTGGGGTTCACTTTTTTTCAAAGTAATCTCTAAACGCTGTTCAGTCTGAGGCTACGTAGCCTACCAATAGAATGTTTACAGTGGAATCACTCGTTTTAAACAGACCAACATGAGCAGTTGGCCGGGTGAGGTTTAGGGGCGGGGTGGGAGGCAGGAACACCTCAGCAGTGCTCATCAGGATGAGCACAAAACCTCACTGAATTCAAAGAACTCCCCCTGCCATGCTTTCATGTTGAAGTACTTTATGAAGCAGGACAACATACAGAAAGCGATATGCAAGGATTTATGGGTAGAGCACAGTCAGGCGGGGGAATGGGTCTGGTCAAGCTGGGCACGTGTGCCGTATAGGAACCGCCCATTTCGGAGGCCTGCAAGACTGGGCCCTTCCCTAAGGGGGAGCCATAGTCCGCAGAGACGCGCAGCCCCTCAGCCTAGAGGCTGCTCAGCTTCCCCTGAAGACCCGGCATCTGGCCTCCCAGGACTTTAAGGCTGGTCCTTCCCCTTTCAAATCTGTTCAGTCCTGTTCTAGATTGTCACACTGAGTCACCCTGGATGACGAGTATATGTACATCCCACACATCTTGAGTTGGGGTTTGAACAATTTTTATCCATGTCTATGGCCAGTGGTTGGCAGTGATGTTCTATGAAACTGGAATGCTTAACCACATCTTGTCATTCAAGAAAGTTCTGAGAAGTGATTTCATCTATCAACTTCAAATTGTAGTCAATGTCTGGATGCTGGCCAGGGGAAGCCAGTGAAGAATTAGCAGCTCCAGGATGCCTCTGCTGAGAAACCTTTTTCTTGTGACTTCATGCCTACTCTTTGCTTGAAGTGGATTGAGCATGCAAGCCTACACAAAAGTTCCAGCATCATCTGAAATGCTGTCACGATCTTCGATAAGATCAAAAGATGACGTGTCAGGAGTGTGTTTGATCTCTGCTTCAGCCTCAAGGAAAGAAGTCCTTCAGGATTTCGTTTCATGGCATACAAAGACCCTGGACTTCCAAGGTTCATTACAATACCACAAATACCAGGGACTTATGGATGGACTTTTGACTATCTTGAAGATGTCCACATGGGGATGCCAGGCAGCCCAAGAACGTCAGGCAGATTCCAGAAGTGCAATCCCTCAAGGTGTTTGTTGCCCATAGAGCCAGGGAGGCCCCCAGGATGGGGGCAGGGATGGCCCTGCTGAGGTGGGGCCGCTCGGCTCAGCTCAGGAGGCCCACGGTGGGCCTTGGCAAGGGCCCCGGCATTTCTGCCCACCTTTCCATCTTCTTCTCACAGTGCTTGGCTAGGCTTCCAGGAAGCAGACTTGAAATCATCTGTCTCCTCTCCACCTCAAGGGAAAGGCAGAGAAACAACAATGAAAATCTCAACTTTAAAGGTCTGTCTGTAGTTGGCTACTTGCCTAATAGAATAATCTTGCTGGGTTTGGGTTTGGAGAAAATAAGCACATACAGTTTATTTAATTCTTTAATTTTTACCTATAGTTTGTTGTGAAACATGCGTTGTTGCTCTTGCATCGTATTCTTGTGTTATGTTTCTCTGAATAAAAAAAGTAAATAAATAAAGTAACACTGAGATTGTTTTCACTCAAGATTTTGTTCGTTCAGCAAATTGCAAATTCTCTCATGCAACGCAGTGAATGGCTGGTACCTAGCAGGCAATAGTCGCTTCTCACAGATGTTCCGCTGGTTTACTTCTTTTTAGAAGTTTAATTCTAATTACCCTATTGTTTGTAAGATTTTTCAAATACAAAACAAAGCTATTCGCATTTTCTATTACTTATAAACGATATGTTTTAAGAGATTAAAATAAAGTATATGAAAGTAGTGAAACAAGCTTGAGTTTCTGACACCTGTTTAAAATACATTGGAGGGTCTTTACAAAAGACATGTCATAAAATTATTTTTCAAAATAGCCCCTGCACTTTAAAAAAGACAGGAAAGTATATTTACCTTTCTGTATCACTCTGATGCTCAAAATAATTTTATGACAACTAAAATTTTGCAAAGCAGGACAGTTTATGTAAAAATTATAAAATGTGATCATTTCCAAGGCCCTAAGGATAATCAATCTAAAACATGTAAATAAACACCTATTTAACTACTTTTTTCTAGTTTTTCCAATTAAACTCTGCTGCTTCATTCCCATTTCCATTTTAAAAAATGAGGCAATTAGAATCATAAAGTTCTTAAAAATGCATCTGCTTTTAGGGGAAAAAAAAAAACAAGCTTCCCTACACTGTGCATTTTTTATTTTCATTTCATGTTTTCAATTTTTTAAAGAGATTTTATTTATTTATGCATACAGGCCTGGGGTGCAGGCCAGAGGGGTAGGGGAAGTAAGAGGACTCACCAGAGACAGAACGGGGAGCAGAACAGGCAGACTGATGAAGTACACTGCTGAGGAGAGCAGCAAGTGGGTCAGGAGAAGTCTGCTGCGCCATGTGGGTCACCTCCCTGGCTGGGAATCTAACTCACACTGAAGCAAATGGCTGTGGCTATCTTGTAGTGCTGCACTTTGACCCGCTGAGCCACCAGGGAGGGCTTCATGTTTCCAATTTTTTAAACATGTATTGTGCCAAATGGCAGGGTGTCCTCTTTTTTTGTAGCTAAGTAATATTCCACGGTGTATGTATATTACAATTTCGTCATCTACTCATCTGTTCTTGTTTCCACACCTTAATTACTGTAAATTGTTCTCAATGAACAGAGGAGTGAGTCCATCCCTTCAAATTAGTGTTTTTGTAATATTCAAGTAGACACCTAAAAGATTGTTGAATTACATGGTAGATCTATTTTCGATGTTTGGTAAAACCTCCAGATTATTTTTCCATGGAGTTTGGACCAGTCTACAATCCTGTCAACAGTGGACAAGGATTCCTTTTCCTTCACACTCTCCCAACACTTACTACTTCTGGTCTTCATGATATGGACTTTTCTCTTAGATATGAGGTGGTATTTCACGGTGGTTCTGACTTGTGTTTCTGTGCTGATAAGTGATGATGAACATTTTTCCATGTTAGCCATCTTATGTCTTCTTTAATGAAATTCCCATTTTACCCTCCTGTCCACTTTTTTATTTTATTTTATTTTATTTTGTTCTCTTTGTGTAGCCCAAATCTATGCATTTCTGTCCCATAATTTCTGTTTCTGGGCTTGACTTCATATCGTGTCCTATTTTCCTAGAAGAATAAATCATTTACATATAGCAAAATTACTTATAAATGAATTCACTTTTAAAAATTGAGTTCTGTGATCTTCCAGAATTGATTGATGAATTCTCACTATGCCATCTGAGGAACTTTTAACAATTATTTAATTTTGCAAAAATACCTCCTTTCTAGCAGTAGGTGAAGCATGAGACAGTTTTGCACTACACGTCATGATTTCTTTGAGTTCTGGAAAAATGAAAACTCCCCAGAAGAGTTGACCTAATTTATTCCTAGTTAATGATATGTGGCGAATAATGGCATCTGTCCGGCCTCATCATCTTAAAGCAGTAGGCAGTTTATAAGCAGCCTGGTTGGAAAAAAGGAATTATACTATAATCTAATCACAGTTCTACCCCTAATGCTTTCTCTTGCCTTGAGTTAAACACTTAACTGCTCTTCCTTCGCTTGTCTTGCTGTGAAAACAAGATATGATAATAATCTTTTTCTCTCAGTGGTGTCGGGAGCAATATTTAGCTAAAGCTTGAAAAGTATGTTGACAGTAATAACATTTCATAGCAGATTATTCATGCTCATATGGCTGAACACCCACTGAAATATCTCAGTAGAACTACCCCAAGTAATTGCACTGTCCTCCCCCCTTTTTTTTTGCAGAAATTTTAAATTTTCAGAAGTAAAAGTAAAGACATACTTGATTTAACACATTGATTTTGTAAACATACCATAATAGAGTTTTTTTTCTTTTTCTTTTCAAGTCCTCAGTGCTGCTCAATTCCAGTTTAAAGAGAGAATATGAAGTGGGACATAAGTATTAAATCACAAATCATTTTTTATAAATGTCTTAATGATATTGTTCATAAATCAGTATATATCCAACTCTACATATCTGTAATACTTTGATGTCTTCGTAGCACTTTAACTTTGGGACTAAATCCAGCTTTTCCCATGTTCTTGGAGACTCTTTGCTTTGTTTTATCTCCACCCTGTGATGCCAGTGCAATCAAGGGGTCCCTGTGGACTCAAAGTTCTACCCCTAATGCTTTCGCTTGTGCGTAGATTCACTATTTGGGACATGAGACAAATAAAGAAAGATAAAAAAGGACATGGAGTTCTAAATTCCACCTGATTTTGTTGGCCTAGCATCTACAGATATGTCTCTGAAATGTTACAGTTTTTCTTATTATTTGTTTTTATTCTCAAAACAAAAATAGATTTCACATTACACACCACACAACACTTTGTGCCAACGTAAGCTCACATTGCTCTGATCGTTTATATGCCAGACTTAATCATCACATACATTTCAGAAACCTGTCCAATCTTGTTTTTTTCTGGAAAATTCAATGAAAATAGCTTTAGAGCTGTATCAAGTGCAACCAAAATAAAACAAAATAAATTGCAAACCTACCACGAATTCAAGAATTATGTGGACACCATCTAAGTTACTTTAACGTAAGATATAAATCCAGAGATTTCTCATGCCATCATTTTGTAAATAATTACAGTTCTGCTGAATCTGTTGTATAAAGTTTACATGGGAGGTTCAGCGCACCCTTGCTCTTGTTTAGAACATTCGGAACCACCAGAGAGCTGTTGATATATAGCTGTGCTGTTTCAGTGCCTGAGACATCTACTACACGAGAGCATAATAAACAGGGGCATAAAGACAGGTTTGTGCAAGCAGCTTGGAGTGACCTTTTTGGCAGCTGAAATCCATCTTGAGTACATGGTGCTGATGTGGACAGACATGTAAACTTAGTCTTGTTACCACAACTACTGGTTCTACAAATATACTCAGATGCCCAAAATGTACATCACTCTTAGGAAAGTGATTTTAAATGGAGAGCTGAAATTGAGGAACAGCCATCCAGATAAGATCAAAAACCATATATTACCAAGAAATCTCTGTGATTGAGTTAACAGAAAGTGTTGAAAGCAGAGTATGGGAGATTTCATCCAAACTGCAATAAAGTTAAGATTAGCTTGATTGTTTATGTGGAGGAAAAGATATAGCTTGATAGTTTCTTTTTAAAACTAGAGAAATGCAGGAGTCGCTCACTTCTCAAAGTTAAACCTAATTTGAGAATAGCAAAGTTCACGCATCTGTAACAGTATGTTTCAACATAAGAACAGATATTTGTACCTAACAATTTGAGGAATGAAACAGACATTGGCATATTAAACGTGAATGACTAGGCCGCAGTCAAACTTTAATCCAACTTGGAAATACCTCTTAACCAGAGAGGTCAGCTTACTTGCTAGCTCTGTTCCTGCTCTCCTAGTTTGCCCATCTCTCTAAGGCAGCATTGATGGGGACGCTGATTAGCAAAGAGGTTTGGGACAGCCATAAACAGTGACATCAATTTCACTCTCCCCTCAGATGGATTCAGACAAGTCTCTTGATACAACCACATCTCGCTTCTGTGGAAATGACTCACACCTTTCAGGATACTCTTCAGTTATTTGGCAACAAGCTTCGGAGATTGTTAAGCAAGCAGTGGTAATCCATTGGTTAATAGGAAACCTGAAGTCACTAGAAATTTTACTTTTTGTTTCTTAAAGAATTTTGTTGATGTACAGTTGGTTTAATAGATAGGTTTCAGAGGCACAGCATTATAATTTGACATCTCTCCATTATGATCCCCACCCAAAGTCTAGTCTTCAGACAATTGACCTCATTCACCCCATGGGCCACACCCTTCCCCTTCTGGAAACTACCATTTTATTCTTATAACCTAAGAGTTTGACTTTGTTTCATTTTGTGCGCTCATTTGTTTTCTTCCTCTGACTTCTATGTTCATGGGAGAAATCACTATTCTTTGTATGCGATTTCACTAAGCATAATCAATCCCCTCCAGTTCCATCCTGTATCACAAATGACAGCATTTCATTCTTTCATAGTTGAGTAACAGTCTACCTTCTGCACACATCACATCTTTATCCTCTCACCCACTGATGTCACGTAGGTTGGTTGTGTCCACATTTTAGGTACCGAGAATACTGCTGCCGTGAGCATAGGAGCACAGCTTTCTCTTTAAATCAGTATGAAATTGATAGGAATTTTACATGGAAAATTCTTTCACTAGCCATGAGAAGAGAGATAGTTTAGAAATAAGGGCAGTCATTGTGTGGGAGGTTGGGGTGAGGAGCTTCTTATCCCTCACTTCTTTGGCTCTCACAGGAGAGAACTTCTCTATATTCTTACCCTCTTGTTGCCCAGCACCCACCTCCTTTCATGAGTAAGTCGAGTAGAAGGATCTGATTGATAAATTTCAGAAAAGAAATTTTTTTGGACTCATAGAAATAAATCACCCTTTCCCCTCTTCTTAGGAGCCAACTGCTTGCAGAAAACACAGCCTATGAGTCTCCACCTAAGTGTGCACTAGCAGGTCTCCAAGGTGGGAGGGACTAGCGTCCGTGAAGAGAGGGACTAGCCTCCATGAGGGAGGGACCAGCGTCCCTGAGGGGAGGGACCAGCATCCACAAGGAGTGGCCTTCTGTAGGTGCCTGGGCCTGGATCCATCAGTTCTCCAACCTAGAATTTATCAATAAGAAAGTGGCAGAGGTCCTCCCTGGTGGCACAGCGGGTTAAAGCACAGCACTGAGAATCTAAAGCCGCTTCCTCATGAGTTTCATCCCCCCCCCCTCCTCCCGCCCCGGAGGAGATCCACATGGCGAGGCAGACCTCTCCTGGTCCTCCCGCTGCTCCCCTCAGCAGTGTACTTCATTGATCTGCCTGTTCTGCTCCCCGCACTGTCTCTAGTGAATCCTCTCACCCTCCACATCTCTGGCCTGTACCCCAGTTCCATATGAATAAATAAATAAATCTTTAAAAAAAAAAAGTGGCAGAACTGATCAAATTATTGAAGGATTTTTCTGGAAGCTCTGCTGACCACCTTCTCTGATATGCCCTGCCTTCCCAATCTGTTAGAAAAATGTGTAGTTGGTAGCGTTGCTGCAGTGGACGCGGAATGGGCATTAGTGCCTAATATTTGACATAGTTGTTTTGGTCATGAGAACCTAAGATAGTTTGACCAATACCCAGTAAAAGGGGGACGTATTGTTGATGATAGGACAGCAAAGATTTCTGAATCTTAAAATTTCTCATCATCAAGGCAAAAGTAAATATTATAAAAACCTGCCAAAAAAAAATAAAAAATGCCAAGAGTAGGGAGGTGAGACACCACACTCTTCTCCATGCCCAACTCCTAGAGCAGACATATTCAGGCCAGTAGTGGTGATGGAGAAACCCTCTTTTAGGACATAAGGAATTAATTTTTTCCATTAAAACTTACAAGCTTTCCTAAATACATATGTTTTTCAGCTAAAAGACTTACAGGATTTAAGAAATGACCATCTAACTATCCGCTTTTAGACATATACTAAGGACTGTCTTCTAAAAATTGCAAAAAAATGATAGAATTCCTGAGCTCAATGCTGACATGTTTTTTTGATAACAGATAATAATAATTACATGGGTGCTCAATGCTTGCTTTCTCTTCATTAAGTCATTTGTGGAAATTTACTCAGGTGCCTGCAGAAGCTTCTCCATAATGCTTAAAAATGGGGCAGTGACCCATGGTACCCGATGGCATCTTCTTGAGTCCTTCTGCTGGCTTTCCAGTCTGGAGCCTGTGGCACAGCTTCTAACCCACAAACCAGTTTGACCTTGACATCAATATTGATATTGATGATGTCAATATAGACATCATCCTGGTTGACAGAGAAGAGCCAAGAATGCCAAGACACATTTCAGCATTCATGAAGCTTTTGTTCTCATGGGCAATGTTTTTTTTTTTTTTTTTAAAGTTTGGCTCCTCAACTAATGTTCATGACGAACTGGAAGCTACTTCGTGGAGGTTTGTTCCGTTGTGTCACCATTGACATCACCACAGCCAATTCATTCCTCATAACCAATGGGCTAAAGCAGAGAATTGTGTAATAGGTCAATTTTTATTAAATCCATATTCCAGCAGCCATGTTCAAAGACTCAACAAAGGAAGCTAGACTTAGTCAATGTCAGATTTTCATTGGCAACATGGCTAAAAATCATCGCCGACTTTTCTTTCCTTGGCAGTACTGCATCTTACAGTGTGCTGATTGACCGAGATGCATAAAATTAAATCCATAAGGCCAATATGTCTTGCAGGAGGCTGGTGGACAGAATGAGACACCATTCTATCAAGCATCACTCTCCCAAACCAAAGCTTTTTCCAAAGCAGAATTCATGCCAACCGTTTAGCTGCTCCAGGACTTGGACCTGCTACAGGAATTGATTCAGGCCCTTTAGTAATTCATCAACATCACTTATGCCATTAGTTAACATTAACTAGCAGGACTGAACTAACAAAAGTCTGTAATGCAGCCAGTCTTACAGCGTTGAAATAGAGATTGCTCCCTGGGCGAGACATATGTGGGGAGGGGATGACAGCGGAAACCACAATGACCATTGTCTGTGCTGTAAACCACACTGCACAGAGCTTAGAAGCCAAGGAAACTGAAATATTGTGCCACGGGATTGTCAATTGGAGCAGGAGATAACTCGGTCATAGGGAACACTGCTTTCAGGAAAACGATTACTATGAAGGTCATGAGCACGGGAGGAGCGAGCCACTACCTGTGATCGCTTTTGCTATCAGCAGATGGTTACCGTTCCAGAACACCAATCAACCTTCAGGGGGCCCCTCCTGGAGAGGCAATCTTGGAAGTCATTCCGAGTAGATGTCAATGGCTCTAAGTTCCAAATAGAGAATGTATATTGTATTGTACCCACGTCTACAGACAGTTCATTTGTATGTTTTGATTTACTGCTCCTTGATGGTTCTAGCATCATTAGATATTGCATCTGTGAAAGCCTTTCCTCTCACTGTCTCCTCCTTACCTTCATTCGATTGACTTAAGCTTATCTTCTACACACGCTTATCTTCTACACACTATTCTTTTCATTTTATGCATGAGTCCTTTATGCCTTCTTCCGAGCATGAGTTTGTGACCCAGCCAAAAAGTCTCCTTACTGTTTTCAAGAGATGACCCCACCGGAGCATATTTCTAACTTACATTCCTGGCTATAATGCCCTGTAATTCATCTCTTCATTTGTCAAACCCTCCCTCCCTTCCTTCCCTAGCTCTCCTGAACACTAGCTCTGACAGTCATTCCCTCTGCGGACCATGCATTGTCGTCACCACCCTCGGGACATTCATTCATAACTATTTGCATTTTTAATGAAAAGTGAGCACATCTTGTTTTTTTCTCCTCCAAGAGGATGGGCCTTCCTGGGAACAGGAAACATCTTATACTTGGTTTGTACTTGATGGAATCCCTCAAGCACAGGCAGGCACCTCCAGCAAGCATAGATCTCCCAGTTTTTTCCAAGGTGGCACTTGGGCCAATTTGTTGTGGCCCCAACCCTTCAGTGTTCTGCAGGTGTCAACTCAGTGTCCTCTGTCATAATTCATCCACGTCACTTGGCCACTAGTTCACACAAAGTAGCAAGAGTGAATTCTGGTGATTTGATATACGTATGTATGTCATTTACTTTTTTAAAATTTCTGTCTTCTACATCCTTCTGTATTCCCCATAAAATTCCAAGCACCAGTTCACCTGAACTCGGGTGACGTTTTCAAAACTCTTGACTCCACTCTCACCCTTTGCCGCCATGAGGGTGGCAGAGTGCAAGTTCTTATCTGCCTTTTAAACAGGAAGTGTGGGGAGCCCCGAAATAGTAAATGCCTTGTGTAAGCACATACAAAATACAAGTAGTAGCAAGGCTGGGGAAAGGGCTTTTATATCCCGTTCTCAAAAGTACTGAAGACAATAGTTGTATACAAGTGTGTATTTGGATTTCGATGCGAACCTACCAGGGAGGCCTGAGCAGAGCTGGTGTTTACAGGACTTGCTATGCGAAATAGTCGGCCCCAAATGCCCAAGGATTATTTGATTGCTCAATTTCTTACTATGTTAGGCTTCTCCCCCAGGTTTACAACTGAAACTCAGAGTTGGTGAGCATTCAAAGTGAAGCTTCTTGCACAGTTTAGCTATCTGGTGGCATTTAATAGCATTCAAACTGCCACTGATGATTTCTTTTTCTATTCATTTCCACAATACAAACAGTGTTATGAAAAGTAAACTGTCAGAGAAATGCTTACAAGTTGAGTCTCTCAAATCTTGCCCCACTTCCCTTAATACATAGGCATGGACAGTAAGTGGGCAGAGGACCGGGCAGCTGGCTGCCACAGAAGGAGCTCGCGGAGCCCTTAATGGCGTTTTAATGCTCTTAATGGTGCTCAGCACCATTAGTTATTGCATCTGGGAGAACCTTTCCTATTTGCACCGTCAAAGCTTCATTTTTACCTTCCTTTAAGTGGCTGAATCAAAGCAAAGACCTAGAGATGAGAATGACCACCCTCACATGCACACACACACACACACACACCCGTCTTCCAGGGTCCATTCTCTTCATCTCTTACAAACGGGCACTGTCCTAGCTCCCAGGGCTCCCACGCCATGCACTGTCCACACGAAGGGGAGAGGGAGAGTCTCAGTGCCCTGGAAGTGACAGGAGCTAGGATGCCAGTTTAAATAAAGGACAGCCAGTCAAGTTAGGATTTTCCTATGTATAAGATTTTGTTTTAGCATCTGTACATCTGTGCCATTGCTGGGACATAGTTACATAAAAAGTGTTCATTGTTTTTCTGCAGTGCCAAGCTGTAGAATGACTAGCTGACCATCCCATATCTTTTCTGGCAACACTAGGTACCCAGTTTTTAATAACGATCCAGAGAAGGGTAGCTCGTATGTAGCAGGCCCCTGGCGGAGGGCTTCTTCTCTTTCGGCGTATGGCCACACTGCCCAGCCTCGGCAGTCGCTGCCTCCTGAGGACGCCTGCACTGCGCTGCCTGCTCGAAGCAGACAGGCCAATGGCCCCTGCTCCAAGCTGGTACCCCAAAGTGGAATTTCTTCTGTGACATTCTAATTTTACTAAAACAGCGGTTCAACCTCAGAGCACAGCTTTTGACCATAATTAGCTTCTATACTATGCCTGATTTAGTTCATAAATAAATGACGCCTTTCCCCACTAAACTGAAAGATCAGCCAATTTTTAGAGAAACAACAAAAAAAATCTCCCAGGAAAATAAGAAACAGTATTTAGCAACATGACCTGTGATTTAAAAAAAAAAAAAAAAGGCTTTAATTCTAAGTAAATTACTGGAAGTGCCAAGGAAGAAATCAACACGTTAGTGAAATGACTCACTTCTCAGAAAGGTTTGCCTTGTATCTTTTACTGACAAATCAAGACAAAACAATTTCTAGGGCCCTCCCTGGTGGCGCAGAGGGTTAAAGCACAGCACTACGAAGCTACTGCAGTCACTAGAGCGCGAGTTTGATCCCTGGCCAGAGGATCAAACCATGTGACCCACATGGTGCAGCAGCAGACCTCTCCTGACCTGCCTGCTGCTCCCCTCAGCAGTGTATTTCAGTCAATCTGCCTGTTCTGCGGCCTGTTCTGTGTCTCTGGTGAATACTCTCACCCCCTCACATCTCTGGCCTGTACTCCAGTTCTGTATATATAAATAAACAAATCTTTCAAAAAAACTATTTCTAGATTTTTTATAAACACAAAAACACTTCTAAAATAGTTTTAGGAATGATTTTAAAATGAAGATACATTTTATTCACTCAAGTCTAGCTGAACTAGTCCAATAACCAACTTAAGAAATGGAATTCTTGGTTAAATGGGATTATTATCAAGAAATATTTATTGTCTGCCATGCATTAGACCCTGTTGAGGCATTAAGGATATAACAGTGAACAAAACAGTCAACATTTCCTTTTCAGGGGGTTCACTCTACTGAGAAATAGAAGGTAGTAAGTAAAACACACATTTTGATGAATAATATTAAGTGCTAAAGAGAATAAAATAAGTGAGAATGCTTTGGATATACAGTTTGCTCTTGAATTGTTTGATTACCCAACTGTTAATCAGGTTGTTTAAAAGGGCTTGCTGCAAATCTGTATGCGACTTTGCTCCTGTCCTGCCAGTCTCTGAGAAAGCTGGAAATTTAGTACCAGTCACTCCTCTTCCTCCTCCCTTGAATTTCCAGCCCCACAGTTTGTGTTTGTTTGTTTGCTTTTGTTTTTTTTTTAAATTTTTTTAAAGATTTATTTATACAGAACGGGGTACAGGCCAGACATGCGGAGTGTGAGAGGATTCACCAGAGACAGAGTGGGGAGCAGAACAGGCAGATCGACGAAGTACACTGCTGAGGGGAGCAGCGGGCGGGTCAGGAGAGGTCGGCCGAGCCATGTGGATCTCCTCCAGGGCAGAGGGGGATCGAACTCATGCGGAAGTGGCTTAAGCTTCTCAGTGCAGTGCTTTAACACGCTGCACCACCAGGGAGGGCCCTGCCACACAGTTTTAGTATTCCATCTCTTTGGGTATGCTATCTACTCTTTTTCCATCAGTCCCTATAATGCAGTAAAGATTCTGGGCTTTACATGTTTATGCTGCTTTCCAACACGGTTGCTCCAATATCTTGAGTCTTCAATAGCCACTTGAACAAAGCATCTGCCCCAACGCTTCATTCCTTGACATTCACAGCTCTAAAGCCCACCACTCACCTTGAGTGACCTCTGCACCAGGCACACCTTGAACAGTGTTATTGTAGAAACCTTGCCGCCTCTGCACAACTTCTTTGATTTCTTGCGTGGTAACCCTGCTGGTACCTTTGGGATTATCACCTCATCTAGTCATCTCTCAACAAAAATTCGATGAGCTGTGAGTGCAGAAACTCAATCTGCTGCTAGCGGAGCATCTTGAAAGAGGGCAGAGTAGTAACTACGAGAAGCATGTGCCAGTAAAAAGAAAAAGTGGGCGAGTAACCCCAAACGTGATAAACACTAGGAAATACTGTGTAACTTCAGAAAGAGCTTACCAAGCCAGTGAGTCTTAAGTTCACTTTTCTGAGAAGCTTATCTCTGAGTCAGCTGCTACATTCAAGTAGAATGCTAAGAATGAGAAGCAGCCAGGTAGAGTGTGAAGGAGGGTATTTCTCCAGAGAGCTCAGCACATAAAATATGAGATATGAGATATTTGCACCTTCAAAGGAACCGAAATCTCCCTGAGCGTGGCAGGGGCCCATGCTTGTGGGTTACTGGCCAGTATTCAGGTATTTACAACTTTATCTGAACAGCAGTATTCCACTTCCATCTCTCAGTCAGTCATGTGATCTACTCTTTTACTATATCCAGACGGCTTTGAACTCCAAGCCTGGATCCAATTAAAATCTGCCTCCTCTCATCCTTTTCCTCAGGAAAGAGAAAGTGAAGTGGGTACAATCTCTTGCCTTCCCAACTCATTTGGGATTTTTGAGCCCTTGATCCATCTCTTCACTCCTCTTCCCTCAAGTCTTACCAGGTCTTTTCCTTGGGGTGGATCTTCTATATCTTGTCCCTCTTTTGTAAGCTGCTGTTTCCTCCCTTCCCCCGTGCTTTGCTTCCAACACAAGCTGGACCATGAAATAGGAAGTGCCCAACCTCTGCATGCACACGCACGGCGTCTTTCCACAGAAATGCCCTTGCTTCCATCTATAGCTTAACGACCATTTTCTTAGTTAGCACCTACTTTTTACTCTTTGATTTTTGTGTCCAATTTCTAATCACTTGTTTGCTAGTCTTCTGAGTTTTTAGCCTTCTTATCACCCTTTGTTCTGCTTCTGTGTGGTACACGGAATTCCTCTGTGTCCTACATCACATTATCATAGAATAATCTGTTTATCAGTTTTCCCTCATGGGCCCCGTACTCCTCAAGGTGAGGACCATATGTTCCACCCTCTACCGTGTTCACAGACATCATCTCTTTCTCACCATAGAACAAAAGGCCTAGGCCTTTCTGGAGCAGGACACACATTCCAGATATGCTTTTGAGGTTTTATAGGAACAAATAAAACAAGAAACAAAGAGGGTAAAATGTTCTCTGTGTCCAGCAGGGAAGATATGTTTAGATAGAAGCAAGTCTTATGGTTCTTTGGAGGCGTGCTGTGCTCAGAGCCCTGGTGCTGTGTTCGCGTGGGAGGCTGGGCTGAAGGCAGAGCAGCTGGGGAGAAATGTGGAAACAGTGGGACACACATAAGGTTCTGGGTACTACCTATAAAACTCGGGTACTCATGGTATTCGTACCCAAAGGTATTCAAAAACTAAGTACCACCCCACCCCAACCCCACCACACACACACAAATGGATACTAGGGAGAATCAGACACTCCACCAGAAGGTTTAGGGATACTAAGAAGCAACAGGTCTCTGATATCGAGAAGGAAAGAGAAAAGAGGGAGAAAAGCACATTTGTCCCTCGTAGGGGATCTGCGCATCACTGGGACACATGTGAAGGAGGATTCTCTCGGTTCAGGGACCTGCATTGTATGTCATTTATTTGAGTCTGGAATAAGGGGGACCAGTTGTCTGGGGCCAGAGATGCAGCTGCTGTGCAGTCAGGGTGCCCGTGCCCTCTCTCTAAGCCCTCCCGGGAGTGCTGTCCATGATCTTGGAGGGATGTGCCCAGCACCCGCCAGCTCTCCTCCGAGGGTAAGTTCATCCACACAGACACGTATCTCTGGCGGTCATTCCCAGTGTTGTGAATGCTGGCAACGGCCCTGCGTGGCCACGTGACCGTCCTCTGCCACTGGCAGGCCCAGGTCATCTTTCTGACTCTACTTCTTCTTCACCACCATCATTAGTACTTGTTGAGGTACCACTATTATTCCCAAATTAGACTTTAGGTAACTTGAACCACCATAAGATAAAGAATATCATCCTAGGTTACACAGCTCGTGGTAAGCTGGGACTCAGAGTTTTATTCCTTTTTTTTTTTTTTTTTAATACCATGCCTGCTTCCTCTGATAGTGCCAGGGATCTAGTAGGTTCTCCATGAAAGGCTAGTTGATATGAAGAACACCATTATCCAAATGCAGGTTATTTGGTTCAGTCTGATGCGTGCTTAGTGATGGTGGAGATGGAGGATTTCCAGTTAATCAACACATCGTTGCTTGTTAATTTTAGGCTTTCACTAGGGAAGAAATGTCGTTTAATAATGAAAGGAGTCGGTTCCCAATTTTTTTCTTATATGTCATCTGTTTTCAGTCGGGCTTCTATTTCTCCTGGTCTATTTTCTTTGGAATTGTTTGCCTTCACCGGCAATGCAGAGACAGCCACTGCAGACACGCCACGGACGCGAACACAGGCCACTTTGTCGGCATCCCCGCTGCCAGGGACCAGACCCTGTCGCCCAGAGGACTTGGGTGGGCCACAGATAAGCAGTGAGACCACCGGCGGGGATTGGCCTCATCCTCCCAAGCACTGACTCAGGGAAGGCGCTTCAGAGCGTCTGCTCAAGAAAGTTTTATGTATTCATGATGTGGAAAAGACATTACGTGAAAAAAAAAAACTGAAAGTCATTGCACGAAGACGAGGGCACGGTGTGAGCGAGTCGGCTGAGTTTAGACCCTTTCTCAAACGTAGCTCAAGCTCAGCCCAGTGGAGGGTTTTCATTGAGGGGCTGCAGTGCTCCGCGGGTTATCAGGGCGAATTTACCTGCCTTCTCGCCGTCATTTCTAGGACATGGAACTGCCTCAAGGGGCCCTGACGGATCTCACGTTAAGTCACAAGTAATGGCGCCTCCTCCCCGCGGGGAATTTCCAGGTGCACACCAGCAGGCCGCGTTGTGAGTGGCGAGGGGGGGGCCCTGGGGAGCCTAGGCGGACTCCTTCTGGGGTGTGGACGCTCCAGACAAGCCACCAGCCCTCTCCTGACCAGGCCACGGGCGGGCCGGTGAACTTCCCTCTCCTAGACAAGGAACCCTTCCCAGCCAGGCCTCCGGCTCCCGAGGCCGGCGCAGGTGCGCGCTCCCTCAGCTCCCTCAGCGCCAGCCAGTCCCCCGGCAGGCAGCCCCCCGAGTCGCGGCCAGATCCACCCGACTCTACTGCCCCCACTCAGACGTTGCCTCGGGACAGGTACCCTCCGGGGGGAAAGGAACCGCCCCGGTTTCAGCGGCCGTTTTGACGGCGGGCTGAAGCCAGCCCGCGCTCTCTGAGGCAGTCAGCTGGCAGCGGCCCCCCGCCGGCCGGCTCCCCGCCGGCGCCCCCTCCTGCCCGCGCCTCCCGCCCCTCCCTGCCCCCTCCGACGCTGCTTCCCGCGAGGAGCGCGGTGGCCTGTCAGGGCTGTGTTTAAAATTCCTGTTTCTTATCTTATTTACTGATGGGTGGGAGCGTGGCTGCGCAGACCTAACTCCCGGACCGCTCGTCCCGGGCGGGTGAATCACCCGACTGGGCAGAGACAGCCCTGGCCCGCGGGGCTCGGGGCTCCCCGCGGCCGGCCGCCGATCGAGGCGGCCGGTGTCTGCACTGTGTCTCCTCGGAACCACCTGGTGCAGCCGCTCAGGGTGGCCTCCCCCGCATTTCAAATCCACCGGGGGAAAAGTTTTCTTTCTTTCTTTCTTTTTTTTGTCAGCAAACTCCAGCGATGACAAAAGACATGCCCGCGGCTTGATTTTTTTCGACTACTTTTCTTCTAAAAACCAAGCTCCCTGGTTTTTCCGAGATAAATAAACAAATAAACAACCAACCAGACTCTGAGGGACTCTCCGAGAGATTTTTTTGTTGTTGTTAAAAAAAAAAAAAAAAACACCAAGCGATTTCCTACAGCCAGTCTGTTCGCAGTGCTCTTTTCTTTTTCTGCTCCCCCCACCCCCCTCGGGTAGATTCTGAAAAGAAATCAGCGGCTGTAGGCACGGCCTGTGGCTGGCTGTGGGGCTGCCTGGGTGGTCCGGGCGACTTTATGATTTATTCAGCTAATGGGAAGGGAGCTTGACCCCCAGCGGCCACAGAAAGAGAGCTGCATGTGGGTTTAATGCTTTCACCACAAAAATGTCTGCTATGACTAAGCTCTGCTGCTGAAGTCACTGTCTCAATGGCGCTAAAAAGGAACTTAGGCATTAAGTGTGCACTATTTACTATAGATCGGCTCTTGGGATTAAGCCAAGGGGTTCGTGCCCAGTTTCAAAGAATAGCGTGGAAGCTGCTAGGAAAATTAGAACTGTGCAATTTATTTTTACCAGTCTCCCTGGTGAGTTCCACTGGGAAGTATTTACCTCATAGGCATTTTTTTTCTCTCCCCTCACTAAAGACTCATTTAGTAACAGTTTGTGCCTTTTATGGTGTTTGATAGTGGGGGTGTCCCTAGTTTTTGTTTATGACTGCTGTGAATCACTATGTTATTCTTCCTTCGTTCATTGGAAGCTATAAAAGAATACCTAATGTTGAAAGAAAACGCCAGAGTGGGGGAGGGGGGCTGTGGGCTGTGGAGAGGGCTCTACCACACACACAGGCCCTGCCCTGCGCTGGAGGCCCCTTTGATCCCCATGAGGACCCCCTCCCTGACAGCAGCCTTATTGGTGCAAAGGAATGAACATATTTTGCTTCACGTGGATTCTTTCACCCGGAGGGAAGGGGATGGATGGAGTGGGGAGGAGGGAGACAAGGAGATCTGTTTATAATTTTGACTAAGATGGATGATCTTTGCCGTCAGTATAATACCTGCTATTCAAGTGCCAGCAGGTTTGCTTCTGGTGGACCCCGAATGTGAGCAAGAGGGGAGGATGGCGCTGGTGTGTCCAGCTTAGCTTCCTGGGCCCAAAGAGCAAATGCTGTTTTCCAAATGTGCCTCCGGGGATGGAGCATCTCGGGCCAAGTCAGTGGCCTTCAGACAGCACACTTCTGAGCCCCATTTAGCTTGGTGACTGCAGCACCCACCAACTGCAGATCAGCCAACTGAATTCTCCGCCAGCTGAGTTCATTGCTGCAGGGACATGAAGGCCCCGGCCCTGGCTGCCCAAGCGCAGTGAGAGGCCTTGTTCAGTTTCTGTTACCAACTTGTCCTTGCTCAAGTATTTCCCTGGTATCCCTGAAAATCATTTCGTGAAATAAGATTAGCAGCTGAAACCTCAAGGCCGAGGTTGTTTCCCCACGAAGTGTTAGTGTTAGTGTTGTGACGCGTTCAGCAGGCCTTTGTGAGATAGCTGCCCGGCAGGGCTTCATCTTGCCATCTGCGAGATGAGGAGAGTACATCAGCCTACCACGGAGGCGTGCTCTGGTGGCTCAGCCCACCACGGAGGCGTGCTCTGGTGGCTCAGCCTACCACGGAGGCGTGCTCTGGTGGCGAGCAGGGCTGTCAGGGAGGAGAGTACTTGGCCTGTCATTTTCCAGAGGCTGACAAGATAGGTAGGGGCAGGAAAACACGTTCCTGAACCATTCAGTAATCCCAGCAGGTAGAGTAAAGTAATCCCTACAGGTAAAGTAATCCCTGCAGTAAAGTAAAAACTTTTTTCAAGCTCACAGAAGCATTTCCCATCTTCTACTTGACCTGTGTCCTGTCTTCTTTGCTGCAGCATTCAGATTCAAAGAGGAATCTCTTTTTAGATTCAAAGAGAAACTCTTTCCCCAAAAGCGGATTTCTTAGCAATAGGCCATCCACTGAGGAGAAATACCTCACTAAAAGGAAACAAAGCAGCATGGTTTCCTGCACTGGATCCTACCATGGAAAGAGGGCACTAGTGAGACATCTACTGAAATCTGCATAAAGTCTCTCATTTATTTACTAATAATATTGGCTTAGATAAATGTCCTGTGCTTGGAAGCTGGTGCAGGGTCCACAGGAGGTCTCAGCCTATCTCTGTGTCTCTTCTATGAGTTTAATGTTATCTCAAAATGAAGGGATTAGAAAAACAAACTCAAGGGCCCTCCCTGGTGGCACAGTGGCTTCAAGCACAACACTATGATGCTCTCCTAAGTCACTGCAACATGAGTTCCATCCCAGGCCAGGTAGGTGACCCACATAGCACCACAAACCTCTCCGGACCCTCCCACTGCTCCCCTCAGCAGTGTATTTCAGTCAATCTGCCTGTTCTGCTCCCCACTCTCTCTGGTGAATCCTCTCACTGCCCCCCCCACCTCTGGCCTGTCCCCCAGTTCTTGTATGCATAAATAATAAATCTTAAAAAAAACAAACTCAGATTATTATTGTCCAAAACCCGACTTCATTTCTGGCCCTGAGGAATAACCGCCACCCTGCCCCACCCCACCGGCTCCCAACCCTCAGTCATTTCCTACAGCTGTTAGGGAGGGCTCCTGCATCCCACCCTGATTCTTATTCACCCAGAGGGCTGACTGGTTGTCTGCACCATGGGAAATGCTCACCGGTCCCTACAGTAACTGCTCTGTGCCAGAGAAGAAACCACGAAGCAGAAGCACTCTGAAGGAACTGAGTAAAAATCAGCATTCTGGCAAGAAGAGCTGCTGAGGGCGGTGCACTGCTGGAAAAGTTTCAGGGAGAGCCCAGCTGGACCTAGAGGTGCTGGGGACTGTGCAGGGGGTGCCCACCCACACGTCCCCCAGCCCTCAGGCAGGGCCCCGCATTCATGTTCCCTAAATATGTTCCCCATGGCCGAAGAAGCTCAGCACACATTTCACAGGAACCAGAGTCCACGGTGACAACAGGGCGGATTTGTGGTGGCAGTTAGTTAGCGAGGAGGACCCCAGTTGCGGCCTTTTCCCCTTTTTTTGGCCCAGAGCCAAAAGATAGGATGGAGCATGCCAGAGGGAAGAAACCATGGACAGAACTGTAGGGCTGTGGCCAAAGATGGTTGCTGGCATTGCAGATTTGTCCTTGGGGAGGGGGGAGGGGGGAGAGGGAGGGAAGGGAAGAGGTAGAGAGGGGGAGAAGGGGGGAGAGGGGAGTTGTGAGACAGAGGGGCAGAAAGGGGAAAGAGAGAGAGGGAGAAATGTGAGAAGAAGAATGGAAGGGGAATGGGGATAATGAGGAGCCAAGGAATCCTTTCCTCTGGTGTGGGTTTCCCACCCTAATTGCCGGCTCCCCCCTAGCGCGCCTCCTGGCAGATGGATCTCGGCAGAGCCCGGCCTGTCTGCATCTGTGCTTCTGGCACACAGGTGTTTCAGCTTTATTCCGTCAGGAAGCAGCTTTTCCCCCTTCTTTTTCGGGGGGAGGGAGTTTTGGGGAGGTGGGAACACCCACGATTGTTTCTCAGAATAAGGAGGCAGGGTGGGGGAGGGACCACAGCCCACCCACCGCTCCTGGACTCAGTCGCCTTCCTGCGGGTCAGCCCCGTCCTGCAAGGTGTAAATCAGAGGGCAGATGCAGGATCTGGGAAGTTTTCCAGATGCACGTCGCACAAAGGCCCGTGTGTTCTCATTGTGCGGAAATACATGCCACCGAGCAGGCCCGGGACACCAGCCCGGGTGGGGCACGTCCGTCTGTCTGCTCAGCGCGCCTTGCGCCTTGCAGGACCGGTCCGCAGACGTCGGGAAGCGCTCGGAAGCCACGGGACTGGACAATAAAGAAAAGCGCCTTGTCCCTCTGTGGAGGCTGCAGACAGGCCTGACGGGCTGTTCCAGAAGCCCAGTGCCAAACAGTGCCTGCCAGATGTGCCGCCCACCAGAGCCCGAGGCTCCCTCCGCACAGGCCGAGAGGCTGCTCCTCCGCGCCTCAGTGGCACACGGTGCTCCTTCCCCTGTCCCCGCCCCGCCGGGCAGCCTGAGGCAGTGAAGCCGCTGGTGCCTCAGTGTGGGTATTTTCTACACACTGCAGCTTTTTCAAATGAATTCTCCGGGTAGAATCTGACAGTAAATGGTATTCTCCAAACCGAATCATAAGCCAGAGGTTACATTAACTTGCAGATCATTTGGGTGACATTTGGTTATTTCCTGCCCCGGTCTGGAACTCATGTTGCCTCCAGAAACCTCTTAGGGGAGGATCTGTGCAGAAGGGACACCCATTTCCAGTTGTGTTGACTTGTCTGAGTTCAAATTCCTTTTTCTTGCCACAGAATTCGTTTCCTCCTCGGTGTGTGTCCACACTGTTTCCTTCTGCTGCCATCAGACTCTGTTGCAACTGGACAGGGTTTATCTTCCAGAAATTGCTCTTCTGAAGCTTGTTCAGACTTTTTATTCTCACGTATCCTCATTATGCGGCAGTAAAATGTTTTTAGTGACTGCTCAGGATGTGAAAACTTAACCATTTCTGTCCAGCTGTCATACTTCTTTTCTTCTAAATAACAGCGTTTTTATTTTAGAAAGCTCTTTTCCTGTTTGTTTCCCTTCAGCTAATGATTCCATTTCTCTGCCATTCGTAACAAGTCACCTCAGCTCCCTTAGGAAGATGTTAGCATGCAAAACACCAACCTTGAGTGAAACAGGGAACGGAAAGCCTGACAGGCAGAATCTTAGCGTGTTCCAGACCCTACTGCCCCATCCCAAAGGCTTTAGGATGGTGAATTATGAACACTTCCTTCTTCAGAATCCAGATGAAATCCGGATTCAACTGGAAATTATCTTGGTTCGTCTGGCTAATTTTCCTATTCTGTTTGCAGTGCCGTTTTCCAGTTTCCCTCCAAACCACTAAATAAATTCCAGACATATAACCCTATTAAGAAAAGTAAATTTTTTATACACCTGTTAATTGGACGCAAATGTTCAGGAGGTTGACATCTGAGTAAGCTTCGCTCCATGCTGCTTTCTAAGGTCAGCACTGAAAGGCCAAGAGCTGACATACTAACACAAACTGCTTTTTGCCCCTTGTGAACTTCTAGCTGATATCTCTAGACAATTGTCTCCTTTCCCACAAAAGAAAACCCTCTTTTCTTCTAAGCAAAAGTAACTGTACCACTCTGCGGTAAAAATTAGAAACTTGATTTTAAGTTACTACATTAAAACATTAATTTGGAGGGCTACAGCCACACCTGTGTTCGTTACACCATTTCCAACAGTCAAGTTATGGGAAGAACCCAGTGCCAAGCCGCAGAGCGGAGGACGAAGGTGTGCAGAGGTATGGTGTGTCGGAGATAGTTAGCACGGACTACTGCTTTGTGAAGGCGGGATCTTGCTTCTTACCCAAGGCAGGTCGAACTGGATGTGACTGCAACACAAAACAAATCAGAGGGAGGGAAGACAAAGAGCAGATGACTTCACTCCTATGCGGAATATACAGAAAGAAATCGAAGGACAACGTTAAACCAAGACACAGCCCAGACAGGACCCTTTCTGCTTTGCATCCAGGGGATCCAGCTCCAGCTACACTGGACCTGTCCTCCGTCTCTCACACTGACCCAACCATCTCTCCCACTGCATGCCCGGAACATGACTGACAGAGCCAAGGAGAGACTGGACGATTTAGCTCATTTCGCGTATTTATTAAAGTGGTGAACACTCGACCAGAATTATCTTCCAGAAATTGCTCTTCTGAAGCTTGTTCAGACTTTTTATTCTCATGTATCCTTATTACGCGGCAGTAAAATGAATTCTCGACACAAATGTTTTTGTCTCGCTAGCTTGTTAAGGAAAATGCTTTTTCACCTTGCCATGTAATTTTTCCAAACTGGGTACTTTTTATTTACATAGCTACAAAATTCTGAATCACACTGCCGATTCTCACTGAACAGTGTCCGTGTAAATATGGGCATCGGTTTCGAATATAGTTAATGGAGACAGGAAATTGCAAGCAGCAAAATGATATACATGACCCATCTGAAAATTTTAAGAGCATCTTCGCATTCTCGCTTCGTGGGTGCTTTGTCCCAGCTCTTACGTGAAGCTCAGGTCTTTGAGCAAAGGGCCTAAAACAGTCCATGCGCTTCTGAGCTCCCTTCCCAGCCTCTGGGGATCGTGGTGACGGGGGTGATTTACAAATGTCTTCACTTACTGTCCGACCAGCTTTCTGGCATAATTCTGTCAGCAGTCAGGCTTTCTCAGGACTCCTCTCTCTGTCAACCAGTGTTTGTCACGGCTCCGTGTGACAGGGCCCTCTGAGGGCTCTCTCACTGTGCCACCTTTATTCCCCATCATGGTAAGCGCTTCCCAGAGGTCCTGAAGATTTCATTTTTCTGCAGTTTCTTCCTCTTGTGTTTCACCGTGACACCCTCTGTGAGATCACACAAACAATTTTTTATTTGAAAGCTGTCCAAATGGGAGTGGGAGTTCATCAGAAGAGACTTCCAGGCTATCTGTATTTCCTTTTTAAAATTTTCCCCTGTTTAATAACCTGAGCCACCAGTGGGAGATACAAATTTTTAAGACTATTCTGGCGAGGGCCCCTATGCCTCCTGCATGAGTGCCAGCTAAGCTCGCTTAGTGAATGTAATCTTACCAAGACCTCACAGATGAAGCTAATGCTCTCTTCTTGTATAGAGCCTAGGTAGCCAAGCTTCAACAAGCGACATTGCCCAGGGTCTCTTAATATTAGCAGGCAGCAGAGGGGACCCGGAACCTTCTGTCTAACTCCCAGCAAAGCTCTGACCAGCATAAACAGGCTTCCTGTTGGCTCACCTCAGCTGTGGGGGGGGGGGGGGTGCGTGTGTGTGAGGAGGGGGTTGTGTTCACACTTATGCTACAACCAGTGGTTTCTAAAGGTAAGTTATTGAGGTACTGCGGACAATTGTATTCGACAGTGGTGTATCTCTGAAATTGATTAGAAAGGAATCTTCAGAAGTTTTCAAAAATGTTACATTGAGAGCTTTGTGTGTGTGTGTGTACATACTTACACATATGTTTAAATACATGTTTTAAAAATATATTTAAATATTTTAAAATAAATTGCATGAATGGATAAATATTGAATCCATATATATTCAGGCCCCTACTCTTTAATAAAATTTATGTGCAGTTGCTGTTATATCAGCCATCTCCATGTCAGTACACATTGCAAGTCTAATTTTTTAAAAAAGCACCTTTTCAAGCCTTTTGTACTTAGAAACTCCAAAATAATGAACTGCAAGTAATGAGCGCCAACATTTCCCTTACCATTTTATTGCACCTGTGCTTAAGTTCCTTTCATACTGAAGGTCTCTAAGCTGCTGAATTCTAGCTGTTAAATGACAATGCATGCAATTCCTGTGATTTAGGAGTTGTACAAATGTGAAGCAGAGTCAGCCAGCATTGAGAGCTGCTCAGTGCAGGTACCAGTGATTTGTACAGCCCAGAGATTTACTAAGGAAACTGTGTATGTGTGTGTGTGTTTTAAAGATTTATTTATTTATGCATACAGAACTGGGGTACAGGCCAGAGGTGCAGAGGTGGTGAGAGGATTCACCAGAGATAGAGTGGGGCAGAACAGGCAGATTGATGACATACACTGCTGAGGGGAGCAGCGGGCGGGTCAGGAGAGGTCTGCCACACCATGTGGGTCACCTCCGGGGCGGGGATCGAACTCATGCAGAAGTGGCTTTAGCTTCTTAGTGCTGTGCAATAACCCGCTGGGCCACCAGGGAGGGCCTGGAAACTGTTTTTTAATTGAACTACAGACTGCAATATAATTCAACTTTCCCCAGAGGCTGTAGGGCATGAAAGGCCCTCAAGCAGGTCAGTTTCCCCCTTTGCCTGTTTCCAGTGCTCCTAGCCCCTTGGGGCTAAGGCCACCGAGGGGTGGCCCTTGAGAACTGACAGAAAATCTCCAAGCTGAAGTTGGGCCTCGCTGGACTGCGTGTTAGCTTGGCACCAGCCCCTGACAGGAGCTGTGGGGCTCCACTCTGTGTGGGAGGAACATCAACATTCAGTCGCCACCTTGCTAACTCTTTGTCACCAGAAGTCCGAGGAGCACAGGCCAGAACTTTCTTTCCCCTTGACGTGGTTCCTTTTACGAACAGCATCGAGAGAGGCCCGGGCAGTGAGCCTGCATGTATTATTCTATCACGACTCAGTTCCTGCTGACTTCTTTCACGAGAAACAAGGACGTGTTTTTTTAAAAACCCAGCACCAAATTTCTCCCTTCTCATCCCCGTGTGGGACAATGAACACGTAGAGGTGGACGTTCAGAATGCAAGCACAGGGGGCCAGGGATGGATGCTCCTTCTAAGCGGCCTTAGAAAGCTGTTCCTTATAAATAGAGCAGTTGCCGTTATGAAGTACAAAACCACATTATTCCTTTCTTTAGTTCTGAATGGAGTTGGTTAAGCTTTCAGCGTAAATGTGAAAAAGGCAAGAGAAAGAAGAACATATCCTTGTTAAGTGACTCAATAAAAGAAATTGGGGCGGACAGTGGCACCAGTTATAAAATGTGTAGAATTCATTAATGAGAGGATGTGGTTTTCGTTAATTTCTGAACTATAACCAAAAAGGAAGTTCACCAAAAGAATCAAATTAAAGCAGATTGAATGTGCAGCTTCTCAGCATCAGGGAAATTCATAGCAACATCATCACCTCCTTTCAATAACCAGGGAAAAAAGTATTCCAAGTATCAGCCTTCATTAGTCATTTCTAACAATCTAAGTTCTCTCGTGCTTACAGTTTCTGTCCTGAAAGACGCAAAGAGGAGGCCTGGTTCCCAATTATCAAGCCCTTGCAGTTACCTATCTCTGTTGAATTTCTTAATGATTTATGCATGAAGATACTTCAGGCAAAAGCACGCTTCATTATTGGTGTTCACGCGCTCATTCTTTGTGATTACTAAGGCAGCACATGCACTTTCTCTGAGCTTAGCGTTCTGGGGAAAACCGTGTCTGCACTGTCCCCGGCACAAAATTGCAGTTAGAGAAAGCCCGGGCAACTTGCTCCCCATGCCTGTCCATTCTGCTCTTTCCTCTGCGTTCTGTGTGGCATTCAAAGGATCCTTTGCACATGGAGGTCACCTCCTCTCTCCACCTTACACACTGTTTCACAACGGGGAACAGCAGAAAGTGCAGAGGATACAAACGGCCGAAATCAGAGATGAGACCCTGGTGTTCCATTTAATTTGAAATGTGTGCTCTCTTTTCTCACTCAAAGCTTCATTCATGATTACAGTGCCCCATTTATGAGCCTCGAAAGCCTCCATCTGGGGTGTGGGGAGGGGTGTCCATGAGTTTAGAAACTACGTGATGGTTACTCGCTTTTATAGACTTTATAGGTAATTGACAAGCTCTTAATAAAATTACCTGGACAAGTAATTTCAGTAGTATGGACTTCAAATGAGTTCCTAATGTTTCCAAAAAGATTTTTGTATTATACTTTGCTCATTAGATTTCAGAGTTAAGCATATTCTAAATATTCTTAATCACAGGCATAGTGGAAGTAGATTTTCTGCAATGCACATGTGTGAGTTTAAGTCTTAAATATTTAAAGACAATAATGAGACTTTCCCAAAGGAAACAGTTGTATGTTTTTAATATGAATTTACATATGTGTGAGAGAAGACTATTTGGTGGTAGTGGTGGGTGTAAATGATCATTTAATTTCTATTCAGTAGTTTGTTAGATGTGACTGGGGACATTTATACAAAAATATGAAATAATAAATAGTCCTTTGTACTCTATGAAATGGAGATAGTATTAACGTTGGCTTTGAGAGTTACTGTGAGAAACTGAGTCAAATCACATCATGGTCTTCCTGTCTAGTTGGAGCCTTGCCAGAGCCCTGTTGTTGAATTAACACCAGTCACTGCGACTTTTACTATTATTGCTGTTAGAGGGGAAATTGGATGGCACTCTGAGAGAGTACATGTCCCCTGGAGCTAAGCCTTACGAGTAAAGATTTTCTGGCAAAATAAGGAGGGGGACCAGGACTGAATCTGCAAGGGAGGAAAGAACCCCAGTAACTGTGCTGACGGAGTCTGCTGAGTCATATCCTGGAAACAGAGCAGGTTGTTGAGTATATTTCTAATCAGCCAGAAAGGTAGAGGTTTTCTGTGTTCAGGAGCAGAACCATCGGGCTCCATGTTAACAGAGTGATAGGACAGGACAGTCCTGGAGATGTGAAGTATGGAGGTCTGGTGGGAAGCAAAGAGGAGGGTTTTCATTCTTCAGAGAGCCAGGAGCCAAGAGAAAGCCAGGATGGAGCCAGGGCGTGGAAAGAGATTCCATTTCTACCTTGGAAGCTGAGCAAGTGAAAAATGATCACCATATGAACCTCTGGAGGCGATGAAGCAACTCTTTCCTGGAAAGAGAGATAACAAGGAAACAGAGTCCTTAACTGTTCCAAGAAAATGCCTGGCACATAGTAAACACTCAAATAATATTTGCTGATTGAATAATCACCTGAGTGGCATTTGACTGGGTGAATGAGTTGCCGTCAGCTTAGGAGCATGGGTCTCACCGTCTCGCCCTCCTTCTTGCTCCCGTGGAGACAAGGAGTTCCCATGCTAGAAGGCAGTGGAGGGTCTGGAAGAGAGACTGCATTTACACCAGCACAGTGCCCTTTCTTTCCACAGCGTGGACGTGGGCCGTCCACGCCCTGGCTCTGTCCTGGCTTCCTCCCAGCTCCCGGCTCTCTGAAGAATGAGAACCCGCCTCTTTGCTTCCCACTAGACTGCCATACATCTCCCGACGCTCCTGGCCTATTATTGTGAAACCTGATGGTTCTACACGGGACGACACAACCTGCCCTTGCCTTGTTCAGCTCCTTTGGCCCTTTCTTGAAGACAAAACCAGAAAACTCCGCAAAAAGACCTGAAATCAAGATGGAGGTAGACAGCAGGGGTAAAGTCACAGATTCATTATCATAGCAAAAAACACATGCCCACAGCGCCATGACAGACCTGGTCAAGTCCAAATTTGGAAGCAAGTGGAGCGTGAGTGCAGTTCCTGAAAAGCCTGCCTGTTTCTTTGAAGTTTTGCTGACACAAACCCTTTTGCTTCTGCTCTTCCTCAATCCTCCTCCATTCTGTTCCCTGCTTCTGCCCAACTCAAGGTGACGATCTATAAGACAGTAGTCCGCCATTTTCGGAGGCTGCAGATTAAACCTGATTTGCTTTCACTAACTCTTTTCTCTCTGGGTTTGGCTTAGTGAACAGCTAGCAGCCAGACCCCCAACTCCTATAGCAACTCTGTGGAGAAAATAGACCCTATACTACTACATTCAAAGATTTCAAGGGCAGAGCAGCTTCCCCGGTCAATATGTTGCATTCATTCATTCATTCATTTGGGGGCAGGCTTGTATGGCTACTGAAAAAAGACACAGGTAGATATTTCCATAGGCCATGCACTGGGAGGGGTGGGATATAGGGCAGAGTTGTATAAGACATGTGCACGCAGAACAGGTAAACTAGCAAAGCAAGATGACATTTACTCCAGGTGTCAGAGAAGTGGATCACAGATGGCCACAATATCTGGAGACATTTGTCTTTCTTGTTTGTTTCTTCTTTGGGTTTTGAAGAACGGGTGGGATTTGGATTGAATGAGAACAGGAACACATTGGGTTGGGGGCGTCGTGCGTGGCATCTGTATTCATAGGTGTGTGTGTAGTCGAAACACTAGAACATGAGGGGCTCGGGCCTCATGCCAGTCTGTAGTGGCAGCTGCTAGTGGGTCAGAGAAGATATGATTAGATGATGGAGATGGTACTTGAAGAGATTAGGCTTTGTCTTTTGGGTATTAAAAAAATATATATGTTTGGAATCAAAAAAGGGCATGATGATTTTCCCAGTGTTTGAAATTTTTGCTTGAAGCAAGAGATGGGTGATAAACAGAACAGCAAAAGCCCGCTGATTGAATCAGGTAGATTTAGAATCTGAGGGTTTCTCTGGTGCACTGGCCAGAGGCAGGGGAAGAGTCAAATGAATGGAAGAAACAGTCCAGGTTTTGAACCATCTGGGGTGCTGGGGGGAATCTGAAGCAGTGATGAAAGTATGGTCACACATAAGGTTTAAGAGGATGTGGTAGTAGAGAAAATGGTTGAGAGAAGTGAATATTGGTATGGCCAAGGATTACCGGGGCTTCGATGAGGGGACATGGTGCGATTCCATACATTTGTAGAGGTTTGAATTTATACCCCTGAAACACACAGCGTGTTATAAACTGCTACCTCAACCAACATAATAAAAATAAACCAATTACATTTTTAAAAGAAATAAAATACGAATAGACTTTACACAAAGAAGCTGTACTACAGGTCCTAAATGCCTGGGGGGAAAAACCCTGAAGTTTGAATTAAGAGATAAATGTGACATGAACTGTGTGTGGCATTAAGCAAGTCACATCATGTCTTGTGACCTGGGTTTCCTGAAGCATCCAGCGTAGAGCCTGGATGCCTTTCCCCTGGGTCTCCTCAACTTCTGACATCCTATGACTCCCTGCAATATCTCTGGCACCTGTTTTCAATCGAAGCTCTAACACGCGTTTCCTTATTCTTTAAACCTGCCTTTCACATTTACTACCAGGCTTGTAGTCATTTCCTTTTATTCAGAAGAGAATATATATTCCGTTTTTCAGCTCGAGCTTTTCTGTATTATGAGCTCACTGCGTTGAAACCATTTTGCAAGAACAGATGCTGAAGTCACTTCTGGGTTTTCCACACGGTCATGAAGAAGCTCAGCTCAGCCTACCTAAGAATGCAGATCCTTGAGCCAGTGGTTTCCCCACTTTGATGCGAATTCAAAGTGATGTTTTATACCATTGGAAGCTGTTTTGAGTTATCTGGAGCGGGAAGGACTGCCTGTGACAGCCCCTTATCCTGGACTTCATTATTTCCGCCTCGGGCTTCCTCAGCTCGGCCCCACCACCCTCGAGGCCGGCTCTTTGCGGGACGCAGACTCTCTGGTTTTCATTACTCACTTGCTTCTTTTCTCTATATTCCGCTACCACAGCATTACTCGCCATCATTATCTGTCTTCCAGCCCGGCACCTAAGAGACAGGAGAATGGACTTAGGGGGGAAGTAACATCAGGTCTAAAGATATTCTGGCAGAATTTAGGACTGTTTGGGGGCAGGTGGGGAGATTCTGAACCTGTTTCTCTGTGGCAAAGAGATACTCCTGAGTGGATCAGACAAAGGACAATACGACCCCTGAGGCCTCCACAGCCTTCTGAACTTTGCAGGTGGAGTTTGCATCCTGAGACTCAGTAGGGAAGTTTCTTTTGGGAGATTCTGGAGGCATTGAGTCTTTCCTGGATTGAAACAATGATAAGGCACGCCATCTGCATCCCGCCTCATCAGCCCGGCGCACTCCTGACCCATCTGCAATTCACGCACCAGAAAGTCGTGAGAGAATCCCAAGGGTCATGTTAGGCATTTACTCAAACCACCTGCTCATCGCTCCTACCCATCTCTCCCTCCACTTTGATGCTTGTTTCTTTCCAGATCCCCCTGTCTGTTGGGGACTTCCTCAGCGCTTCAGTAACCCTTTGAGGTTGTGGTTCTGGCTTGCGAGTAGCCCCCTGCTCAGAGTCAGTACTTAAAACATTGAAAGAAAACTAGACAGAGACACCAACCAACCAGAATGCTGGCTGCAAATGCCCCAAGCAACAAGCCAGGAGCGTCCATGTCCTCAGAAATTGCTGCTGAGCACACAGGACACTTGCCAGGGGCCGTCGTAGTTCCCTGCCAACCCCCAGCCGCACGCCTCAGCCAGCGGTGCCAGGTAAGACAGGCCCTGCAGCGTCAGTTAGAAACAGCAGTATAATCTGATGAGCAAGCGGCCGTTTCCTAATTTTATTTATTTAGCAGGTAGAGCCTTCCCTCCTCAGGCCCAACGGAGAAGCATTTCAGAGGCTATTGAAACCCTATTCCGATGCCTCAGGCCTCAGTGTTTCCATGCAGCCAGGCTTGATTCCTGCTACTGGGGGTGGTCTTTTCTAGTTGGGACTTGGGGGTCTTATCAGCATTTCCACAGGGAGTGGGTAAACATTTCATGAAAATTGTATTTACTGTGTCTGTTTTATAATAGTGCTGACAAGCAGCCCTGTTTAATGAGTGGAAAAGATAAAGGGGGAAAGTGAGAGGTAGACCACTCAGATGATTATCCTGCTAGGACTCAGCTGAGTGAGCTTGTTTGTTCTAGTCATCTGCAATGCACTGAGGTGTCCTTTCTGCCCTCTCTCCTATACAGGAGATTGGTGTTCAGATTAGACAGGAAAAAATGTAAAAGTCAGAAAATGGACTCTTCAAGATAAAAGGTATTTTTTAGCGTACCTATTATGTGAGAAAATACATATATATTCTACATTTAAAAACGAAATTCAGAAAAAGACAGGGAAAGTTATGTTGGATTGAATTTTCAAGTTAGGCATCAAATTGAACAAATGAGTCATTGCTCTAAAACACTACTCGGCGAACGCTATTTGGAACATAAAAACCCAGCTACAAGTGGTAACAGCTCCCTGGATTCGATCCTTCTTTTTAAATTTTAGTTTTCCCTCTAGTTGGTGGGTGGGCTAACTAAATAGAGGCTTTTTACATGGCACTTTGCTACTTTCTAAACAGAGCTGCTATGCATGTTCTCCAGTTTATATACAATGTTTGTTATTTTTTAAAGCAAAGCACCCTTATAAATACTGTATTTCAAAAGACACAACAGCCTGCAGGAAATAATTATGTCAATTATTTTACATTTGCATTAATTTTCTATTATTTCTGACTTGTATGTCCATATGCTTTTGAAATAACTATAAGCAGGTCCTAAAAATTGTAATTTTTTTCAGTTTTATTTAACAGATTTATTTATTTTTCCTCCTCTACACTAAAAGTTTGTGAAAATAGAGGAATCTGCTTTGTGTGCATTGGATGTATTTTAAGATCTCATTGTTTAAGAAAGTTTCAGTTAATATGGAAAGCAGAAAAATAAAGCTGCATGATTAATGTGGGATAAATAAAAACTCTCCTGGTTAGATAATAAAACAACAAAGATTCATTTGTAACCTGGGACCCACATTCCTTATGCAGGGTCCATTATTTCGTGTTTATGGCCGCATGGACACAAACAGTGGAAAGAGTCGATCACACCCAGAGATCATAGTCCCTCTTTAAAACTCTGTTCTCCTGACCATAGAGTCATGGCTTCCCGAGGGGAAGGGACAGGGGCGGAGGAGAGGAAGAGGGTGGGTTGCGGTGGGGCGTGGAGGAAGTCCCACAAAAGACAGGGGGTATTTCTCTGCTGGGAGCGCTATGCTGACTACATGTGAGGGGTGAAATGCTGCACTGTTAAAACACTGGCAAAACAATGAAAACAGAAAAGAAAGTTCTGCTAAGGTAGCCAAGTCAATTGGAAAAATTAAGTGTCATGCAGAAAAAAATCATGCCTAATCATGTTTCAAGAGATCACTAAACCTTGCTCATCTGCAGATCTGTGTGCTCTTACTGTAGAAGATGCTTTTAGAACACTTTTACCTAAACATCAGCAGTTCTCACAGTTTGTGCGTTCTCACAGGACAGGTGAAGACAGTGGACTCCAGAGCCCAAGAAACACCGTGTCCACAGAACATTTGTCTCTAAACAGTTCTATGTGCAACTGAAAACCTTTTTAGAGAAACTGGTTTTGAATGTTTTTAATGAATATTAAGGTTCATATTATACACTAATGGGAATTGGTGTCATTTCACAGTTAAAGTCCTTGTCCTTACACTTGGCAATATGAATTCTTAAAGCAGCTCTACCCCAGGACACTCTGATGTCCTGGAGTTTGAAGACAAGTTCACAAATTATGGGTGTGAGATCTATCTGTGATCTAAGGAGAGGAGACCTGGTCTGGCTGCATTGCAAACATAAATGCTTGTGTGACTAATCAACACTGAGGCCAGTGTTGCAAACTGAAAAAGAGAGCTTTCGTCTGCGCTTGGAGAAGCAGAGGGTCCAGAAGACAACCAGAAAGCTACCATGTTTTCAGAGCACACCTGAAGGGCTGTCTAACCCTAAATTCTGAATGCCCCTCTTTGGAGAATGTCAGAATTCTGAACTTGAGGGGGTAAAATACAAAGAATTCTACCTCTGCTGCTCAAAAGCTTTGTCACCGTAATAGAAAGTCATTTCATCTCGCTGGATCTCACTTGACACAGGATATCTAGACAACAAAGGGTGGCCTTGATGAATAATTTATAAGAATCTTATTCAGTCTTAACATTCCCACATATTTGGCAGGACATTTTGAGGTAATAAGCAAGGCTTCTCCTTCCAGCATTCTTGTTGCTGCTCTCTAGCTTCCATTACTTAGGACAACAGTAGATACAGTAAACAATGAAGTCATTTGAAATTTTATTGTTGTTTTTAAACTCACTTTAGCCATAATCATCTGGAAACTCAAGGCATTTGATTGCAAATGATGTGACCTGACAGAATGTTCTAAAAGCTTTTATTTTTTTTAAATAGGAGAGCCCAATTTTAGAGTATAACTATATAATGTGGAATTATTTCAGAGCTAATTCTTTACCAAAAAAATAAAAATACAACTTTGGGGATGGAGAAATAAGAAGAGATACAATAGACCTTAGATGGTGATCAATTCCTGAAAAGGAGCCCTTTGCCCACCTCTGACAAGTGCCAAGAACGGGGGAGAAGCAATACAAACCTCACATTACTTTGAGGGAATCGCAAAGCACAGAGAACCATTTGCTGACTTCTCAAGGAGGCAACAATCCCAGAGCACCCTGATACTCATCATGGCCTCAGAGCAGCAGAGCAGGGATGGCAGCAGGTACCGGCTAGGCAGAATGCCTGAAGGCAACCTCAAGGATTTCCATACGCCCTTGCAAGGCTGAAATGAGGAACTCTACCCCAAGAGAAAACACAAGTGACTGAGAAATGGCTAGACAATGGAGATCCTTACAGACAAGAAGAATCTTGGAAAACACAGAGTATACACATTTTAACCTGGCTGCGTGGAGTTACCTATAAGAACTGTGTATGTGCAATCCAGAGGCAAGGCGCCACTGTTTTTAACGCCTTCATAACTAGGTTTGTAAATATGGAGCTCAATGTACTACATTGATATTCCCCAAGCAGTTCATATGTTCAAACCCTAGCCAGGATGTGGTATTATTTAAAATGGGACCCTTCAGAGGTAGATGAAGTTGTGAGGTTTGGGCTCTACCGCTGGGATTAGTGACTTTATGAGAAAAGAAACTAGAGAGCTTCGTTCCCCCCCCCCCATAAGAGGGCATAGAGAAAAAGAAGCCGGATGGAAAGTAGGAAGAAAGCCCTCACTAGAACTCAGCCCTGAACTTGCTGGCACCTTGCGCTCAGGTTTCTGTTCTACAGAACTGAACTGAACGCACGTGTCTGCTGCTTAAGCCACCTAGTCAAGGATACTTAGTTTGGGCAGCCAGAACGGAAGAGGAAACTAAGTCAGACACATATGGGAATGAAAAAGAACATCAACATTAATTGAAAATATATTTCTAAATAACTATTCCTTGAACAATCAATTGGGTATGCTATTTAAGAGCTGATGGTTAATATAGTTCATTGCAAAGTATAAAAATCATCTAAAAACATTTTTTAAAAACAAACCATACCTTCCTATAATAGTGGTTCCCAAAAACATTTTGGAGAATGTGTTATAATTTCAATATTGTTTTCTTCTAAATTTTTCAAATATTATTTGCCATCTTCATAATTATTAATGCATTTGAAAAGGACACATTTTTACTTTTCTCTGTCTATAACATTTTACTTGTGAAAACATTTAGAGGTGTTGAGAGACCTAGTAATTTCAGGAAAAATTCTATAAATGGTAGATATTTTAATTCTATTTTTAACTTTATATATTTTTACATCATTCTTCATTTTCCTACAGTGTAAACTTTATCATCTCTTGTATGGTCCCCCAAGAAATTCCTACCACCAATTCACCCATGTACCATCCATTGTATTTTGTGCACTTCCACCTTGTTTTGATCTAATTCCCTTTCCCTCCCCCAAGAATGTTTATAGTTTATAGTTATCTGTTGATTTTGATTTTTACTTTGTTACTTTTATTCTCCCCCCCCCAATCCCTTATTTGAGTCCCCTACATCCTTCCTATAAGAGGAACCATCCAGTATTTTCCTTTTTTTTCTGGCTAATTTCACTGAGCATGATCCCTTCCAGCTCCATCCATGTTGCTGCAAATGGCAGGAATTTATCTTTTTTGATTGCTAAGTACTATTCCATTGTGTAACGAAACCACATCGTTTTGATCCAGTCATCTATTTTTGGACACTTGGGTTGTTGTCATAGCTTACCTATTGTGAATAGTGCTGCAATAAACATAGGAATGCAGGTGCTCTTTTTGAATTAGTGGTTTTGCATCCTTTGGGTAAATACCGAAGAGTGGAATTGCTGGATCATATGGGAGATCCACTTTTAGCAATTTGCGGAACCTCCACACAGCTTTCCATAGTGGCTGGACCAATTTGCCTCCCACCAGCAATGTGGGAGTATCCCTTTTGCTCTGCATCCTCACCAACATTTTCAATTCAGATGTTTTTATAGGTACTGTCTTCTTGCTTCAACTTAGAGTTTCTTTTTTTCTACAAATATTTCTAAAGCAAAGCTCATAAAATTCTCTATTCACAATTAATTCCTTTTAGTATTTTGCCAAATAGATGCTGCAAAATCATAGGTCTTTTCTATTTAATTCTATTCCAGTATATAATAGAATCCAATTACAAAAATTGGAATTTGATCAAAAGATTTTTTTTTCTAGAAGTCATTTCAAAGGCGTTTACAGAATTTTAAAATTGAATCTTGTACACTGTTTGAGATCTCATTATTTAATTTATTCATCTCCTTGATTTCATAGGGATAAAATTATCTTTGCTGTGATTGCAAAACTTGAAGTTTCCTGGCTTCCACTTTACTGGCTTGTTTGATAAAAGATTTACAGCCATTCTTTAAAGCACATAGTTATGTAAGGAAATATTCAATGCTATTATCAAATTCATAGATTGATTTACAAGCAATTCTTTTGAAGGCTGAAACAATTCTAAAATCTGATGGAAGATGAATAGCAAGAGAGAAAACTACCTTGCAAAGGTATATTTTTAGATACTAAACATAAGCTTCATCATAAAAATTTCACAGTACAGTTACTTGAGTGCTTATAAATGTCGACATCCACTGCTCTTATTTTACATGGTGGACTATTGACACTTCAATGGATGAAGTGTCAACTTTTGTGTTACCACAGCCAATTCCAAGAAGGCTTTTCTGTAAGTTTCTTCATGTAGAAGGATCATTATTTTATCCACGATGTGCTCTGCCAAATCTGTATCCATATTAATACTGCAAAGCAAATTGTATATTTAATGTGGAACTTTTAAACATGCATCTTCAACAGATTCATCTTCAACAAATTCATCTTCAAGAGACTGACCTGCCAAAGGCTTTACTCTGCTATCTGAACATGATGAAAGGAATCCAAACAATAATAGAAATAACTGATTTTCCACATGAAATATGGGATTAAATTTTTACAAAATAGGATCCTTTAACTGTTTACAGATGTTTTTCTTTACCAGTAAAGCCAAGACATTACAGTTATCACCATGGGTGTGCAGGAAGTGTTTGGGTCCAAAGCTGAACAAAATTAATTTAGAGGGAAAGTTATCTGATCTCAATGAAAAGTCATGTTTCAGAGAGCTATCAAGATACACTTTCTGGAGGTGCACCTGTGAAGTCCATACATTTGGGTGCAGAACTCTACAAAAATCAATCAATTTTCACTAGTGGTTACTGTTTTCAGTTTGTTTTTTTCCACTTTTCACTTGATAGTACTATCTCTACACCTTCCATGAAATCAGAAATAGCCAATGGAATTTATATGTTTGCTCTCAATTCTCTTGAGACATGGAAATGTGATATCCAGCTACTCATTATGCATGCCTTAGCATATTGGAGCCAAAAGGACAAAAGAAAAAAATTAAGCATTTATCAAATGTCCCAGATTTCACAGAATTTTAGTTTCAATGTCAAATCAATCCTTCTAGAATCTGCTTGGTGAGCTAGAGCTAGATTTTGTAAACCCAAGCTTAGACAGTTGACTCCTTGTTGGGTCCTAATGGCAGGAAAAGGGAGACTTCAAGTTTGGAGTCTTTTT
>NW_004567119.1:6620610-6623444 GCF_000260355.1 Condylura cristata | reverse complement strand
CCCCCCCCCAGCTTCTGTATGCTTTGGCTGTAATTGGCATATAAAATTGTAAGATGTACAAGTTCTTAATATCATCAGTGGTTTTTTGAAAATTGTGACTTTAAGTGAAGCAACTTATAATCAAGCCAGATCCTCAATAAGCCTCATTTAGTTTAGGATTTCTTTCTTTCTTTCTTTCTTTTTTTCATCAATGCTGTGCATTGTGGTGAGCATATATAACTATACAGGCTTCCCCCACCTAGGTCAGAACATTTACGTTCCACTCTCTCAGCAAATTTCAGTTAGGCATTAAGTACCATCAACAGTAGTCACCATGGTTTTCATTAACTCCTCAGATCTTACTCATGGTGTAGTTGAAAATTTTACCTGTATGCTTTTGATTGCTTCCTCATCTCTTTTGCCAGCAATGCCCACCCTTTAAACTGGGCCTTCGTGCCTGGGGAGTTAGCTTAGGGTTTTGCTTTTTTTTTTATTATTATTATTTTAACCTGCTCAAATACCCATGTAACATCCTTTGGTGCATATTATACATTCTTTATGTTAAATTCACTGTGTTCAAGTAATTGAGGTAATGTTTGCCTCTCGGCCAGACCCTGATGGGTATAATAATTAAAATGAGGAGCAAGCCCTTGAAGATAGAATTTGTCAATGGTTAGGCTGTGCTTTTAGTCTTGAATGAAATATTGCATCCCATGCCAATCTGAGATGGCACAATTACTATTAATTCATTGCACACAGTAGTTTCACAGTCAACATTATTGGCCACCGTTAGTGAATTGCAATATGTTGTAATATGATTCCATTTCAATATTTTTGCCTCCCTCAAAGTCTTTGCTAGTCTCTCTGCTTGAAACTTCCTGAAAAATATGGATGCTGTATGGAAGGGCTATTTATCATTTAAAAAATTTTATATTAAATATAAAGGTGCACCATTAATTGAATAGCCAAAGAAAAGCCTTTTATAAATACTGTATCTAAACTTACCCCCAGACTATTTTTTTCTTTATAAATAACTTGTTTAACTTACTCTGTGGTCTTTATCTTAATCTGTAATTATTTTGTTCATTTATTCTGCAGATTGCTTTATTATTTTTGTGTCAAGGTTTTCTTAGGTTAGATCTCAGTGCATAGTGGAATACTCAGCAGCACAGAGCAGGTTCTAAATGAGTAATTGATTGCATGAATGAAATAATAAGCGCCTTAGAAGCCAATTCCTTCTTTTACTTCTTAAGCAAAAACCATGAGATTTTAGCCCCTCAAGGAATGAACTTTTTAAGTCTGTTAAAATCTACATAGTGAAACTAGACAAATTTCCAAGGACTGCAACTGACTCAACTCTAGGTGCCTGGAAATGAGCACTGCTAAATGAACTCATTATCCTGTCTCCAAAACTGTTTCTCTAGCCTGTGTCCTGGTGGTGGGCACCTTCACACGATGACTAAGTCTGGCCAGTTAATGTCCATTGTATTTGTCTATTTCTGCTTTGTTCCCATCATTCCACGTTTACTTGGTTCCACCTAATCTGCAATGAAGTCTTAATTAGTTCTCTGCTTCCAGCTTTATTCCCTTTCTTGTTGTCCCCTACAATGCTCTTTAAGACAAATCTTTCTAAAGCACAAAGTTGATAAGCTTAAAACTCTGATTGCTTACCGCGCCCCCTGGGAACAAAGAGCAAATTCCACAGCCTGGCATAAAGAGCCACTGCAGTCTCCTTACCGCTCTGGCTTCAGTTCTTGCAGCTCCCACCTTTCTCTGTCTTCACACTTATCTTTTGCTTTTGTCTAAGGAACTGCTTGCATTTCTCTGATCTTGCTATGCTCTTTTATATTTACTTCTTATTCATCTTCCATATGACAAAAATACTTCTTTTCTTTCTGATGAGATTATCTGTTTGTTTTTCAAGTTTAGACCCAAATAAGACTTTACAAAGTTTTTGATCCTCCATGGGGAAACTGACTGTAGCTAAAAGATGGAGCATACTGTTTTCTCAGCCATCATGTTACTGGTGGTGTTTAAGAATTAATATTAAAAGAGATGAAGTGATGTGATGTTGAGCCCTTTGGTAATCAAGCCCCTTCGCTTTCTTGGATTCCTAGAAATTGAACACCACCAAACTATTTCATAGTCACAATTAAATTAGAATAAAAGGCCCTCTCTAGTGATGCAGTGGGTTAAAGCACAGCACTAAGAAGCTAAAGCCATTTCAGCATGAGTTCGATCCCCACCCTGGAGGCAATCAACATGGCGTGGCAGACCTCTCCTGACCCGCCCACTGTTCCCCTCAGCAGTGTACTTCTGTCAGTCTGTTTCTTCTGCCCCCCACTCTGTCTCTGGTGAATCCTCTCACGGCCCCTGCACCTCTGGCCTGTACCCCAGTTCTGTATGCATAAATCAAAAAATCTTAAAAAAAAAAATAGAATAAGAAAATGTATGGATTGGACCTGAAGAAAATTTTATTGAAGATTCATTTATTTATTTATGCATACAGAACTGGGGTATAGGCCTGGGGTACAGGCCAGAGGTGCAGGGATAGTGAGAGGATTCACCAGAGACAGAGTGGGGAGCAGAACAAGCCAACTGAGGAAATACACTGCTGAGGGGAGGAACGGACAAGTCAGGAGAAGTCTACCACGCCATGTGGTCACCTCTGGGGTGGGGATCAAACTCATGCTGAAGTGGCTTGAGCTTCTTAGTGCTGTGCTTTAACTCGCTGCACCAACAGGGAGGGCCAAGAATTTTTTTTAATGTTTAGGATTTTTGATAGCACGACCTTAGCTGACCACATCTATTCAAAAACTTAATAAAATGAAATATATATATATATATATATATAT
>NW_004567119.1:6585511-6620510 GCF_000260355.1 Condylura cristata | reverse complement strand
TTAAAAAAAGAAAGAAATCTCCAGGTTTCTCTAAAGGAAAGAAAATCTAAATGAGGGTTTTGACCACAAAAATAGGCCCTAGACATTGACAATATTCCAGAAACAGTGGATGGAATCTTAAGCCCAGAGGAGATAGAGAGGTGGAATTAAGCCCTTCCACAACCTTTTAGACACCTGACATAGGAAATAGAAAAGCTTTTCACTTCCCACAGATTCACAAATAAAGACACTCTGTTGGCTCTTTGGGTAAGGAAGAAAAGGGCCCCTATAAGAAACTACAGGGTGACTTGGTGATGGGAAACCCGCAGGTGTTACAATTGAGATGAAAAAAAAAATGTACAAAATGATGTAAAAATAAATTGTTATAAAAAAAAAAAAAGAAAGAAAGAATAGAAACTACAGAGCAGTACCCAGCAAAATTTCAGGATGAGATGATGTTGCCTTAGCCCTGTGGAGTTCCTAGACGTGAAAGTAGCATAATGTATCATTTAAAAGAAGTAACATAAATTGTCATATAGAAGAAGTTAACATAACATATGAAACCTCCAGGCCTCATATAAAGAAAATTTGAAACGAATTCCTGGGTGCATTCACACATCCTAAGGTGTGAAACTCTTACAGATTAAAGAGAGAGAGGAATAGAGAGAGAGAGAGAGAAATCTGACACATCTCATATTCTGCGGGAATATGCTAATTATGGAGGAATAATGAGCATATTCAATAGACAAGAAAGTTAGTTTTTAAAGAACTAGTGGTGGTCGAAGAATATGAAAAGAATAAAGCAAATATGCCTAAATAATAGTAAAAGTAAAAAAAGAAACAGGACCAATGATAAAAGAATGAGTTCATTTGGAAAATGAGATTTGAAACAGAAAAAAATTGAACACTTAGGGGGGAAAAGTTTTAATGGCCTGTAGTCATTAAAATGAAGACTTTTTGACATGGAAAAAAAAAGTGGATTAGACTTAGCCAAAGAGAGAATTGGTAAACTAGAAGATATGTGTTAGAAAATTGTACAAAATCAATAGCACAGAATAAAAAAGAAGGAAAATATGTTTTAAAAGAAGCAAATAAATATGAGGTATTGAATGGTAAAATCTAAAATATGCTTACAAATCAAGAAAAGCCAAGAAGATAGATAATTTGGGGAAATCAATATTCAAAGAGACTGGATAGCATAGTTCAAAGTTGGAAAAGAAATCAGGGAACAATGGTAAATTACATACAAAGAATGTGTCCTTTTGGTTGACAACACACTTTAGGGAAAGAAGACAATAGAATCCTGTTTTCTAAATTCTGGAGCAAATAATTTTCCATTAAGAATTTAAACTCAGTGAAAGTTATCCACAATAAGGAGGGAGAAATAAAGACATTTTTAGATAAGTACTGAGAAATTTATTTCTCATAGGCTTCACTGAAACAACAAACACTAAGAAATATTTTTCAGAACAAGAAAGATGGGTCTCAGAAAAGATGAGTGGAATGTAGATGCAATAAACTTATGTCAAGTACACATACTAAAAATTGAATAGTAACTATAAAAAAATAGATGCTAAATGTTTAATTCCACAAATCATCTGTAAACATTTCTAGTAGCAGGATGGAATGCATGAGGCAGCAGAAATACATCACAGTTGATTTTCCAGCTGTCAGATTTTAAGTATTTAATTACTTCTTTTGCAAAATGAGAAGACTGAGCTAGATTGGGAATTAGTTGTCACAAGACCTTGTCTACTGTGATTTTGCTATCCATGGTATTGAAAACTATTAAACAAGGATTTATGTTTGTGGGGGGAAAAAGAACATTTTAGAATCGCAGATACTCAGAATTGTAAAAGATCTTAAGGTTTATCTAGTCATAACACTGTGATATTTTAAATTTCTTATTAGTAGAAAATACAAATTAGCCTTGAATAGTTTACTTGTCATAGACCATATTTTAATTTCATTCTAAACATAGTACTAACAGCTAATTCTTTTCTTTTAATTTCTTTTTATTTTTGCATAGAAGAACTGGGGTGTAGCCCAGAGGTGTGGAAAGTAAGAGACTCACCAGAGACAGAGCGGGGAGCACAACAGACGGATTTACTGAAATACACTGCTGAGGGGAGCAGCAGACTGGCCAGGAGAGCAGCAGAGGTCTGCTGCACCAGGTGTGGGTCAGCTCTCTGACTGGGGATCGAACTCAGATCATAATGGTGATAGTATAACCTGTAGGTCACCAGCCCTAGTTGCTAATTCTTGGCTGATAGTTGAGGGGAGGGAGTCACCATGAGGTCTCTTTTTGGATTAAAGAAATGAAAGATCTGTAGATTAGAATTTAGTTAGGAAAAGTTACAGTAGCAGTACAAAGTTGTTCTTATATCCACATGACTTTATTGTAAGCAAAATGAATCTATTAATATTGCTTAAAAAATTTAAAGAAGATGTTTGTGATGGAAGGTGAATGTCTACTCTGGAAATGCTGGAGAAAGAGGAAAAAGGCACATACTGTCATCTAATCCTTCTGACAAAATCTGCAGAACCTCCAGAAGGAATCAGTGTTGTGTATGAAAGGAAAAGCCTTATTCTCTATCAGACCCTGAGAAAAGAAGATCTGGACAAAGGAGTTTTAATAGTGATGAGGAATTTAGAGAAGATTTGGCAAATGAGAGCTACAAAAGCCTCTTGTTAGCTTTTGTGCAAAGTGCATGTTTTGCACAAAGACTTAGCTCAGTGGAGAGACCCTAAACCCCCAAATCACATAGAGGTTGTAAGCCCATATCACCTCAATAAAAAATAATGAAATTAAAATATACTTTGCTCATTGGCTAATATACATGGGGGTGAGAAGACCCCAATAATTCTACCTGAACTTTAGCTATGGGCTTATTTTCTGACACTAATCATACTCCGAGAAAATAGTTTTGTGTTTTCACTTATGAATTTTGATAAGTGCTTTGAATAAGTCTGATGCTCTCTCCTGTGATCTCACAATCCTGGGTGGCCAAACTGATTAGCCCTACTCGCAAGCATGAAAGTCATATGGAAAGACACTTTTTTCCTCTTACAGTAAAGTTATTCTTTCTAACTCGAGGTTATCTTCGATTGATTCTCACTCACAGATAAGGTTTTCACAGAAAATTATGATCTCTCTGCCCAACTAGGAGAATGGCAGAATGTACACTCTCGAAAAATAGTTTTCAAAGACAAATAGAATCATTTTAGTAACCAACTTAAGAAATAGGATTTTTAGGCCCTCCCTGGTGGCACAGTAGGTTAAAGCACAGCACTAAGAAGCTAAAGCCACTTCAGCATGAGTTCAGTCCCCACCCCGGAGGTGACCACATGGTGGGACAGACCTCTCCTGACCTGCCCATTGCTCCCCTCAACAGTGTACTTTGTCAGTCGGCCTATTCTGCTCCCCACTCTGTGTCTGGTGAATCCTCTCACTGCCCCTGCACCTCTGGCCTGTACCTCAGTTCTGTATGATTAATAAATAAATCTTTTTTTAAAAGTAGGATTTTTTAAAACAGACAGATTATTCTGAAAAAAGACCTATGGAGTGGTTTAAATCTGGATTTAGTTTGCAATGGAATTACGAATTTTAACTTGTTCTTGACCGATGCTCTAAAATGTCCAAGTAAAAAGGCTTTGTATATTTTCAAGGGAAATCAACCTTGAAAATCAGATGGGAACTTGGTTAAATCCTAGTGGTTTGGTTGTAACCAGAATGGCCATGACTGCCTGAAATATACACAGCCAATTTGTTCTAACCCAGTTTTCATACTTGCAAAGGCCAGTGTGGAATTTCAAAGTCTCTTTACCCACCTTTGTCTGCCTGACAACAATGAAGAGTGCCCATTGATCAGTAGTTGGGGATTCCATTCTCCTGTTTTTCTTAAGTTTGCCAAAATTAAGCTTGCCTCATTTAGCCAGTTTTCCAGAGTGGGCTAGCCAACTTGTAGCTAATTATGATATCATTTACCCTCAGAATTTACCTGCTTCTTGCTGACCTAGCAACTGAAAATGATCACAGGCTTTAAACAAAGCTGTCTTTTAATTCCTTTCTCTTCCATGATGCTACAACAAATGAAGCCGATGTAAGAAATATTTTTTCTTTAGATACCTTCATTGCAGCCATAAGAATATTTAACATCAACAAAATGAAATGCAGGACTGTTGATGTACTAAGTGATTATCAATTCCCCGTAGGATATGATAAAGAAAAGGTGTCACCTGGCCTCACCTGCCTATATAATAAAAGATCTGTGACATAAATATTTTTAGATGTCGTTTTGTGGAATTCTTTTCAGAACTTCCAAAAGTGTGCTCAAGAGTGAAAGGGTGTTTAAATAGCATTATTTGTGGCAGTTTGCGCAGAAGTATCATCTCTCTTTGGCAAAGGCACATGAGAAGCATGTCCTGTTGTTCTGCTTTCTCCTTAAATCTTAATCTCTTCCGGGAGGCAGAAGGCTAGCCCTTTCGTCATAGAATCATTTTTCAACCACCGGATCAGGTGATTCCTAGTTGAGAGTTTGGGTGGTGGATTCTTTTTCCTAAGACCTGATGTAACAGTGTATGGAGGTGATAACCATTCTGTTTTTGCAGGTGGGGGCAAAGTCTCTCAGCCATTGAAAAGTGATGCCATGACTAATAGGACATCATTTAGTACCCCACAAAGTCAGCTCTTCTACAAACTTGGGAGGAGGCAGCTGTGAGAGAAGAAAAAGATCTTTCCAGACACTAATCCTAAGCTTGTTTTTTGCCCATGGAAATGTCTACTGGGCAGAGGGTTGGAGAAGGCATTTGTGAGGACCTCACACTGACGAGGGCTGAGGACACCACACTGGGAACATGGCTGAGGCAATTTGTTGATTTGTTTTTGAGCACTTTTCCGCACTGATCCACTCAATCAGCTGGCAGGGACGTGCGGGTATCCATGCCAGCCGACGCCGAAGGCAACGCCATTTCCCATCCCATAGGGCTCAACTCAGCACAGCTTCTCTTCTTGATTTTTTAAAAAAATCGAAGTAACATTGGTTTACAATTATATTAGATTTTAGGTGCAGAGCATTATAGTTTGATGTCTGTCTAGGTTAAGTAATGGTCTTAGTGCATGTCCAGTTTCCACAGCCACCTGTAGTTGACCCCACCTCTCTGACTGGGCTTGCCTTGACCCACCTCTCTGTCCCCTTTTACTTCATGTGAGTGAGTATGTCTGCTCCTCTTCTGTCAGCCACACTGAGCTGCAGCCAGAGACTGAAAGCACTGTAACTTGGCAGCTGGGGAAGGGGCTTTCTCCCATAAGCAGATTGTTGGTGGTTGAGGGCTGGATCAGTATTAGACTGCAGTCCTGCTGAAGTGAGGTGCTGTGGGCACAGCTCTCTATATGTGCTCAGTGGAACCTTTCCCGGGGCAATGGGGCTCTCTTTATGCTGAGGAATCTGGCAATGCTTCCTTTCACCAACTCCCTGTGGTCCTGGACCTGCGCTGAGACCCCCCCACCCCACCCGGTGAGCACCTCTACAGAGGGTGGGCTGGGGACAGAGATGCTGGCCTGGCCACTTAGCAGCTCCAGTAAGAGGCTGGTGGGGAAGAAGGATGGGATTAATGGCTGCAGGAAGGCTGGAGAATTCACACGGACGTGCATTAGCCATGCTCCCCTTCCAGTCACCGTGGCTAAGTGACAATTGGCTGGAGTCACATCACTTCCTGGGGTCTGCAGGAGTCAAGAATGCAGAGGTCAGGGGGGTCCTGTAAGTGCTTTCTCATGCCTATCAAGTTTCCCTCACGATCCATTTCCACCATTGTCTTTCAGAACAAGAATGTCTTCTGAGGCATCGTTTCTAAAGAGGTGTCAGTGCTAAAATTTCACTTTCCCTTCATGCCAAAATTCACCTGGTTTCAGGACAGGCCTGGTCTGGCTGTTCCGCCCAAGCTGAGCATAAGCAACTTGTGATGACCATTTACTTGAAAGTGTTTTTGCCACTGGATCGTACCTGGGAGGACCTAACTCTGGCAGGAGAATGAGTCAGTCCCAGAGCTCTCTGTGGGCTGGCTCTGACTGGCGGGGTCAGTTGTGAGTGCTCAGGCCAAGGAGAGGCCCCGGGAAAGACTGAGGGTCTTGGGGAAAGAAAGTACTTGGAGACACATGCTTCAGACAGGCCTCTCCAGAGAGTTGCAACATCGTCTCTGAATGGTTCTGGCCTGGTGGTTGCAAATGGCCCTTAAAAAGGTTTAAGTGTGGTTACCTTGTCTGCACTTGTCAGGTGAAATCCAACATGGGCCAGGAAGTCTGCTGAACGGATGGCATCAGTTCTCTTGCTGGCAGACCAGCAAGGGTTCCAGGGCCTCAGAGAGAGCCCGTGGCGTAGATACCTTTTGGGTTGACTGTCCTCTGCAGCGGCAGGGAGCAGAGCAGTGAGAGGTGACCTTGGAGCCAGAAGACCTTGCCCGTGAACTTGGTGCTTCACTGTGGCCTTCAAATAGCAACGCCACGCATGAGGGCTTGCGCTCTCAGTAGAAAAAAAGTCCTGGAGGACTTCACAATTCATGAGGCCCTTGTCTCATCACTTTAAGATGTGCATAGCTACTTAAGAACGGTTTCTAAGACCCAGACAAGACCTGTCATCACGGAGAGCCGTTATTTTATTGTGGGGTTCCCGTGAATACAGCAGGCAGGTGCTCTAGGTACAAACATGTTAAACATAGTCATGCCCTCAAGAAACTCACAATCAAGCACAGAAAAAATACATATAAATGCACACGACATGATCTATTAATTATGTGTATGGCAGCATATGTACATATATGCACCTACACGTATACACGCACACATTGCCACTAAGTCTTGTACCTGAATTGTTCTACATCTTCTAGTAACTTCTTTCCCAGGTCTCATTTTCTAATGTTGTCGCTAATGGCATCCTAACTCAAATCCTAAATCTATTCATTTAACACGATTGCTCCCTACGGTTTACCCTTTATTTGATGGCTGCTCATGGGTCTTGACCTATTCCCTTGTAATTGAAACATTCAACCTTCACCCAAGGCTCAGATTTAGGCTTCCTTTTCTCTGTTCTCTGGGGCTACCATCGTCTTCACTGTCAAGACTCTAGCCATGCAGGAGAGAGGCACAGACTGTCTTGGTTTCAGGCGAAAGAAGGTTAGACCCTTGTAAAGAGTCAACCAGATTCTCTGGGTTTCTGTTAACCACATGCATACAAGAGCAGATACATTCTTTTCTGTAGCGCCTCCCAGCTCTAAAACATTGGGGCTCTCTGGAAGAAATGAGATAATGGTCAGATCAGTGGTACAAAGAGGCGGTACTAACGGGAATTGAGAGGAGGGTATGTGTCACAGAGTGAGGCCATCTCCACAGAAGGTGGTGAGACTTGAGCCTGACGTTGAAGCTTCACTCTGCATTTGCCTACACAATGCTTGTAAGAACTGGGCCTGTGATGGGCATTGCACATCAGACAAGAGGCGTGAGCTGTACGCCCTGGGCCTGGCAGTGGGAGCTGTTGGAAAGAAAGCCGTAAACCATAGACAAAGGGGAACTGCAGAGAAAGGTGACCTGGGACTGAAGAGTGGCGTGTTCCCTTTTTGGGTTGCACAGTCGCTGCATGGTCCTTTCCTGGGAGCAGTGACCAGTGTTGCTCAGGGTCTGACTCTGCCCACAAACTCTGCCCACCGCTGGTGGGCTTAGATCTCAGAACCACTCCATCATCCTCTAGGAAGCACAGAATTTCTTGGGGTGCAGGAATTGGGGTAGACAATCGATATGATGCAAGTTGAGCACGGCCCGACAGCTGTTGCTTTTCGGCAGCAGGTCAAAAAGCAAGACAGATGTCAGAGGGTGGCCTCCTTGGATGAGAGTGTTTGGGAACTTAGGAATTCCCTGGGGTTAACGACACATCATTGCCTGGCAACCCTGTGAATAGCTTAGCGTTACATACTGTAGGTGCAAACAAACCATAAAACTCTGACAGGATGGCTGGAGGTACTATAGCAGTCAGGTGGTGGAGGGTGGTGAATAGAAATCGACTTCATGGGAAAAATGGGGAGACAGAGGAATGAAGAAGGAACCAGGAGGCTAAAATTACCATAGGAAGCACGATGAATAGATTTAGATAGGATGAGAAATAAGAGACAGAAATGAATGCAAAATAGGAAAACTAAACTACCTGTAAACTTCAGACGGAGCTGAAGAGTTGTAAAGATTTCAGATGCAGTTACAGCATCACCTGAATGGGATGGGATCATCTCACGAGAGAGCTATTGTCAGCCTGTCTCTGCTCCACTAAAATGGGATAGGGTTTCCCCGCCCCCAGCCCCACGGGCCGTGTGAAGCAGTCCCAGGCTGTACCTTGCCCCTAACCTTGGCCAGAGGCTGGGGACAGCATCTCTCTCCCATGCGGCGTGTCTAAAAGCTTTTAAACATCACACACAAAAACGGGACATTTACTCTCCTACTGAATGAGAAACAATACATTAGCTGCCATTTATCCAAATACTTCTGTATTTTACTTTAAGTTCTAAGCACTCATGTAGGCAGATACAAGTTGAATTTGGGGGGTAATTCACAGGACGGAAAAGGATTTGTGGCTTCCCCAAAAGGATCCCTAATACTTTCTCGTCCATTTTCAAATATTCTGCTTTTACTTAACTTCTCAGTCATCTCCCTGTTAGGGAATAATACCATAATGGAAAACTGATTTTTCTCTGATCCACTTTTCTGAGTAAAAACTAGTCTACTCAGACAGTCATTGTATGCAGAAATTTCAAAGTAGCAAGTATTTATTACTCCCATAACTATAGATTTATTTTTGATTTTGAAGGGCTTTTATCTACTTTTTTTGTTTTCACAAGTGCCGGTTTCCTTGGAGCCTAGAACGCCATGCAATCAGTGGTTTAATTCTCCATTGCACATCAAAGTGGATAGCTTACTGCCTATCAGCAAAAAATATTGGTACAAAATATTTGTACCTTTCTAGAAAAGTGGTACAAACTGACATTCTTAAGTTTTAAATGGCTGCCTACTTTTTCAGTTAGAGTTGAAAAGAATGTATGATAGAAGAAAACGAGCTGTCAGAACAGACATCTACACAGCACTTAGTAAGTTTCAGTTACACAAACACCTCACACACAATCTCTCCTTCCTCCACAAGCAGGTACAACCTCTTTTGTAGAAGAGGCAGCCCAAGCTGGGAGAGGTCCGATTCCTGGCTGAGGTTTATCAAGATGGTGGCAAATGGCAGATCTGGAAACCAGCCTCAGGGAGGGAGTCTTGCCAACTTCCCAGCTCCCTTCACTGCATTTTTCTACTTCTAGTAGTTTAGGTTGGTATTTTTAATATTCTAAAGTATGCAGGTAAAGTTTATTAAATCATCACATGTCTGGGCCCTCCCTGCTGGCACAGCAGGTTAGAGCACAGCACTGAGAAGCTAAAGTCTCTTCAGCATGAGTTTGATCCCAGCCCCGGAGGTGACCCACAGGGCAGGGCAGACCTCTCCTGACCCGCCCACTGCTCCCCTCAACAGTGTACTTGGTTGATCTGTCTGTTCTGCTCCCCACTCTGTCTCTGGTGAAGCCTCTTACCGCTCCTGCACCTCTGGCTTATACCCCAGTTCTGTATGCACAAATAAATCTTTTTTTTTTTAATTCTTAAAAAATATATATGTATACAAGACAATTCTTAATTGGTTCTCCTCCCCCCCACCAACAATCTGAGTCTTCTTAAATTAAATGAATGTCAACTCAGAAATCCTTTGACTCAGTCTTCACAAAATGGATGAATTTACATTTCTTTCTTCTGTTGAAAAATATCAATCTCATTGAACAAATTCAAGCACAGGGATCACACAACCTGTAACAATTTCAGTGTATTTGGAGCAAACAGTTCTCGGGGGTGAGGTATGGGTGGGCACGTCTTTCTGGCTGGCTCTGTTCTCGTTCCAGCTCTAGTTTCTGGGTGGCATGGATTCTAGAGGACCTTATTTAGCTAATTTAACTCTATTATTAGTCAGCGTAAGCATGATCTGACTTGTACACGTGTGTAGTTCAACTTTTCTCTCAATTAGACTATCTCCTGTTTAAAGTTTTAGACAAACCTAAAAAGTTCTGCTGAGTCATGTATCAGCACAAATTTTCTTCAACAAGTTGCCTTTGATTCTTTGGCAACTGTATTTTGTGCCAAGTCTGAAAAGTATTTTGGAAAGTTTATTCACAGGCCAAGCAATCAAAACTGTGCCTTTTTAGTTTTGAGAGTGTTTTTTTTTTTAATGGAACTGCCACAATTTCATCATAAAAACAGTTTCAAAGAGAGCTGTCTTCTGTAGTCAAATTGCCTGTTTACCCACATACATGTACAGGTAATTACCAGGGTTAACCGGTAATGTTACTTAAGTAATCGTTTTTATATTGTATAATTATGTAATTGTGACTATATGTGGCAGTGTTTAATAAAATGACTAGAAGTTTCCAAAAGCACATACCTTTTTCGTATAGATAAGATAAATTCAAGCTGGATGAGGCCATTGAAATCTAAATTCACGCAAACTTAACTCTCTGAGGATTTCTGTTCTCTTTTCTTTCACTTATTTTTTAATGTTTTTCTGACCCCGAATAAAAAATCTGGAAAATGTAACTTTAATTGAAAAAGAGAAGGCAGATTCTGGACTTTGTGCCTTCTCACTGACACAAACATGCAAATTAACAGAAATATATATGAGTTGAAAAATGCCTCCAGACACTTAGATTTTTTTTTTTTTCAGGCTAAAAATTGAACCAAGTGGTAGTCAACATGCATGAGGTTGGAACAGACGAATGGAGGCTGCAGTGAAAAGTAACAGTAGCTGCTGGAGCTGAAGGACTTTCCCCAGTACTTCTTTCCCAGGGCTCTCGCCAGGAAAGTGGTTACATCCTGCCTAAGGTGCTTCCTGTCTTCCCCACTGGATATATCTTTCTTCTGCTGCACAGCCAGTAAGTCCCTTAAAAACAGGGAATCTGGGCCCTCCCTGGTGGCGCAGCAAGTAAGGACGCTGTACTGCAAGCCAGCTGCAGCTGCTTCAGTGCGAGTTCAAACCCGCTCCGGAGGTGACCCACACGGCGCGGCAGACCTCTCCTGACCCGCCTGCTGCTCCCCTCAGCAGTGTACTTCGTCGATCTGCCTGTTCTGTTCCCCACTCTGTCTCTGGTGAAGCCTCTCGCCACCCCTGAGCCTCTGGCCTGTACCCCAGTTCTGTATGCACAAATAAATAAATCTTTAAAAAAAAATCACACCCCACCAGCTGAAAAAAAAAAAAAAACAGTAGCTACCTGTATTCCTGTATTAGCTATCTGGCCTATAACTATATAGCTATAGTTTGATTATGATACATTATTTTAGGCAGTCCTTTTGCTTGCAAAAAATAGAGACCCATTCTCAGTGCTGGAGAGAGTAGACCCTTGTATCCTCTTATGTGGAAACCAAGGAAAAGCTCAGCAGATGAAGAGTAGGGCATCCATGAGCTCTGAACAGCAGGGTCTTTGCCTGTGTCGCTGTGACTGTGACTTGGCTACTTTTGGTTCCTTCTTCCCCTCATCCGTGACCAAGCCCCTCAGACCTGTGCCCCTATGTCAGATTATACCCCCATGGCAGGCTACCCCCTGTGGCATGCATTGTCCCTTCCTATTTTTTCCCAGATCAACTCACTTTTTGCTTTTAGCTTAATACAATGATCTCAAACAGAAACTGGTTTTGGTACCATGAAGGAAGTAAATGTAGCACGTCGGCCCACAACATGTGACTCCTTCCTCACCCTGTCAGGTCTCAGCCGTGGCTGCATTTCAGAATCACCTGGGTGAGAAGATGTAACATCGCCCGGAAGTACTCCAGCAGTGAATTCTTCTTTGGCGAGGCATGGACAATAGTGTTCTAAAAGTACCCCAGAGATTCTGTTGGGTACTCAAGCCCACCACCAGAGCACCCCTAGTTTTCTGCCCACTCTGGGTCTGTGGCCTTATACCCCTAAGTCATATAGGATGTTGTACACCCTTGTTACCTCAATGTAAATATAATTTAAAAAATGGGCAGCCAAGACTAAGAACCACTGTGTGATAGCTGTCCCCTCCCAGTACCACTGCTCTGGGTGACCTGCAGGGCCGTGAGCCCCCATGGGTCATAACCAAAGAAGGCAGGCTGCAGGGTACTGCCCGAGGTCATCTGATTTAGTATCAAACATGAGTGTACCACAGTTTTAGAAATGTCAGGATGGTTTAGCCTCTCTGTGTGTTGTTTATTCTTTTCTTTCTTCCTTAACCTCATAGCTTGTTTCTTTCTAGTTTCTGCCTCATCTTCAAAAACCATCATATTTCCAAATCTGTCTTGTGAATCTGTTACTGACCTCACTGGGTGGGATCACTTGTGTTCAGAAAGCCCGACTCTGAACCACAAGGTTGTCTCCACAAAGGATGCATTTTATTAGCAAGTGGCACCACGTTGAGAACACAGCAGAATCAGTGTTCATGAAAAGGCAAATGAAAGATTATGTCGGAAAGGAAGCAATGTGTAGGGGTGAGGAGAGTTTCTTCATTCTCAGGTCTGAGGCACCATGCAGTCTAGGGAGTGTCAATCACAAGATTGTTGATGCATTTCTGGACTTGGGTGCACAGCAGTCTAGGGAAAATCAATCCAGCATTATTGATAAAGTTCCTGGCGTAGTTGCTCTCTTTTGTATTATCAATTAAAATGACCCTTGGGTACTCATCAGACACTGATGCTCACTATCCTCAGTGGGAACAGAAATAGTCCTTTAAGCTCGAGCAGCCCTTCATCATGGCTCTGAGGAGTGCAGTCCAGTGGCTCTAAGGCAGGTGTCATTCGCATTTCAGAGCCAAGCACAATTTTCCCATAAGCATCTTCAACATCAGTCTCCAGCCCAACAGCCCCATTAGCTCTGTATTTTCTGATGCAAGACACTAAGGCAGAAATTGCTGGTATATCTCATGTTTGCAGAAACATCTGCATACCTGTGGGTATTGCTATGGATGCTTGTTTGAGTCTTGGCACTTTTGACAACAAGAGGGGAGCCATCCTCAGCTCTCAAGCAGTGATGAACAGCCGCAAAGCCTAGCTGTTCATGACAAAGAGGTTGCCCTCGCTTGGACAGCAATTGTGTTGGCCTGGACTATGTTATCTACACTCAATCCATCTTCAGAATCAACACAGGGTCTCAAGAGTTTTGGTTCAGTTCACCTAAATTCGAAGTAAGTCTAGGGGATGCCCAGGTTTGGAGATTTTTATTTATTTAATGGCTTCCGAGGAAAACTTTACAGTCACTTTCATTTGAGAAACACTGTGTTTAGCGATCTCTGACAATCCTTCCTCCACAAATGTAGTAACTTCTGCAATAGAGCTATTAACTTCCATTCCTGAAAGCAGTGTTTATAGCTCTTATTTATTGAGATTTTCAGTTACATTTGTTTCCAGAAATATTAACTGGTGCTTGGATAATGACAACAAAGGGAATTACTAAATACTAAATCTGCCTCTTGGACATTGACAGTGTGTTAGAGACTCTGAGGTCTGTTGTAAAAAGAAACTCTTTTCTTAACAATTAACTGATTTGCAAAGTGACAACTTTTTCTCAAGAAATCTGTTCATACTCCTTCAAGCAGTTTTCCTTTAACACAGTTTTGGAGGTTCTAAGTGTGCACAGTGGTTTGTATATAAAGACTTCTCAATAAATGCTACTGATGGATAGATAACCCATAGACAATAGGCTGAAACTCACACTCGCTAATATCGGTAAATGCTAGCAGCCTGGATAGAATTTTTGGTGAAGAGGTGAGAAAAATGGTTCCAATGAGATTTTAAGATTTACTGATGTTTCACTCATCTTAGCTGCTGGTATATTTGCTTAATCTACACTAATGCCTCATCCCATACAGAGAGAATTATAATTTTGTTGAGAAAGGAGAACTATAAGCCACTCATCCACTTTTACAGTTCATTCAAGGGCAATGCATTAATATTCATTAATTGTATATATTGCCTTACTAATGTCTGTGCAAAAATGGTACCAAAAAGTGTTGTTAAACGAATCACACTACTTTTTTTGTCTTTACTCCTCTGGGCTTTCTCTTTCGACCACATCTCAAGCAGATACTGCAAACAGCTAGGGGATTTTGCATTATTGATATCAGGGAGAGGGAACCAGTGTTTACCAAAAGTTGATCTTTGTCTCGGGTGGATTAATCACAGCTGAGGTCAAGAGGTATAAATCTATGTTCCAGAATGTCCCGGTTACAGTTCAAGACTCAAAGAAAACAAAGGAAGTTAGAGGCTAGAAAGAGGAAGGAAGTGAAAGACTTTCCAAAAGAAAATACAGATGTCCTAAGACTCTCATTATTGTTATCATTTGACTTTGTAAAAAGTCCAATTGAATTTAGAGATTTTGCTCTTAACATGTTCTATTCTGTCAATTTCATCATGGCATGGGGGAAAAGAGATATTTTGGGGTCAATCTTATTAAAAGTCATATTTAATTTTAAAAAAAGGAACATGTACGTTTAATGTAATTTTTAATTTAAAATAAAATATATATAACATATATCTGTATAGCTAGACATACACAAAACACACACACCCTCACTGTAACTCTTGTGTTCTCTTATGGGAAAACATCTATTTCCCTTTGAAATTTTCCATGCTTTATTACTCTTCAAAATAAACTAGGACCGTGGAGAGTTATATTTTTACAAGTCACAGGTTTAGGTAAAAACAGCTTAAAGGGCTAGAAACCTGCAAATGCACTTAGATTATGTTTATAATATAAAAGATTCATTTGCAGTGGTGTTCTGCCGAAGCAGTTGCTTACATTATTGGAGTGGGGAAATTGTTGCCATTTGGGTCAGCCCATTTTCAGCCCTGACTACCCAGAAGCACGTGTACCTATTAACCCTTTGAGAGGCTGCACAGACACATTGCCCATGGATTTCAGTCGAACGGAGGTGGAACATTTACTTGATGTAAAGCTTCTAGACTGGGAGTCTAGATAGTATGATGATAAGCATCATATAAACACAGAAAGAGATGGAATTCAAGTTACCTTTATCTATGGTCCCTTTCATATACAGTATGTGTCATAGACAGACACCAGTGTCTCATTACATGACCACCCACAGAACATTACCCAATGTGACATTCTTCAGGGAAAATTAACAGAAATGTTTTACCACATCAGTCTCTTCCAAGAACACTGATTCAATAATAGTACTTAAAAAGTGACCAGATGCCCATGGAACTTTCTCCCTTCCACTGTTTTGGCTGGGGGGGGGCCATAATAAATACCTCAGATTCTAAACCTGTTTATTAAAGGAGGACACAGAAGGAAACACACTGGCGCGCACACACACATGTGCGTACACATATGTTTATGGATGTCAGCATATTTAGTTTGCATTTCTATTTCTCCAGTGTTTTCTCATTACAGGCAATTGCTTTTGCCAGACTCCAAATTTTTCTAATTATTGTACAGAATCATAGTAGACACATGGTTCTTTCTTCTTGAAAAAAACATTTTTTTAAAAAATTCATGAAGACTCATAGTAGGATTGCAAAGAATAAATGATTACATATGAAATTCCAGAAGAGAAATAGTACAAAGTATAATATTAGAAATATTAAGAAATGTGAACTACTATTGCCTAATGTATCTGTAAAAGCCACAATGTATGAAAAATATTTTGTGTTCATTTCATAAGTTTTTTTATTTTTTTCCCCATGAAGAGAACCTAGCAGAGACTTCAATGCATGTTGGGAACAGAATGAGTCACAGACTGACATGAAGTAGGGTGTCACAGCAGGAGAACAGGCCACCTTCAATTTTGATTTTACATACATATTTATTGTTTTTTGTGATCTCTGAGAAGAAAACTATCAATATATTTTCAATGGCAGATACAGAATTTGATGATTAAGAGTGATTAAAAATCATAAAGGACAGAGAACAACAGCAACAGTTCTATGAGCAGCATGTCCTCGTAGACAATCAGATTTGAAGAAGATAGACAGTCACCATTTGTTGATATGAATTAATTATAAATTAAAGATAATGTGTGTGTGTTGTAAATGATGAAGATTGCAGAGATTACAAGGTTTTATGTTTTCCTGCTTCATGAGATACTTAGTAACTGAAGATTGGAAAATTCAGGGCAAAAACACACTGAGTTGAATTAAGTTGACGTGACCCATGAAGAAGCTTGAAAGCCCATAGAGTTGGATAAAGAATTGAAATGTGTTCTTTTCTCCAAAGAAACCTCTAAGTATAGTTTCAACTTTAGGACTATCTTGTGTGTGTTGTCAATTAGTTCTTCACTTACAGAGAAGAGCAAAGGGCAAATAAAAACTGAAAGAACAGATGTCCCCTCTTTTGGCTTGGTATTATCAGTTGGGCTAAAAATAATTGACAATCCCATGAAATCGAGTATGTAATTACTGCTAATTACTCAAAATTGAAAATTCCTCTAGGCTTTTTGGAATTTTTTTCTTTGGTTTTTTTTTTTTTTTTGATCTTAATAATACTTTGGGTAGGAGTATGTTAACAAGAAACTATTTTGGCTGTTTGTTTGGAGTTCTCTACATGTGAGTTAAGTAATCTTTATAAGAACAGGAGGTGCTGATAGAATAATTGTGTTTACTCTTCCCACTTCATGATTTCTCTCTTATAAACATTGTTTTGCATTATTGGGCTCTACGTTCCTTTTTCTCATCTGATGTTTTACAAATATTTTTCTAATTGCCTGAGACAGTGTGGTCCAATAAAGTTAAATTGACTTTGGGTTGAACTTGTGTGTCTGATCGCTTGCCAGAGGTTAAAGTCACCCACTTGAACTGACTTTCACTCTATTTCTTGGTCTCTGTCTCTCTCTATCCCTTTTATGTTCTTTTGTGCTTGCTATCCTATTCCTCCTTTATCTTAATGTACAACTCCAGAATTAATTCTCAAGACTTCTGTTACCAATGTTTTAAAGTTAGTTCATCTCCATTTATCCCTATTTATCTACCTGTCTGTCTATCCATCCATCCATGCATCCATCCATCCATCACCTTCTATCCAGCCATCATCTTCCATCCACCTAAATCAACAGTTTCAACTCGAGTCCCTGGAAGAGGTAAACTAAATGCTTAAAAAATAAGACTATTTGGAATAACCCATTTGTTTGATGTCTGGAAACACTTTACAAACAACCTCCAGGAAAATAACAAAGCCAATAGTGCTGGTCTACCGCAATGGAACAGATATGTTGTGTGATCAGTTAGCTGCAACCCACAAATAAACACAGACAGGCAATCTAGCAAGCAAACACAGAAACCACATTATTGTCCATCACAGACTGAAGAGTTTAGAATAAACTTAAAGCCTCATATGTGTGACTTCTAGACTCTCAAAAGAAGGTTAAAAGCTTCAAGGATTCTTCCTGGTTTTGTATAGTAAGCTCCCGAGTTTCCCTTTAACCCCAAAGATCAACATTTATTTTAACATCTACCCACTTTCACCAAAGCCTAAGTCTTGGGAGTCCTCATTTCTCTCTCTCTCCCTCCTGCTCTCTGATTTACGAAAGTGAAAGTTGCATGGCCCAGCCGGTCTTGGTCTCTTGTGCTACAGTGAACGTACATTGTCCTGTTTCAAACACCTAGGACTGACCCACCAAAATGGCACCATCAACATCAGCCATTTCCATGGACTCAAACTATTTTCACATAAAGTTGAAATGGGTGTCTCTAGGGCATGACTCTACTTTTCTCAATATTAATAAGTGTTTCCTGCTTGTATGGAAATTCCTACAATTTCTTTTTCTATCTTTTAGATGTACCTATTGGATCTGTCCTAATTTGCCTTCACTCAGTCTCTAAGGACAAATGACCATCTCATCTTTGAATTGCATTTCAGTTATAGAGGTGAATGGTCACCTTTATTCCTTTTATTCCTGTCTCTAGTTACAGACTCATTTTTAGCTGAACCTGCTTGCAAAATGGGAGGGTCTAGTCTTTAGGAACAAAACCTAGAGTTGTTTTTCTCCTGCATCTGAAGCAACAGCATGTGCTTATTCTTTGAAAGTTTCACCTCTCCTCTGTACAACTTTAATTCTTTTGATTTATCCTTTGCAGGCTATTTGATTATTATACTTCTCCCCCCCCCTTTTTTCCTATTGTCTAGGAGAGAACCATAATTAGAAGTTACACTTATAAACATTGAATTTACATTTTATGAGATGTTAAGCAGAGATTCAAGGGAGGGAGACTTAAATATAAGGAGCCAAGATCAAAGATAATACTATGATAGATAGTCATTGTAGTGAAAACTGTGAGGGCAAGCACTCAAAACATGTCTTAGAAATTGTATTTGAAGTATACTTGAACAAGAAAGAAGGACATTCAGGAGGAAGAAGTTTTGAAAGAAGAGTACACCCTGACTGAATTCCACCACTCATAATATATGGACTCCACCCCCACCTCCATGCCAAAGAGATCCCTGGAACTGAAATTACAATTCCCATCATGCCATGAGTCGCCATGATGCTTGGCTTCCTGAAAGGAGGGTTGCTGAAAATAAAGGGTGGAGTTTAGCTGCTATGCCTGGTATAAACCCAAACACATCTGGGCTTGGTTGTCTTGACTTTTGCTACTTTCATTGTGTACCTGGGGCCTCAGCTTAATGCTACTGTTGGGACCTATTGACTAGTAGGTCTCAATCTCTCTCTTTGTTCTCCCTCTTCTCATTTCCCTCGTAAACAAATCTTTTTTCTACATGCCTGCTCCTGAGATTTGCCCTGACTTTTTAAGCACTAGGTGAGGACTCACACCCAGCTCACTCCATTTTCCTTTAGGGTTACCATGTGGCAGATAGCAGCAGCAGGAAACAAGAAAAAAATGGGCACAGCTTCATATGTATTGACTTCCAGTGATCATTAAGGATTCATCTGAGAGGAAAGACAGGAAAGAGGGAAACTCATTAGTTTCTGTGTTATTTGTTTCTCATTATCTATGAAGCTAAGATTAACCTCACCAATTTGTTCCTCTTGAAGTATACAGGTCAAAGGCACACTCATTCAAGAGGCGTCTTTGAGATGCAAATTCAGGACCTCTTTTTGCATTTTAAGAAAAGAAAGGGAGGTCCTCTTTGGGTTAAGTGTCAGCATAATCATGCTATCATCTTTGTGGCCTGAGTTAGATCCTGGCCACGGAGCTGACCCACCTATGGTCCAGCAGACCTCCCTCAACCCACCCATTACCCACTCAGCAGTGTACTTCAGTAAATCTGACTCTTCTGCTCCCCATTCTGCCTCTGGTGAATCCTCTCACACACAGCACACCCCCCAACCCCCACACACCTCTGGCTTACACCCCAGTTCTTGTATGCATAAATAAATAAAATTAGTCTTAAAAAAAAGAAAAGAAAAGAAAAGGAACAACTCCTATTATGGAAACCGTTTCTTGAACCCTTAGATACTTGAACATTTGGGGATATATGCACTTGAGTTAGGTATGCTAAACACCTTCCCTGAATTTCCTCTTATCCCTGATATGAGCAATAACTGATGTTTAAGTAAAGTTGATTTAAGAATAAATGTACCACTTCTAATATAGTTAATTGCATGAACAAAATCCTTGAAAACACAGTGCATAAGAAAATATGCAGAAGTGAAGGGAATGTTCATGAAAACATTATTTACAAATGCTGAGATATGGAAATAACTTAAGTATCTGTCTTCCCATAGAGAGATGAATGGATAAAGTTGTAGTATGTGTGTGTGTTTGTCTGTATGTGTCTGTGTATAAACAATACTACATGGTCTCATTTATATGTGGAATCTAAAAACAAACCAAAAACACATAAAAAGACCAGACTTGTGGTTACCAGAGTCAGGGGGTGAGGTGAAGGACAGTTGGAAGAAGGCAGTGAAGCTTTCAGCTGTAAGTATTGAGGATTTAATATGCACCATCATGACCATAGTTAAAACTACTATATGAAATTTGTGCACGTTATTAAGAGAGTAGTCCTAAAAGTTCTTATCACATGGAATTTTTTTTCTCATTTTTTGCTTTTTCCTTTCATTGTATTCATATGAGGCAGTGGATACTAGCAAAACAAATATGGTAATCATTTCACAATAGATGAAAGTCAAAACTTTATGTCGTACACCTTAAATTTACACAGTGATGTATGTCAATTGTATCTCAACAAAATTGTTGGGAAGGGGTTGGGGAGAAAACATGGGAAAAGAATAAGTTTTTAGAAAATGTGCATCTTTGAATTTCTTCAAAATGATTTTTCAAAACCATTATCATTCTCTTTATAAAATGTAATACATCATTAAAAATCTGTTGAAGTGTTGAATCTTCCTTAAATTTTGTTCACTTTAAAAAAAGTATTGTAGTTGGCCCTCCCTTGTGGCGCAGCGGGTTATAGCACTGGACTAAGAAGCTTAAGCCACTTCCGCATGAGTTCGATTCCCGCCTGTCCCGGAGGAGTCCACACGGCGCGGCAGACCTCTCCTGACCCGCCCGCTGCTCCCCTCAGCAGTGTACTTCATCGATCTGCCTGTTCTGCTCCCCACTCTGTCTCTGGTGAATCCTCTCACCCTCCGCATCTCTGGCCTGTACCCCAGTTCTGTACGAATAAATAAATAAATCTTTAAAAAAAAAAAAGTATTGTAGCACATTTATTATATCCTCATTTTTTAAAATCAAATCATTTGCTATTAAATTATAGTAATCTATTTTAAGTGTTTTTCATCTAAAATGATAATTTGAAGTAGGTTTCCACTCCTTATAGTCAATTTTCTCTCCTTGGTGCTGTATTTTATGCTTTTCTTATATAAGTGGTCAAGTCCCTTAGGTCAGGGGTCAATATGTTAATGTTATGGTCAGTGGGTCAAACTCAACCCATTGCCTATTTATGTGGCCCATGAGCTAAGAATGGTTTTCTATTTTTAAAATGTTTTACTATTTTTAAAAAAACTAGAAAGTAATATGAAATTCAAGCTTAAAAGTCCATCAGCAGAGTTGTACTGAAGCTCAGTCACATTCAACCATTTACATGTTGCCTGCAACTGCTTTTGTTCTGCATGAGGAGAGTTGAATATTGGCGGAATAGCCTGTATCCAAAAGTCTAAAATAACTACTCTCTGACCCTTAGCAGAAAGTTTGCTGACATGCTATGGTAAGTAGAAATGCATCTCCACAATATGCATTGGGTAGTTATTTCACTTAAGTTTTCTTCTTCTGAACTTCAGAAAAGGGAGATCTGGAATCACAAGAAATGAAGTTTCTTGAATCAATCTTTTAACTTACATTTTATTGTCTGATGGGACATTATCCCATCTAATATAACTAGGGTTTGTGTTAGAAAAGTTAGTAATCTGGACCTATGGAGAACATTTCAAACAACTGGTTAAATTGTGTCCCTCTAAAGAATGCCCTGGGGCCACTCGTTGGATCATTTGAATACATAGAGGAGTACAGTGTTGTGTACACTTTTGTAGCTTAAACCCAATCTTGCCACAGATGAGGCATAATATGAATTGTTTTGGCATCCCTGGCTTCATTGAAAGCTTCATGTCTTTATACATCTGTGTCTGCAAGGAGAAGGGATAATTGTTTGGCTATTTTTGTTTATGATGAAGAAGAACAAAAAAGGAACAAAATAAACAAAATTTCATGTTCATACAAATCTCGATTACAGTCCAATCATTTAGCTGGTATTGTCCAGATGCTACATCACCAGTGGAGCTGCTAGCTAGTGATCCACCATGTAGGTCCTCAACCTTGGGTCTTCACAGTTTGGAACAGCTTACTTGAGGGTTCACACAAAAGCTAGACTGACTTACTGTTTTAGTCACGATCTCATCTGAGTCTTTGCTATTGTTAACTAACTTGTCTGCAAGAATCCCAGAAGTCTTAGATTTCAAAATAATTGCAACACCCCTTGCAGAGTGCTTACAAAAATATGCTTAATTATTATCTTGGAACAAACAGTTTCTCAACCTCAGCACTGTTGATATTTTGGGTCAGATCATTATTTTTGTGACTCCTGTGCACTGTAAGATTCTTTAGTAGTAGCATCCCACTAAGCCACATTAACACTCTTCCAGTTGAGACAAGCTAAAATTTCTCAGATATTGCCAAAGTGACCCTAAAATTGAATCACAGGCAGTTGAGAGCCATTGTTTCAGAAGATGAGGAAAATTTGCTTTATTCTAAAATGTAATGAGACTTGCTCTAGGGGGACTAAGCTTTGAGAACTAGAATAAAAAGATTCAGAATCTGAGTTTTAGAGACACAATTATCTAAAAAGTGAAAAATCTGGTGATCTATCCAGGTTTCCCAAGTAGTCTTTGATTTATTTATGATGAAGGAAGGAGGACATTTGGTGGATTTGCTCAAAGGTTTTACATAACTTGCTACTTGTAACCGAAGCATCCCAACTTACGCAGCATCTCATGATCTGCTTCATCTTCCTGTTCTGTCCTCTAAAGCTAATCTGTCTACAAGGCACATGCAGGTGTCTACAAGGCACAGCCACTCCTGACTGCTGTTACCTTCTAGGATATCCCTGTAACTCTGTTCATAATTTCTCTCTCAGTGGAATAGTATCGTTTACTCCTACATCTTGTAATATTGTATAACTCTGCCTATATGTGAGAACAGACTAAACCTATCAAGGAAATAGACACAAAATAAATCATTACTAAAAACCTGCAGGAAGTTGATTTCTTTCTTTTTATTTTTTTCAGGGGAGAGTGTGAACACAGTCCCCCATTACCACAGATTATTCAGTCAAGTTTCGCACATTTGGGGAAGTTGCAGGGGTCAGCACATCTGGAGTGTAATGGATAAGCCTCACCCTGGGAAATCCACTTTCGTGGTCATGATATCTTCACTACCAGGTAAGCACAGGAAGCTGATTTCATATTCACTGACTAGTCAAGATGGCCTGGCCAAACCCCAATTTGGAAACTTGATCCTGGGATAGCACTTCTCAAACTTCAGATGCATCAGAATTGCTGGTAGTATTTGTCTTAACCAGGGCTAAGCCCCAGTTTCTTTTATTGAATTGGTCTAAAGAAGGATTTGAAAATGTGCATGGCCAATAATTTCCTAGATTAACTTGGTGATATGGGAAACCACTGACCTCTACTATATCAATTCTCTTTTTTTTTAATTTATTTGTTTATGCATACAGAACTGGGGTACAGGCCAGAGGCACAAGGGTGGTAAGGGGATTCACCAGAGACAGAGTGGGGAGCAGAACCGGCAGATTGATGAAGTCCACTGCTGAGGGGAGCAGTGGGCGAGACAGGAGAGGTCTGCTGCGCCATGTGGGCCACCTCTGGGGCAGGGATTGAATTCGCACTGAAGTCCCCACGGCTTGGCTTAGCATTGCAGTGCAGCATTGTGTCACCAGGGAGAGCCCTACTAGATCAATTCTTAACTGATCTGACAATTAACAGAATTGTTGGGAGGGACACAGAGTTTGATACAAGCTGCCTTTTGAATCTCTCCCAACTAGTCTCATTCTCCTTTATGTCCCTCTTGTTTACATTTACTCATGAACCATCTTACTGGAACCAAGATATTTTTTTTACCCTTTTTTAAAGCATGAGTGGATTTTTCAAATCTATTTTGAAAAATTATTTGTGTGAAATATGTTCATATCTGGAACTTGTCTTCAGAACAAGTAAATGATTTTCCAATGAAACCATTTGGATGCAGATTCTCCTTAGGAATTCTTTCCAGTAAACTTAATGATGTTATAGCATTTACAATGGCTAATCCAATTCATATCCAGGAACAGGGTGCAGGGGATGATTTTCTTCAACTTCATCTGCAAATTTTAGCTCTCTTAGCATCTAAACAAATGAATGAAGACACTTTGTGGCTATCATTGAGATCAAGCAATGTGAGGAGAGGCAGGCAGACCCACAAGCTGGGGAGAGAGAAAAGTGAGTGGCAACCAGAGAAAATTACTGTCGGGAGGGCATCTCAAAGCATGTATCCTGCTAGGCAGCACCCGTCAACAAAGTATTCGCAAAAGAAATGCCCCCCAATGCAGCCATAGTTTCATTAGAGGCTTAGGAAAAGAAATGAGTACTTGGTGTTGCATGTCTTTTTACTCTGTCTACTGTCAGTTCTTGGTCAACAAGAGGAGAGGAGATTCTGAAAAAGAGTTCTTTCCCTGCATTATTTAGTCATGCTCCAGATGCAGTAAAAGTCTGTATATTATGTGACTTGAAAGGCTTGCAAATTACACTTCTCATTTTAAAGACTTTTATATCCTGTTGTTTCTAAACTTCAGAGTGAGGCAGACCTAGGATTGAACTCTCCACTTACTAACTATATGACCTTGGGCAAAATACTTAAACTTTTAACCTTCTACCTCTCAAGAAGTTAAAAATAAAGAAAAACACCTGTCTCATAGGGTAGATGAAAGAATTAAATGAGATAATATAAAGAGTTTTACTATCATAAGCACTCATCCCTTAGTAATAATTCAAACATTAGAAAATGTACTTATTTTTATCTCTAAAAGTCACCACATTATAAATTCTGATCGAGAGGATACCCACTGAATTTTCACTCATGGCCACTGACTACAAACTTTGTTTTTATTCTGTTCACCACTTAGTCCCCAGTGACTAATGTCGTGCTTGGAACATGTGATATGTTCAACAAATCATTGCTGAATAATTAAATAATGGAAGGCTCAACCTGAAAGAAACCTTCTTGTTTTACATGTAAGCAGCATGAGTCTTTGTAACTAACCCGTGATCAACAGGCAGAGCAATGAGAATCAGGAAGATAAATCAGAGGTTGTAAGATTTCCTCAAAGGGACAAGTGATAGCATTTGGTTTAATAAATAAGGAGTTTAGAAACAGATGATCGGATTTATTTCTTGGTTAAATATTCATGATATTAGACTCACAGAGTAGCAAAAAAACCTACTTCCACATTTAGATCATTGCTTAATCTGTAGAAACCGAGTCCTCTGCGGCCTCTCTTACACTTAGAGCTCTCTGTTCAAGGATCAAAATGTGTCTAGTCCTTCAATAGAGAGAATGACCAGTTCTATAGGGGCATCAGACCTAACTTCCACATTTACCCCTCTTGCTTCAGTATGGAGACTGGTGACTTCAAAAACCATTCCAAGTACAAAAATAGCTCTGATGAAGTAGAAGGAAAATCTCGTTCCATGTTTAAAGTTTGCAGGAATGCTAGTGGCAAGAGATTGTGATTTTTACCATTTAAAAAAAAAAAAGTTAACATCTAACTCTAATTGTGTGTGTGTGTGTGTGTGTGTCTGTTTTCATTACCTGTCACAGACAAATTCACCCAAAATATGCAAGGCCAAATAAACATAATTCAGTAAGGTAACTTCTAGATTTATTTACAGTGAAAAATATCAAATGTTTGATAATCATTCCCTAATTAGGGGAATAGTTTGTTACTTCCTTTTGTTTCACATTTAAAACACATTTGTTTTCCATTATGAAATAGTTTGCAAAAAGCACTGAACCAGAAACTTAACTGTAAGCAAAATGTGCTTTCACCTTAGTCCAGCATTGTTTGATAAAGCATGTTTCATGGTAATTGCACTTATTATTTCCAAAAAGTATGGAAAAGGGCTCTCTCCCCCTGTAACTTTCCTGATGGAATGTCTGCCTTCTCAGGAGGGGAGTACAGAAAGTAATATGAGATCTCTGTGAGTCTGCGATAAATTGAGAACACCGATATCACAACATGTGTGCGATAAGTGGAAAGTAATAGGAAGGAGGATATAGAGATTGGACACGCCTGTTGATGCCTATTTTGTGGCATTGTTTGAAGCTACTACAGAACAGAATATAAACTAATTGTGTTTTTCCAACAAAAGAATGAGTATAAATAATGACATAGGTAAAGGAGTTGCCCATTTCAAAATGGGCTTTCATCTCTGATTCCTGAAGATTCATGGAAGACAAATCAATGTTCACAACACAGACCTTGGGAGCAAGGCCATCAGGCACAAAGGAGGAATCCTGGAAAGAACCCAGGACTGGATTAAAGCAGGAAGACAGCAAGTCCACTCTCAGGTCAATTGCTATTACTCCTGATCCTGACTAGCTATTACTTTATGAATATTTTAATCAAGAAAGTTTGCCCTTTAAGACCAAAGTGTTAGTTTTTCATAGATAATATCACTAGTGACCTTGTCTTGAGAATTAAGTCTCATACATTAAAGGGTTATAATCAAGGGTATAACTTGAAGTTTTGTTAGATGATATCAACAAATGCTTAACTTGAAAATCTGTGAAATGCATATGCTCTGTGGAGCAAAGTTTGTCCAGGAAGAAAATACACAATCGAGGGGCCCTCCCTGGTGGTGCAGCAGGTTAAAGTGCAGCACTGTAAGTGAGCTGCGGCTGCTTCAGTGCAGGCGGACCCCTGCCCCGGAGGTGATCTACATGGTGCCGCAGACCTCTCCTACCTCACCCAGTGTGCTTCCATGCTGTCTCTGGCGAATCCTCTCACAACCCCTGCGCCTCTGGCCTATACCCCAGTTTTGTATGAATAAATAAATAAATCTTTAAAAAGAGAAAGAAAATACACAGTTGAAAATTATATTAATATGATGACAGATGTTTAGAACTAAAATGCAACTTAGATGATAAGGAAGGGGAAAATGAGAAGTAAAAAACACAATATTTGCTAAATATATACAATATGTAACTATGTACAAGACTAAAGTAAAAAGATTCAGATTCAAATCCTTTTCATCTATTATCATCTCCACAACTGATGATGTTTTTCCAAATTTCTGAACTCATTCAGAAGTAATCTTTTGATTTCAAGATGGTGGCAAGAAGACAGTGTATTTTCTCTCTTAATGCAAACCCTAGAAATAATAGAAAAGTTTTCTCAAGTAACTCAGTCACATTTATTTTTTTTTTTTTGAAAAAGGATAAATCTTAGAGGCCCAGAAACATTGAGGAAACCCCAGACCACAGATTTACCACAGGATGGAAACATTAAGGGAAACTTGTCCTGAGCAGAGCAGAAAAGAGCAGAAAGAAGCTAATGAGCACTTAACAGGGCTTAGCTGAAGAACTATAGTGGTTCCAGTCAGGCCAATTTGCCCTTAAATGCACTCAGATGAGGAAACTAAACTTTCACGTACATACGAAACAAGTCACAGGGCAATGATCTGGGGGCTGTCGACACAAGGAACAAACAGTTCCACTTCAGCACAAAAAATACCTACAAACTATCTGAATTGATGCATTGAGCAGTGAACCTCACTCCTCAATCTACCTCTTGGAACAACAAAAGACCCACAAAAACAAAGAACCCAAGTTCCAGAAGTTTCTTGTACTCTGCCTCCCAAACAGTATGATCAAATACAGGGAGCTGACTGGAAGGAAATATCCATCACAAAGTTGAAGAAGAGAAACAACTCACAATTTTCCTCATTTTATGGACAAACCCATTTTTAATTAATAGCTAGCTAGAGAGATAGGTGATAGATAATGCCTAGACAGAGTTATAAAATTTGTTATATTACAAAAGTAAGAACTATACAGAATAACTTATACCACAGTCAGTAGAACATCAAGAACTGAAATTTAACTAAATAGAATTAATATTTCTGGAGAGTAGAGATTATTACCTTTATCACAGAAGGAAGACTAAACAATTATAAAGATAAAATTATAACTGTTAGATTTATGATTAAAAAATCAGAACAAAATTGAGCAGTACTGTAGACGTATCTGAATACAAGTTTGCTAACGAGAATGTCAAAATGAAAAAAAAAATCCAGAAACAATAGTAATCAAATAAATCAATTAAACTTAGTGTTGTCTAAATTGACAGTATAAAAAGGGGGGGAAAGAATGGGATTTAAATAAGACAGTAGATAATAGAGGAAACATTCTAAGTATGTTTAAATAGAAATTTATTGTCTCACAGTTCTGGAGGCCAGAGTCCACAATTAAAGTCTTTACAAAACAATGCTTACTCTGAAATATGCAAAGGAGAATCTTTTCTTGTGTCTGTAACTTCTGGGGGTTTGCCAGCAATCCTTGGCATTTCTTGACTTGCAGCTGCAGCATTTTTTTCTCTGCATCAGACAGAGCCTTATGCGTCTGTCTCCCCTTCTCATAATTGGTGTCCCTTATCTCTAAAAGATACCAATTATATATTGGATTAAGGGATCTTGGCTCTGTAGCATGACCTCAACTTAACTGATTGCATCTGCAATGACCCTACTTCCAAACAGTTTATATTCTGGAATACTGGAGGTTAAGACTCCAACATATCTTTTGGGGAAACACAATTCAAACTATAACACATACCATGTTCATGGACTGGAAGAATAACTATAATTAAGATGTAATTGTTCCTAAATTTATATATAGATCTAATGCAATCCTCATCAAAATCCAAATAGATATTTTTGTGAGAAAATAACAACTTGAATCTAATATTCACAAGAATTAGAATTTACAAAATAAAGTTGAAAGGAAGAATAGTCAAAAGAATTAGACTGCACAATTTCTAGACCAACTCTAAAGCTATAGGAATGAAAACAGTGTAGCACTCGTAAAAGGACAGACAATTAGACAATAGAATAGAATACGGAACAAAAATATATTGGTGGAAATTACTTTTGACAAGGGCACCAATGCAATTCAATGAGAAATGGCAAATTTTCAACAAATGGTACTAGAGCAAATGGACACTTACATGGGGAAAATGTTATCCCTCACACCATACACATATTCACATATTCAAAATGAATTATATGTTTAAGTGTAAAAGATGGAACTATAGATAAAAATTATTATCTTCAAGGCCTTGGGAATCAGTGATTATTTCTTGGAAAAGATAAGGCTTTACAAATAACACAAAATGATTCTGATAATATAAATGATCATTAGTGAGCTTGGATGGAATGGTTTCTGGAATACTAACAAAGAAATTTTGATTCGACTGTGGCTTTAATGAAGGCTGAGTTTATAAAGAGTTCTGAGATAATAGGATGGATATTATTAAAGTGCAGCTGAACAAAAGAGAAATAATCTTGCCAAGGTGTTAAGAGCAGCATGTTATAGAATGGAAGACAGTGTAATTCTCCCCAGAAATGAACTTTGGCTAATGAACAACTTTGTCTTGAAAGAAATTTGTCAACAACAGAAGTTTGATGATAGTTGCACTCCCCAAAATATTGAGCTTACATGTTTTGTAAGTAAGTATACTCTTTTTCAAAGCCTAGCTTCCAAAAGCTGGAGTTCTTGGGACAAGTGGGACCATAACTCCAACTGAGGATTTCAGGGACACCTCACCCCAAAACGTGAGTCAGGTGTTCAGGATATGGTGATCTAGGAACATGAAATTTAGAATAGGAAGACTGGTTTCTGTGAGCACAGAACTAGTACTCTCTGGAGTTCTACAGAAGAATGGAGGTAAGGTCAAAGGGAATGAGATAAAATGTTGAAATTGAAATAAATCCCAGAATTAAGAAATTAATAAATCCTTAATTAAGAAGGAACTAGCTTTTCCTTTTAATTTTTTTCCATCAATTCCCAGCCTATCACGCTCCATGCCAATACTACCTACACTGCACATTCCACTGACAGCTAATGTTTCATTGCAGGAAGGTTTGGGGTGGAGTTCTGATGGGTGCAGTGGAGAGAACTGTCAACTTTAAACAGGTTGAAATCATCATTAAATATTTTCTCTGTCTACAATGAAATTAAACCTGAGATGAATACAGAATGACACCTGGAAAAATCCCATATATCTGCATGAAAATATCATGCTTCCTCAAATCAAAAAGAAATTTAAAAAATTAGAAAATACAAGAACATGAATGAAAATGACACCATCTACCAGGCTTTGCACAAAGGAATATTATTCAGTCAGAGGCAAGATGAAATGTTTCTAATTACAGAGGAAGTTCAAGGAAATTGTATATAAAAAGGCAAATCAGGATGCCAAATACTGGACATTTCTATCATGAATGATTGAGCAAAGCAAACATTTATAAAAACTAACTAAAACTAATAAACAAAGTGAGATTTCTGGACATAATAAGGATGCTGGAGGGAGAAAGGGTCAAAGGTTATCAGGAATAGCAATGGAAAAATTTTCAAAAACAAAAAATTGTAATAAAAAATTTCAAACATATGCATACTTGAACTACCTCCAAGATCTTAGAAATCCCAGTCTCTAGCAAAGCCCCAGAAAATTAAGAGAGTTTTAAAAATTAGGATGAATAGGAGGAGAATTCAGGAGGAAATTAGTGCTTCTACTAAATAAATAAATTTGAAATAAAATCTCAAATTCATTCTTTAAGCTTTTACTTTAGGCAAAAGCAGAAGGAAAATTTAATCCAGAGCAAGAGGAAGAAAGGAAACACTATGGACAAGTACACATCAATGTTAAAGAAGGAGAAAAACAGAGAAAATCAATGAAAACAGAACCTAGTGTTTTGAAAGTCAATAAATGTCTAGCCAAACTGATAAAAAGAAAAAAAATACCAGTAGATACACATCACCATATCAGCAATGAAAGATCAGACATAATGGCAAATCCTACAACTACTAACTAAGAGAACAAAATATTGAGAACACTTTTTTTTTTTCAACAAATTTGATAACCAAGACTAAATGGATAAATTCCATGTATTACATCAATTGTTGAAGCTCAGTTTAGTTACAGACTACAAACTCAAAGAAAACTCAAGGCCCAAAAGGTGGAACTCTGTATCAGACACTTAAGGAAGAAGTAAAGCCAAGTCTACCAAAACTCTTGTAAAAACAGAAACAGATATACTTCTCATCTCATTTGATGAGACACCACCCGGATTAGGCAGATGTCTTAGATACAGCACCTGGATTAGGAAGACACCTTGGGCCCAATACCAGAGAGCAGGAGCTGCAGAACGGAACCCAGCTGGATGCTCTCAAGATGGCGGCAGAGTACCTTGTGGAGAAAAGGGGCGGGTGCCAGAGTGCTAGGGGAGACCTTCTGTGCATGAACGTGGAGATTGCACCCTGAATTCATGATGAACTAGCCCCTCGAATAAAAGGAACACTTCCCAGAAGCTTGGGGATAAGGGTTTTTTTGTTTCCTTTTGGACAAAATTCTCTTTCTCCTTGTCAGGCTATGAAGTTCACGGTCTGTAAAACCCAACCTGGCCTCTAAATTTTTAACTTTGATTCATGAGACTAGTGAACCCTCACCTTGAGGGGCTTGGATAAGACAGATAAGACAATTTAAAATGAGGAAATTGTTTGGCCAATGCTTCACCAAGGAGAACACTCTGATAATAAATAAATGCATGAAAAGACACTTGTCATTAGCTATTAAAAAAAAATCAAAGCACAATGATCTATTACTATACTAGTGGTAAAACTACCTCTAGTATGACTACCGCTCTAGTATTACTTCCGCTCTAGTAAAACGTCTAAAAATTTTAAATTGAAACAATCATTGCTAGTGAGGATTCAGCGTATCTTTCATGGGAATCCAAAATGGCTCCGACTCATTAATAAACATCGGTCATTTCCTTTAAAATTAAACAGTTACTTTAGCAATTCTGCCCCTAATGTTTGATATTCACCCAAGGTAAATAAAAACATCTTCAGGGGAGGAAACACAGGGGCTATCTGGTGGTGTTTTGAGTGCAACATGGTAATGTTACTTAAGAGGGGATGTTCTTTAGTTCAAAACAAAAACCATTGTAAACCAATGTTACCTAAGCGAAAAGAAAAGCATTCCACACGGAACCTTGCACCCGAGTGTTTATAGCAGTTTGTTAATAATAACCTGTTCACAATAACCCAAAGTAGAAATATGAAATCTCAATCTGGGATGAATGGAAAGCTAAGGGTTCATTCATACAATGAGAAAGTATTCAAATGAGCTACTGATGCCTGCAACAGTACTAAATAATGTAAGATTCTATCTATAAGATAGCTTGGAAAAAACAAAACTTTGGGGTTGCCAGCGACTATAGATCAGGGAAGAGACTGACTCCTCAATAAAGAACGTTAACAAAACCTGTATCTTAATTTTGGTGGTGATGACATGAGTGCAAACAATTGTCAAAGTTGGCACAATTGTACCTTAGGGTGAATTTTAAGGAGTATAAATGATACTTCAATGAACCTGATGTTAAAAGTAAATAAACAGCCATAAATACACAAATGCTAAATAAAAGCCTTTGAAAATTGAATTATTTATATAAAGGAAAGGTTTGTGGCAGAACCCATGTGGGAGAGGCAGGGTGTGCTCCCTGAGGAAAGTCTCAGGGAGCTAAGGTCTGTCTACAAGGACAGACTTGGGAGAGGGATAATTTTTGGACTCTTGTTTCTTGGAAAAGAACTTTTGGGCATCTGAGAAAGTAGATGTACCCTCTGTATCAGTGTGGGACCCCTTCCCATGTTAGCTCACTAGCAGGACGGGCAGTGGTCGGAAGGGTATGTTGGGGATGGCGACCCATTCTTCACCCTGCTGCCATGTGGAGAGCACACAGGGAGCCAGATGTCCTTGGTGCTGAGACCAGTGGTGACCTTGGCTGAGCCGGAACCACTGACAACAGCCGGGCTGACTTAAGACACGACTGACTTGTTTCCTAAAAGTGCACAGCAGTGTTTCCAGAGGGAGGTCTACAGGCCTGGGAACCCAGAGGCCAAGGGCAGAGTCCTCGGCCTCACAGTCATGCTAGAGCAGAATCTCTGAGGGCAGAACCCAGATAGCTGCATTTCACAATACAGCTCCCGGGACATGTCTGCTTCTTTTAAAAAAGAAACTTGAAGGTTTGCCCTCAAGGTGACCTGCGACCATCTTCTCTCCTTCTCCTCTCCTCTCCTTTCTCTGCTGCTGCTTCTCCGCCTCCAATTTATTATTGTAATTATTATTACCACCATTACCTTTACCAGAAGCATGACAAAGGTGTGGGATTTTCCACAACAGGCTAATTTACTTGTGAGTCAAAAGTTTTACAAGAACTATGAAAAGTGGTATTGTCTAGGACCCTCCTGCTCTCCCAATTAAGGATGAAAAATTACCACATTGCAGGCCCCCCAGAGAGAATAGCATATAATTAGGGAGCTGCTTGGGGTGAGTGGCCACCGTGGAGAGTCATTTATATACAGTCATGAAGAAACTTCAGTGAATAAGGTCTACATGAGTTACGAGAATCCAATAAAAATATTTGTCAGCAAGAAGAACAATTATAATCCAGTTTACATGTTTTAATGTATATTTTCAAAAACTGTCTCATGCTGTAAGTATATTGTTACACGAATATTTCATAATCTGCAGTGTTTTCCAAGTGTTTTGATTGATAATACCACTTTGTCAACATTTTAAAACCCATCTTCACTCTTCAGAGCTACTCAGCTTGTAAACTTTAACGATACTTAGGGTAGTTTCATTACAGTTGTTATTCAGTGTTTCAGCCTCTTTAATGGGGAAGGGCTACTCTTGACAGAACTTGACAGAACAAAAGTAGTAAAAGTGTGGGAGTTGAAGTCACACAGGGAGGAAAATGCCCTCTTCCACGTATGCCAGAACTCCCTAACTCAGGTTCAGAATTTCTCATTATTATGTCCTGTATCTAGAAGAATATGCATTCCTCCACTCTTTAATTATCTTAAAAATCCAGAGTACTGAAGAAAAATTTTTCAAAACCATAGTGGAAGATATTCTTGTACTGTAAAATATTATCTTTGGATTACAGAATAATATACAAGATAGAGTTATAGAAATATAACACTTATTGACTACCTTTAATGTGCTTTGTAAGAAACAGTCAGTAAAATGATGGCATTTTGACTATTTTTTAAATCCTGAAGATATTGAATGTCAAGCACTCTATACACACACATATATATGTGCATATACATATACATGCATGCATACATGCATACATAAATATATATATATATAAAACATAGTATGAACTCTACTTGCTCCTGACTCAGACACAGAAATACTGACATGCAAAGACGTTCACCAGATAACATTAACTAGTGACTAATGCAGCAGGGTCTTGGGCTCAGTCTCAGGTAAAAGGTCTAAACTGACCCTCGGCCAATTTGCTCATGTGCCTCATGTTAAAACAAATTTCAAAAGTCTTGAAATGATTTTGAAACATGGTCAATGTTACTCTATCACGGTAGGTAAATAAGTAATAGAAATACCACTGACAGATACAATGAATGCCATTCCTAAGGAAAAGTAAAGGGGAAAAAAAGCCTGAGCGGTCTCTTCCTGGGGTTTCTTTAAGTGCCTTTCAAAAATGCCCTCCCACTATTATAGTATTTTATATATTTCTGCAAACATGCATTTATAAGTATAATAAGTGTTTTTACAGAAGAATTTCACCATTAAAATTATAGCTCGGAGTCAAAGGACTGATCCGAGACTGTGATTTGTCTGAACAATGACAATTACCCAACCTTGCCTTTTAGACCTTTTGAAACTGTGGAAGCTTTGCAGCGCTACTTCTAATCACAAAAGTAAAGGATCCAACGACAGTCGTATTCGAACATGTTCCTAAATTAGGAGACTGTTTTCAGACACACACAATGACACACACAACCGGCTGTTCCAATGGATTCCTTGCTCCGGAAGGGACCTAATGGCGGAGCTCTCGGAAGGATGCACTCGCTGGCTCTAACTGCTGGATCAGCCTTGATCACAGGCTGCTCTTAGCTGCTTAACCTCGCCCTGCCCCGACCCACAAGGATGAAGATAACACACAGATGGCTCTTTTGTTTGAGACTTAAGTGAACGTACTCATTGGCCAAACAATTCACATTTTCAGTCTTTATTTCTAAAATATATTTAATGCTTTGATTTTCTTTACAAATTTCTAATCATGTCATTCATTTCTTTTCCACTACACCGTCATAAGGTTAAATCACTAAATTGTGGTCACAGCAAGTAAGTGATAGAACTGGGATTTTTTTTTTTTT
>NW_004567119.1:6502744-6585086 GCF_000260355.1 Condylura cristata | reverse complement strand
TCTTTGATTTGCCTGTTTCTCTAAAATACCAAGAGATGAAAAATAGTTCATGAATGGTACCAGGCTCATTCACTAACTTTTTAACTATATTAAATAATGAATCACATTATCTGGGTTAGGATTTGGGAGAAGGCAGAAATATTATAAAATTTGCTGAAAGTACTAATTGCTTTTTATTTCAACCCCATGAGGTTTCAACCCCATGATTTTCAACACTAAGCCTTGGTATAACTCTCTTACAGTTTAGGTTTATTTTTTTTTATTAATTTAGAAAATGTTTACTTTATTGATTTTTAATTAAAAAATAGAATTAATCAGTTCTTCCTAGTGATGGGCTTTTATCATTTGACTACATAAAAATTGTCTTATATTTTAAAAACTGGTTTATGTCTAGAATCAAGACTATGTAGATTCTAAAATTTAGGAGATGTAAAAGAAAAATTATTTAGTTTGCACGAAAGGGGAGTCAATAGAAAACAGAATTCTCCCACTGGGATGCATAATACAGGAAAAAGAGAAGATGTTGGGAACTCAAGCTGAGCTGACAAAAACTCACAACTGCAAAATGGCGTCGGTAAACCAGTTTAGTCCAGAAGCACAGCAGCATTTGTTTTTAAACTGTGAAAGTCCAATCATTCCCCAAAAATACATATCGCAACGGATCAGTGAATGTCACCAGTTTCATATAATTTTTAAAGCAATGTGTTCTGGTGACCATGTTTACTATCTGTGTTTATGTCTCATTAGACCGTACAGGAAATCCGCTACTTGTTTATATTGCCATGCTTGGGAAAAGAAAAAGAGACATCTTTTCTGAAAACAGTTACACATTTTTGTCTTTTATTATAACTCTAAAAGATTATCTTTGCAAGCATTTTTAAAAGCTCTGGCACTTCAAAAGAGTGGTCATTTACCCTATTCGAACCTCATTTTGAAAAATGTTAAAGAATCCAAAGCCATACCAGATAGTTTCACTTAATTTTCTAATAACTTCCAAAATATTTTCACGATATGCTTTGCTCAAGAAAAAACTACAGTAGAATCTCAGTAGTAATAAAGTAAAAGTGAAAACAAATAATTTCTTCAACTGATCACATACTTTCATGGAAGACTTTTCCTTCTCTTTCTGCTCTACAGACCCTTTTCTTCTAATATTCCTTGCAAACACTATTAGCTATCATCTCTCTTACTCTCCTTCACTAGACTCATTAGATTCCAGTCATTTTAGCCTAACTTAAAAAACAGTCACATTTGTCATGCACATTCATATTTTTATGAGTTTGCACGTTGTTTTTCCACTCTGAAAAAAAAGTATTTATGAATATGCCTTCTTTTAATATACCTTATAGTATATAAAGAGTAAGACTATGTCTTTTCTTGACTTTAGCAATTACAGCTTAAAAACATATCTCTATGTGACATTCTCTTCACATAGTATTGTTTGAAAAAAAAAGAAAAAGAAAAACACACTCTATATTCCTCAACTTGTAGAAGCTAAGCAAGGGAATGGAAAAGGTCACCGAACTTACTACAAGGAATTTAATAATCACCTTTAATCACCACATCAAGCCCTTATTTTTATCTTGTTAGATAAAGGTTAGAGTAGAGTTTTCTAAGCAAGAGGTACTAGCATTTACTACTGGCACAAGTCATTCAAAGCAAATACAAGATTTAAAACAGAATTGTATTAGAAATCCATGAGAATTCTGATTTCACACACATAGATAGAGCTTATGTAATATAAATCCTTCTAAAACTTAGCTCTAGTTTGTTCCCTTCAGGATGGATAATGTGTTAGCAATATAATAGAGGGATTTTGTGCCACATAAACCAAGAATTCAGAATGCAAACCATTGGACCCACCGGATAGGTTTGTTTTATCTGCACTTGGACGAAAAGGACCTATGAAAACAAACCAATTTGCTTCCAATCCAAATTATCAACTGAAGGGTTCTTCAACAGAATACCAGAAACAGATGTGAACGCCTTTTCTCCATGACTGCAAGCCAGTGAATAATTTCTTGCCATTTTATCCCTTTATGATAAAATCCCAAGCTCCCATTCACACCAGGAGAGAGGAAAACCCTAGAAGAAATAGGATACTGTTTGGCTCAGTTTTGTTTTCCTCTTCCCCTATGGGAAAGGATGCCTCTTTGGGTCCCTCAACTGGACTTCACAATGGTGGGAAGATATCACCTTGTTAGACATATTTTCCTCAATCTGCATAGGCAGCTTGCTTGCTGAGCCTTAGAAAGTTGACACATAAGCATCCTTTCACTTTTATAAGTGAGTGGGCTTGTGCAGCAATGACTTTATGTACAAAATGACTGAATTTTCTTTTTTTATATATTTTGAGAATGATTTATTGTTCTGGAGAAGCTAATGTGCTAGCTTTTCAACCTTTGGAAGAATAAGTTCAAATTTGGCCCGTCGTAAGCAACAAGTAACAATGTTTGGCCCGGTCTCCAACTATTCTCTGGGTTTCTACATCATCATACCCCACGCACAACTCAACACCATTAACACAACTGGAAACATCTGCTGGACAAAGATCCCAGATTTGAGAAGAGAGGTTAGCCAAATACTCTCAATACCTCACTATTAGAAAACCAGAACTTACTGTTGATGTTCAAAAGCGAAGTTGGGAAATTATTTGCGATTCACATAGATTATGGGAAGTTGGCCAAGGTGTTCTAGAATTCTTTATAGAAATCTGGAAATTTTTTGACTGTAGTGTTTGCTTACATTTACAGCTATTTGCCCACGTGGGTGGGCCCCTCTCTGAAGCTAAATTTGCAAAGCCGTATCGCCTCCAAAAGCACGTAGGTTGTAGCTTTCAAATTGGTGCAAAATGTCCTACACCCTTATGAACTTAAACACAACCACAGATGCTCTGGAATGTGGGACAGGGTTGTGTTTAAAAACACCAGAGGATAGAATGGTCACAATTTAAAGCTACATGGAGTCATATTTAGCAATTTACTTGTCCTGTTTTTGTTTGTTTGTTTTTTGTTTGTTTTTTAAGCAATCCATTCCTTCCTCCTTTACATTCCCTATTCTTATAGAGGAAGAAAAACTGTTAAGATATAACAGTTGGTAGACATTTAAATATTAACCTAAAATCATTTCCTATAATTACTGAAACTTTGACACTTGCCTTAGGTATGGCTTTTACCATGGAGCACCATGTAGATACCCCCATGCTCTGCACAGCTACTCATAATGACACCCATTTGTAGACCCATGCCACCATTTCATATTGCTTTAAAAATTCTGTCAGAGATATATTCCAGTTCATGTGATCAAGAACATTTAAAAGAAAACTAGTCATCATCCCGAAGAAATCGGTCTTAAGGAACAAGGTCATACAACAATGCAAAAAGCAAGTGGTTGTGGATGTGTGTTTAAGACTAATAGGGAACGCAGAAAAGAGAGTTCAGACTTGCCATCAGAGCTTCCACTGGTTTTTCAAGATAAGAGTTTGATGTCTCATCCTCATTTACAAGCCAAATGAACAAACTCTTGATATTCGACTTCTTTGGTGTATTTTTGTAATGAATCTATTTTCCAGAATATCATTTATTTACTAAGAGGAATGAATTTACAAAAATTGCTAATATCATTGTTTACTAAGAGAGCATGTAGAAAACAAACACAAATGAAAGACTAAATTCTAATTGTCCTGATTCTTTTCATCTCAGTTAATACTTTTTCTTTCAAGTCATGAGAAATTGCAGGTATACCACCATAAATACTAAGTGGGGAGGCAATCCTAAATGTTTTTAAAAGATTTATTTTTATGCACACGGAACTGGGGTACAGGCCAGAGGAGCAGGGGCAGTGAGAGGCTTCACTAGAGACAGAGTGGGGAGCAGAACAGGCATATCGATGAAGTACACTGCTGAGGGGAGCAGCGGGTGGGTCAGGAGAGGTCTGCAGCGCCCTGTGGGTCACCTCCGGGGCCAGATGGAATTCACACTGAAGTGGCTGCAGCCAGCTTGATGTGCTGCGTCCTTACCCTTTACGCCACCAGGGAGGGCCCCAAACTTTTATCCTAAATTTTTTAACCTAAATTTTTATCCTAATGTTGTTACTCTTTAGCTGAAAGGGAAAATCACTTCATCTTTCCATATTAGTTTCCTCCTTTTTAAAATTATAATGTTAAGCAAGTTAATCTCTAAGGTTTCTTTTTAAAAGTATGAGATTAAACAAGTTAACTGCTAAAATTGTTTTCCATGTAACAGTCCCTGCTCGTCACCTCTTAGTCCTGTAACATGGCAGCGAGTTTCCTATTACCTGGTCTGGGCACACAGACAAAAGTACTGCAGATCACTAGAGCTATACACCATGAGCAAGTGGGGTTCACAGAGATACGAGGATAGATATGTGTGAATCAAAGCATGTCATACCATTATCAACAAAAGTAAAGATGAAAATCATGGAATCATAGCAATAGATGCAGAGAAAATAGTGATAAGATTAGACATCTTTTAAGGTAAAACAGAACAATATGGCAATAGAAGGAAATTGCCTTCATAATAAAGGCCATCTATCACAAACCAGCAGCCAACATAATAATGGTGAAAAACTGAGTTTTCCCTTAAGATTTAGCATAAGACAAGCCCCTTGTCACCAGTCCTGTTCGAGCTGAGACAAACACAAGAAATAAAAGGGATCCAAACAGGACAAGAAGCAAAACTCTCACTATTTGCAACTGATAGGCTGTTATATTTTGAAGACCCTAAAGACTTTATCAAAAGCTATTGGAAACAATAAATGGATATAGCCAAATCTACAAAACCAGCATATAAATCCATATTATTTTAAATATTGTAAACAAGGAATAAAATACAAAATTTTTAAACTGCATTTACTATTACTTCAAAAAAACATTAAATACCTCAGCATCAACCTAACAAAGGAGGGGAAACACCCACATAAAAACTACAGGTGTTGTTAAAGGACTAACTGACATAAAGAGATGGAAGGATATTCATGAATGGGGAGAATTAATGTAATCGACTAATAGAATCAACAATCTTACTTAAAATGATATACAAGTCTAATGTAATCCTTTTCAAAACCCCAGCAATATTTTTAAAGACACTGAACAAAAAATATTGAAACCTACATGGAACCATAGAAGATTTCCACTTGCACAAACAACCTTAAGAGAAAAGGAGAGACTGCGGTGGTGTCATTTACCCAGCTTCAAACTTTACTATACAGCAACCATATTAAAAACAATATGGTATTGGCAGAAAAACAAGTACATGAACCAGTGAAGCAATCAAAATTCCAGAAATAAATCCATGCATATACCAGCATGATAGAACAGTCATACATATAAAATGAAGGGAAGACAGTTTCTTTAGTAAATGGTGCTGGGAAAATTGAAAAGTCACCCCTAAAAGAATGAAGTTAAACTACTTGCTAGTAACACCATACACAAAAAAATAAATTCCAAATGGATTAAAGAATTAGATATCAGATCTGCAACAATGAAATGCATAGATGAAAACATTGGGATTAACTCAAAATGTCTCTATATAGCAAGAGAAAATAGAAGTGATTAGATACTCCACTGAATAGAGAAAATAATCGCATAAGAGGTATAAAAAAAACTCATCCAATTCAGCAGCAACAACAACACAGCCCAATTAATAAATGGGCGCAGATTTGAACAGACAACTCCTCGCTAAGAAGAAATCCAGAGGAACAAAGACATAAAAAAAGTTCATCATCGGCCCTCCCTGGTGGCACAGCAGGTTAAAGCACAGCACTGAGATTCTAAAGCCACTTCCGCATGAGTTCGATTCCTGCCTGCCCCGGAGGTGACCACATGGCGCAGCAGACCTCTCCTGACCCGCCCGCTGCTCCCCTCAGCAGTGTGCTTTGCCGATCTGCCTGTTCTGTTCTCCACTCTGTCTCTGGTGAAGCCTCTCGCCGCCCCTGAGCCTCTGGCCTGTACAAATAAATAAAAATAAATCTTTTTTAAAAAGTTCATCATCAGTCCTAAATGAGAGATGTGGATTAAAACTACAATGAGATACCGCCTCACACCACACCCAGGAGAATGAATGGAGCATATGAAAAAGACCCCCAGAAAACAATAGTTAGGATGCGGAGAAAAAGGAACGCTATTACACTATTTATGGGAATGTGAACTGGAGAAACCATTATGGAAAGCATTATGGAAAGAATCTGTATTCACCTTAAAATATTGAAAACAGAAATACCATACACCCTGCAATTCCCCTCTTGGGTATAGAGCCACAGCATATAAAACTATCATTAGCCCCCCATATATTTTACAGGAGCACTATTTGCAGTATGAGTTTGAAAATGGAAGCAGCCTCAGTCTCCCATGGATGACTGGATCAGACACTGTACATATACCATGGAATAGTATACAGCCACAAGAAAGGGTGAAATGCAGCCATTTTCCACAAAATAGAGGGAATTTGAAAAAAAAATATTCAGAGCAGGGCAAGTCAGATGATAAAACAAATCTTAGATATTTAGATAAACTACTCCACATCATAAAACACTTTGGAGAAACTACTGGGCATAAGCAAACATTTTGGATGCTCTAGGTGAAGAGGGAGAGGGAAAGAAAAGGGCCAAGGGGATACAAGGGATGATTTTTTTAAAAACGCTGAGCTGTATGCTGAAATCTTGCCTTCGTGGGCATACCTGCTTAAGGCACGCTGGGATCCAAACCCCACCATGGATAGATCCGGGAGCCTCTACAGGACTGCGCGCCTCATCAGGGTAATTACAAATCTCATAGGCACTCGTTGGAGTAATAATTAGAAGGGTGAAGCTCAGGGTTGTTTTCTAGTTGCAAACTAGTATCCTGAGAATGCAGTGCACTTATTAATAATGATTATATTACAAGAGCATATTTTCCATTTTTAAATCAGAAAGATTTATGAAGCTGTGTGGTCATGACTTGTAGCTGATGTTTCCAATGAAGAATAATCTAATTTCCCAGTGCAAATCACACTGCTGTGACCTAGAGACATTCTGTTTTGTCACAACAGCATTTAATTTGAACTGAAATTAGCCAGAATTACACCATGTTCCTGGCAAACAGGCTGATCCAAAAATATCACCATAGTAACATGTGTATTCTATCAACAAGTTCTCTTTCATATTTTTTAAGGTCTCATTTGATCAAAAATTCTGAAATGCATGAAACAAATTATTTTGGAACACCAACCTGTTGCTGGAAGGTATTTGTAATTCAATTAAATGGTAATATAGGATTAAAAAAAAATATTTCCCTGGACTTAAGGAAACATTCACTTGTTCATTAGTCCAGATCAACTTTGCAGATGTAGTGAGAGCTTCCAGAGATGTTTTATATGACCAAGTGCTGAAATTCATTTTCTTTTTATATTTCTTTCATCACCTTCTAAGAAATTATATGTTCATTCCAAGGAGTTAGGTCTCCACTGACCATGGAAAGGTAATTTTTTTTAAGCTGGCTTCTTAAAGCTAAGAGAAATCATAGAGGAAACTGAAAGTTCATATACTCAAAGAGGTTTTAGTCCTCCAGCCATTGAAAGGGAAATCTTTTTGTGTGTGTGTGTGTAATATGTAAATTATGTACATATAATATACAGATTATGTATATTTAAATTTTGTGCATGTATATAAAACTATACATGTGTGTGTGAGTGAGTATATATATGTAATAAATCAAAAGCTCATACAGGGCCCAGTTAGGATGGGTCCACATGGGTTTAGAACAGTTCATTTCCTTCCTTCACCAGCTAGGTTAGTTAAATGTTGACAGAAGTAACAATGTATACAGACGTGAATTTGGAAAAGATGATAATTAACCTGCTCACAGTGCTCCTCCTATCATTGATAGATCTGTGCGTAAAGGGCAAATCAGGGAGGAAAAGTGAGAAGAGAGTGGGACGGAGGAGATGGGATGCTGTCTCCAGGCCCTTGCTACCCAGGAGACGGCGTACGAACGCCAACTGAACTTGAAAGAAAAGAAATCGGGGCGCGTTCACCTGAAGAAAGCAGCGAGTACTGTGTCATACCAGCACAAGTGGCGATGGCTGAGAGACAGAAGACGACGCGGCCCGGACTCGTTGGCCAAAGCTGGAACTGGAAACGCTCTCCGGAGCGGAGCCTGTGCTGTGCACCTCATGTGTGAGCACTTGAGCTGTCTGTGTAGAATCGGCTTCATCTTGATGCCATTAGGAATGAGAAGGGGTTGTTTTGTATAAAAAGATTGCATTTGATTAATCACGCTGGGATATAGCACACACGCAGCGACCTTTTCAAAGATGTTAGCTTTATCTTTACCTCTGTCACGGCAGTAGATTAATGATCCAGAGAGCAAAGCATCACATGTAAAGTCATTTATTTTTCAGTTTGACTTGAACTCCTCAACTCTATGATAGCTCTGCGTGGGCATTTTCACTTGCAAACAGCATATTATGTGAGTTCCATGGCCTCGCTGGAGTTCCATGTCTTCTTGTTTGTTTGTCTGTGTTTGTTATCTCTCTGGGGGCTTGTACCTCTTTCCATTAAAGGTTATTGCAATGCGGACAATGACCCATATTTGATTTCCTTTGGTAGAATTCTTCTTTATTCTTTGATAAACAGTCATTCATAACTGGTGGGGAATTTTGACATAGAGAGACAGGACCATTTTTTGTTTAAACGACAGCACAAGACTATCTCTGAGACAGCCTTGTTTGCTCAGCAAACAATTACTTGTAATTACTTGTAGGGCTGTGCTAGGTACCACGCACATATGTGTGAGTGCCAGAGACCTGGAGTCTGCCCCTGGAGGGTCCGAGCCCATCGTTTCTCATGATAGCTGTCAATCAGCATCGCAGGTAGGACATGGGGCTAAGTAATAAGGGGATGGAACATAATTTAGATAAGAGGTCAGGAAGACTCCTTTAAATTTGATCTGATAAGTGAAAAGTGAATCAAGAGAGTGGTGTGAGGCTGGCTGTCAAGACGGGCATAGGCAGGAGAGGGAGGGCGCTGGGTTGTGAGGAACCAGAGGTCAGCAGTGAGATGGTCAAAGGCCTGGGCAGGGGTGCCAGGCTTCATGCCTAAGCAAGAGTTGAATTTTATTCTAAGAGGGACATAGCACGACTGGAAGATTGCAAGAGGGACAAATTATTCTGGCTACCGGATACTCCAGAGAATGGACCCAAAGGAACCCTAAGTAGAGGCAAGAAAATCCAGTGGCAAGGGAGAGACATGGCAGTCAAGAGAAAAGGAAGCAAAGTGCTTGGGATATAGCTGGGGGACTTGAAGAAATAATAAATCTGGGGCGAAGGAAGAGGAGCGATGTTCTGGTGTCCCCATGGTGGGTCTGCAGGCAGCCCCCAACCACCTCACCTCCCGATGTCCCTCCCACACTGTGCCAGGCCTGGCCTGTGATCACAGGAAATGTGAGTGGTCCAGAAGAGGAGGCTCCCTGAAGCTCTGCACTTCCCAGGGCACGTTAGTCCCCTGGATGCGTCCCCAGCCTCTGTCGTGGTGTCTGACCCGGCACTCTTCTCCAGCCTTTTGACGGGGCAGCCTCCAAGGCCTCTTCTTAGCCCACAGCCCAAGCTTCGCTTCTGTCCTATGTGACCCTCAAGAACCACTCAACGCCAGGCGTAGTTTGGGTCCATGTGCATTCTGGAGTTGGCTCCCGAGACCTCCAAAGGAGAGTAAAAGGTGACCAATAAAAGCTTCTTCTCGGCTCTCTCTGGTGGCGCAGCGGGTTAAAGCACCACACTATGAAGCTCTCCGCAGCCACTGCAGCAGGAGTTCGATCCCTCACTAGGGAGCTGACCCATATGGTGCAGCAGACCTCTCCTGACCCGCCCGCTGCTCCCCTCAGCAGTGTATTTCAGCACATCTGCCTGTTCTGCTCCCCACTCTGTCTCTGTGAATCTTCTCACCCACCACACCTCTGGCCCATAACCCCATTCTGTATGCATAAATAAATGAATCTTAAAAAAAAAAAAAAAGTTTCTCCTCACCCACAGACCCACAGCCAGACAATTCTGAAATGATCCTGCAGGGTCTAGGATTTAATTCCCCAAGTGGTAACCAGCTCACATTTGTGTCAATTGTCTCTCTTTTCCTATTTCACCCTCCTGCCTCTCAACTCTGCCTCTTGGAATCACTGCTCAAATAGGTAATCTACCTCCTTTCTGGGAAAGCCAAGGTAGGGTGGTCTGGTCCAGAAGGAACAACTGAACCAGCGGATATTCGAGAAGCCAAAGTGATAAAGGAAAACCAGAAAATAAGCATCACCAACACCAAGAGAAAATGATTTATCAGCTATACTGAGTGAGTGGGTCTTGGATTAGTCCAAACAAGGAAGTTGCACACACTTGGCTTTTCATTAAAGGTTCACATCATCTGACCTTGGCCATAAGGTCAGATGAGTCTTATGAGATAAGCAAGACAGAGGTTATTTTGCTCAAGGTTCAGGTAAGATGAACACATCCCAGAAAGTTGAGTGAGCTGTCCAGGTGCACAGATCCAGGGGCACATGTTCTAACTCGAGTTGCTTACAGCCCAAACTATTGCTTACACCATGCTTGTCGGAAATCAGTTTCACTGGGGCTGAGTAAACCCCCTTGTTTCTAGAAGTTTAATTGCAGACACATGTTGGCAATACATCAATAATTCCAATTCTGGAAGTTTCCTGGGAAATTTTATATTGTAGAAAGTTGGAGATTTTTCTCAAAAACTTAATTCTAACAAAATACTCCTAAGGTGTTATAACTGCCACTATTTTACAGCTCCTAAAACCTCACCTAATAAAAACTGTAGGAAGCAAGAGGCACACTTCCACATTCTTCCTGAAGGCGAGGCTGCACCCACCTGAGGTCTCCTCTTCCACTCTTTCCTTGAGAAAACCTCTAGGTCAAGCAAATCAGTGGGACAACATGAAAATTTTGGTGATCGTCATTCACATAATTACTGGGACTTGAGAAAGTCCATAAACAATACTCCCGTCCCTGCCTGAGTTCTGACATTGCCTGATTCCTGACTGTTGGACAGAGCAGTGAGTTGGAGTTGAAAATGCCAAGCTTCTACAATGTCTAGATGACAGGACATGGCTTAGATAGGCATCAAAGTTGGGGTTTCTTTAACCACTCATGCTCCCCTCTGCCTTGAATGTAGCCTTTGCAGGAGCTCAAAACAGAGTACCTAGTGTTACCACATTGGACTGGACAGAGAAGGAAGAGAAGATATCTCCAATACAAACAATCTTTTGGTAAATTTGCCTTCCTGGTTAAGAAATGCTAACTCACAGATAGCATACACCTGTCAGAGAAAGCCCTGGACAAGGAGAAGGGCGTAAGGGAGTGTGAGAAGCCAGGCCTTCTACCCCCTTGAATGGTTCTGCCCTCCAGGCTAACCTGACAGCGAAGTCTGCCAGGCTGGTGCACCCTCGTCCCAGGAGGCATGGATTACAAGGAAATGTGACATGTTAGAGACAAGAGGCAGAAAGAATGGCACAAAGCCTCGAAAGCAAGTAAAATTCGATGCATGTCCATAATACCTGAGATCTGGCAGGTTCCTGGTGAATTCATGCTCATCGCCCACCACTGGCTAGCAGAAGGTCGAGAGTGCTGGGTTTGCTCCCCTTCCATCAATGAGCATCGCCTGGTTAGGATACAGTACTTTCCAACACCGTAAAACCCATGACTTGGAAGAATCATGTTTATAAAACTCTTCTTTCAGGTAGCCAGCTCTGATATTCCAAAACAGATACTGATCTAATCCCTTCTGAACCCTTGATTATGAGAGCAATACTTTCCTTTAAAGCAAAGCTTTTCAAAAGTTTTGATTTTCCCCAAGAAGCTAAGTTTTACCTGATTCTAGAAACAAATGCCATATAAAGTTGGCATTGGATGGTGCCAGGCATGGGAGTTGTGATGATGGAGAGCTTTGTGACTGCAGCTGAAGGGGCAGCTGGGAGGAGAAGTTCTATATTGTCAAAACATCAACAAAATAAAACCAGTGGTTCTTCACAGACAGACAAATAAAAAGGGGCCTGGGGCTGATGAATTATCTGGGAAAGCTCAGAACAGATGATTGAATTAAAGACAACTGTGTGTTTTGGGGGGACGGGTCGGGGGATCCACTCTTCACCTCTTCTAGTAAATACGCAAGTCTGTGATGCCTGAAAACAACGTGGCTCTATCCTGTGAAGAAATGCAAACCAGGCAGAGCTTTCTTTCCTGCAGGATTTCCAACACTGTCCCTTAAATTCCATGAGAAAATTCTAACTCCAAAGAATACTTACTAGTAAATAGCACCTTAGAGGCTAACAACATGTTCAAGTCCCCCCAAGTACCAATTTCCATATTGAGAATATGCTTGGTACATGTCCTTTCTCTGGCTACACTCTCAAGAAATCTGTGCAGAAGGCGAAAGCATTTGAGCAAAGGACTAGCAGGAAACACACCCTTGGGTGCCTGAATCAGACTGAGGAAATGTCAGGGTGCATCTCCAAGCCAGGAAAAATCAGAGCTATTGTTGGGAATCTATTCCTGGGATCGTTTTCTGCCTTTTGAATTTCAACACACAAACATATAATCCATGTATTTCATTGATGAAAGAGCAGATTTCCTAAATCTGTGTGTATTAACCACACTGTGTTTAAACAAAGCTTTCCAGTGCCACAGAGCTGATTTTGCTGCTGATGGTTGCTGCGCTGGCCTCTCACTCTGCTTGGTGTCAGGAGTGTCTTTCCCTCGTGAGTATCTCATTGAGAAAAGATACGCATGCTGGGGTTTCACAATGGCTCAGTTGCACGTCGTAATTCCTATAATCTAATTCATAATTAGGAATCACTGGTGATGAGCAAGGGTGGTTTACTTGTACCGTACTGAAGAATAGTTTGTGTAGAAAACCAGCAAGCCTTCTACAGCGTTTTATCGGATGGCTGTGCTTGGTTTCAGGGCAGACTCCACAATCGGGGTTTCACAACAGAGGACCTGCTGAGAACCCAGCCGTGATCTTCCATCTCTGTGGTTGGTGTGCATGTATGTTTGTGCACAATTTCCATCTGACTTCTAGTGCTCAGACATCATCTTATCATTTTCTCTGGTTTCAGCTCCATTTACCTATCCTTTCTTACCAGGTACCCTCCATTTGGTTCAAATCTGAAGGAAATAGGAAAACCCTTTCAAGCATAATCCTTTGCTTAAAAAAAAAATCTACAGGAGAAAAGACTCTTATCCATGGCAGAGAGCAATCAAATTGCTATACTTCTAAATATATTTTATGACATTTGTTACTTAAATGTATTGAGCAGCTTTTATGGGCTGCATGTTGAGTGTTTTGCATATAGTTATCTCTAAGATAGGTTTTGTTATTATCGAGATTTTATAGAAGAGGAGCCAAGACTTGTAGGAACAGTGTGCCTGAAGCCTTCTACAAAATAAACACAAAGCAATAATAAATCAAATAACAGTTAGACTCTAAAAAATATGGTGGTTACCAAAGGAAAATGAGTAGGGGAGAGAGACTGTTGAGTGGAGAAGGCTCATTTAATAGTGCAACAGCACTAGAAATTTGGGTATGAAACTACATTCTCAAAGGGACATAGTATTGCAAACCTATGGTAAATCAATAAAATTTAATTTAGGACATCATCATAAAAATATTTGCTTTTTTAAAGAGAGACTTAAGATTGGAGGAGTTGATACTGAGTGGGTCAGAGAAAGGGTGGGCACCCAAGTGTGTGGGAAGAGGGAGGTTGTGAGCAGGCAGGGTCTGGCACAGAGATCTTGCCGGGAGGCCTGGGCTAGGGAAGCCACAGGCCATAAGCTGTCCTCATGTTAGCCTCACAAGGACCCCAGAGGCCGAGTGTTCACTCAGTAAATGTAATTAAGACTGGCATGATCCTGGGCCATTTGGGTTGTGACCATCTCTCTCAATGGTGCAGTAAGTATAAAACATACTCTACATTAATATATATATATATATGACTTTGCCTATAGGGCGTGAGCTCCTTCCAGACGTCTCAGGACAGGTGATCTGCTTTTCAAAGTCCCAGCACACTTGACCTTCTTCATCAGTTCTAGAGGAAATTGCTTTTTGGGGTCCTAGTTCCACGAGTCACTTTCCTCTTTCTTTATCATCACTGACCTGGACACATCAAAAAGTTGCCTTGCCATCTCTCCCACTGCATTCATGGTGTTGCTTTAGCCAGAGGATCCCACACTTTCTGTGTCGCAGTCTCCTCTTTCCTGTCTAAACGCTCCTCTCCAGAGCAGCAGCTGTGCGAAGCAGCAATACCCACATTCAGTTTCACCAGTGAGATCGTGCCAAATTAGTAAGATCACTTAAACGAATGCATCAATCCATTCATCCAGGCCATGCTCCTCTAAACCTGTCCAGGGTTTGAGGAGATCTTTGTTCACAGCAGGGGAGGGCTCCTTGTGTCCTGTGCCTGCTTGCAGGCTGTGCTCAGAGACGCCAGGGGCAGGAGGGCTTCCCGGAAAGCCTACCCGAGCGCCAGGAGACTTGGTGGAAGAGCCTGAGTCCAAGGTGCCTATTGTGGGAGACTGCAACAGCAGATGCCCTGTCACTAGACCCAGCTAGATTTACTGCTACCTCAGGAGTGCGCTAAAAAAGAGAACATCCCGGCCTCCACATCAAGGTAAAGCAGGCTGTTCCTACACTGCTGACTCAGTATTTGAATGCGGAAAGACGGTTTCACGGTACTCAGCGTCCTCAAGCCTGAAGTCAGAGGAAAATGGCAATTAACTTGTTCTCATGCCCTAAACTTTGTGTGTGATAAGCCAGTCTCATTCTGACCTGGACAAGTAAGTGACTTGTCCAACGTCAGATGTTCCTTGAGCCCAAGCAGGGAGGGGCTCGGGAGCCCTGGCCCAGGACAATATCTAGGCTGTCACCTGTGCTCCAGCCCTTCTTAAAGGAGAAATGTTCAAGCTTTTAAAATTTTCTTTTGCTTTGAGTATTCAACCCAGCACTTTGTGAAGTGATAGAGTGAGGTTTATTTTTCTGGCAAATGTTAAAAACATATAAGCTGCTTTAGGCTTGAGCCTTTAAAGTTGAATTTAATCTTGGTGTAGAAGCTGACTCCGACTAGATTCTATTCACGTTTCTGTTCTAGGTCAAAGGGAGATGGTGCCCCAGTTTTAGTCTCACCCATTTGTGCTTCACCAACCAGTAGGTCCTGGGGCTTCCAAGACCCATGCAGCTTTGCAGCAGAGACAGTGGCTCCCAGACACAGGAGCTCATGCTAACTTCTTGTCTGTGCATCGGCTTGTAAATCTCTTGGTAAGTCCAAGTCGTGTCACAGGAGGAAGCGTGTAGCCATCGATACACTTCCACCCATAAGCATGTGGATCTATCTACAGCATCTTAAAACCAAGAAGTTGTCTTTCCAATGGGGGTGCGGGGGGACAGGGCTGGTTCCAAGACTGTCCTCGCCCTGCGCACACACCACAATCCCAGATGCTCTAGTCCTTTCTATAAAGTAGTGTGGGGTCTGCACGCTGCCTTTGCACACCATCCTATACTGTTGAAACCACCTCTACATTGCCTAATACACCTAATACAGTTGTATCTAGTGCTGTGTAAAGAGTTGTACTCTATCATTTAGAGTGCGATAACAAGGAAGTCTGGGCATGCTCCATGCAGACACAACCAACGTAGTCCTAACTAGGTAGTAACACTTTCAGCCCATGGCTGATCGACTTGTGGACACTGAGTGCTACAGATGCCCACACATACTGCCCACGCCGGTCTTCTCTCGATACAGGATCTAGCAGGCACCATTTTCCAAGTCTAATTCTGCCTGTTCTGGTGATCTTTGGGGAAGTTCACTCTTCTTGATAATTTCCACAAACCACCAGGCCACTCCTTGGCCCCTTTGGTGTCACCAGTGGGCTGTGACCTTGACTGTCCCCTACCTGGGCAGCATAAAATTCAAACAATAGCATTTTCAACACACATGGTCTTCTTCCCCTCTTGTCCTGCCATCTCACGAGTTAATTTAGACTCATCTCTGGCCACTGAAACAGACTCTCATTATATGCTTTACGTTGTCATTTTTCCCTCTGACATAAGTATGCTTGCTGGCATCTACTCGCTGCTTCTTCCACTGCAAAACCCTAGTTGTTCCAGATCATCACCCCTGCGCCAGGCAGCCAGTGTCTTCCTGGAAGCCAGCGCCTGGACTCCCCCGCCACCCCAGTTTTAAGAATGGGCCTCACTGATCTATTCAGTCTCCAATTGTTATCACTGAGAAGCAATGTGAACATAAGCACAAGAGAAATATAAACAAATAAAAGCACGATAGGCCAATGGGTAGTTCAAAAATCAAGAATTAAATATCACACAGGTCAGCGCAAGCTCCGTGCTTTCCTGGGGCGCGAGGGTGGAGGCGGAGGAGTGCTCGCCAGGCTTAGTTTATACCTCACCTGTGACACCAACTTGTCCATTCAGTGGAGAGAAAGTATCACAGTTAATTCAGGGAAGAGGATTATGACTAAGCTAGGCTCTGTGCTTTGTATCAGGCCGTTACCACTGAGTGACAAGTTGGATGTCGGTGAAGGCAGTAAATGACCCTCTGGGGAAACGTTAGACATCGGGGACTGTAGAGACGATGGCGGCATCACGGAAACCAGAGGTCATCCCTCGACTCAGTTTTCCAAAGAACTCTACAGAACAGATTAATGGGACATTGTTCTTCTGTAATTCTCTGGTTACTCTAACAGAGTCAGGGTAAATTTGAAGAGGAGAAATGCAAACCAGCTTCAGGCAGCACTGCCCAATTTGATCAAAACAAAATGCAGCCATCGTGGGTTCGAGTTTGGTGGTCCAAAACATTGGAATGTTTCAAAGACATCTAAAATGCAATGCCAGTGTTGTTTTATTTGGTTTGGGGTTTGCTATCCCTTTATGTTAAACAGCAGTTGGGAAAAATCGCACAAAAGACTCACTGTGTATTTTCACGGATGCCTACATGCTAAGTAGCCAGGGTTACTGATAAAGGAAAACATCAAATATACGTGCACAAAGTCCCCACTCACCTACCTCATGGACTTAAAGGAAGCTGAGGACAAATCACATCTGATCTTTATTTAGCACCCTACCTCAGGGGAGCAACTTTCTCGGAGGCAACATATTCAGAGCCTCAGCCCCGCACATAAAACTGAGCCTGTCCACTTCTCCTCTGGGGACCCAGGTAATACCTGGGTGGAGACTTGCGTACACCAAGATGACTTTGAGGCTGGCTCTGGGGTGGAATGGGAGCCCATCCAGGTCTTCCCAAGGGACACACAGGAACTAGACCCTGTCTTTGAATGCCAGTCTATCCCACCCTAGCCCAGGCCTGCAGGAGGGGAGGTAAAGTTCAGAATCCAGATCAGCAAATTATACCTTTGTGATTCACCCCCACATATTCTTCTAATAAACTATTTTTAAATGTTTTATTTTGTTTGTTTAGCCCAGATAGCAAAACATAGTCTTGTCACTCAAGACGGACTTCAAACTGCCTGCGCCCGTTAGAAACGTTTCATTAATAACATGTGTTTACCATTGAGGGAAGTAGACTTCGTGTGCTAAGATTTTGTTTGTCAGTCATTCATTGGAACCTCGCTGTTAATAGCATACAATGGTTTGTGGTTATGCCACAATTTAACCCAGGTTTAAAAATACAAACTAGAGCCTGGTGGTCTCGCAGGCCCAGTGAGGGAGTGAAGGTATTGGCTCAACCTGCTCTGTGGGCTGGTGGCTTGGAATGCTTCACAAACTAATCAAATTTATTGACTATGATCCTGAGGGGGGAAAAAGTCACACACTGGGGTGTGCACCCTACTTCGACTGCAGTTTGGTGAGGTTCTGATGTCTGAGGGGAAACAAGGCAACTATTTGGCATTCCTTTCCCCAAAGACAAATTAGAAACAGATATCACAGAATATGAGGGTTGTTTTTTTTTTACCAGTCTAATAAGGAAAAAAAAAAAAAGTTTTTTCCTCTATAGTTTCGACTCTACTGTATGCTGGAATTAACATAAGTGGAATTAACATTTCACGAGGCTGAACAGGCAGTGAAAATTCTATTAAATCAGTAGTGGAAGCAGCAACTGTTTAAATGGAGCACATGAAAAATAATCGATTTTGCATGAAATATCAGTTTACCTTTGCAGGGCTGGTTGAAGGGTAGCTGGGTGTAAACCTGCTAACTGTACATAGCTTTCCTAGATAGATAGTCTGAAGAGAAATATTTCTGTTTTGCATAGATGCAGGTGTAAAATATTCCCTTAAAATACCACAAAACATGGCCATGACTGGAGGGGAGGGCAAATGCCTTAGTGTTTAATGTGCCTCTTCAGTCATGCAGAGTCGTGCTAAGCCATCAACACTTGCTATGGGATGTGTTTATGAAACCTTGGATTCATGGAAATGACACCAGGGTCCTACACATTTGTGAAATCTTATATCACATGTACTTAAAGCCAATGTTCCAGTTGCTTACAATGTGTGCTTTTAAAAGTATTTGTATTTCAAGATAAAGTAAGACTTCATTTAAAGAAAATGTAATGGAAAGGAAATGACAGTAAGGACTATCCTTCCGTTGCCTTTTTACAGAGGAGAGATTTTGTGCTTCAAAACTTTTTTTTTTTAAAGATTTCTTTATTTGTGCATACAGAACTGGGGTACAGGCCAGAGGCTGAGGGGCGGTGAGAGGCTTCACCAGAGACAGTGGGCTGCAGAACAAGCAGATCGACGAAGAACACTGCTGAGGGGAGCTGCGGGCGGGTCAGGAGAGGTCTGCCGCGCCCTGTGGGTCACCTCCGGGGCAGGCAGGAATCGAACTCATGCAGAAGTGGCTTTAGCTTCTCAGTGCTGTGCTTTAACCCGCTGCGCCACCAGGGAGGGCCTGTGCTTCAAAACTTTTTAATGGTTCAAGTTAATTTTCCTTTCTTTTCATTAACCTATTTTCTTTTTTTTTTTTTTAAGAAAAAGAGCTGTCAAGAGAGAAAAGTTGACTACTCCATTTTCTCAAATTCTTAGAAGATGAAGAATGAGACAGCACTGGGTAAGCTACAATTTCCATTGTTGAAAGTCAAGGTTGATTCTCCCTTTGCCCATGTTTGATTTGTGCACGTTTGATTTGTGCCATGATGAGCTAGGAAAAAAGAAGGCCATAGAGATGGATAAAGTTGATCTACTTTGGGGATCTGACAGTTTTGCCAAATATACAAATCCAAATGGTCCATCAACAAATTCAATGTCTTATTGAAAGAATAATGTTTATTTTCATGCATACGTGATACTTGGCGGTATTTTGCATGGCATTTCTGTTTGTTTATTTGTTTATACTAGGACTTTTTGTATGACAAAGTTTCTGTAATTAACTACCACGGAAACATAAAAAGGCAACAAATAATATTAAAGCTAATTGGTCTTTTCTTGAGAGAATAAGAGAAGCAACGTTTATCACCAATGACTGCAAAGCCTGCTGAAGGTAACCCTTGACATCCAGCCTGAAGCAGACACTTCCAGGAACCACTTCCTCTGCTTAAACTCTGACCAGATCATAATACAGTAGGCTTTCATTCTAACTTCTAACTGGTCCACTATAAAAGAACATCTTGCAATTGCAAAATATTTAATAATATGACAAGAACTTATTTTGACCTATGAGGAATATAATCACATCACCAAATCACTTCACAACCAAGGTTTGTTTTAAGGTCTCATAGGTGCAGAGAATGTGTCCATGGACTGTGCATTATACACAGAGCTGTAATCTGCTTTTCTTGTGTATTTCCAATATGAATCTTATGTTGGATTTACCCAGTTCTAGATGGTGAGATAATATTATAATTCTATCTCTTATCTCATTGTTTTTACCTAAATATAGAATCTTACAACTGGGACCCTGAGAAGACTGTGCTAAAGGTAAAATCTGGACTTAAATAGTACCTTTCACAGCCTTCTTCACTGTGCTCCCAAAACGGAAATTGATTTGTGATTTATTATTTTCAGAAGACCGCCAGCTTCCCTGCGACTTGGCATTGAAAGCAGCACTGACGTCATCGCTTTCATCATCTTTACTGAGATGTTCACATCGGTTGAAGTGTCAGGTGGGAATACTCAGTAATACTATGGCTTCAAGAGTTTTCCATTATTCTTGTGCCCCTGGGGCAACTATGCTTTTTCCAACCTTATGATTGCAAAAAACACTTTGATAAAAGATGTCACATAATTTCTAGGAGCTTGAGCCACAGCTGGGCAGTGCAAGAATCTTGCCCTCTTTCTGGAACCGCATCACCTACATAAAGCAAGGTCCAGTTTCATCTTCCTTTATCCTTTTGTTTGGTTACATTCAAGAACTTCCATTCACCAGACTACACTAAGAAGAGAAAAGGCTTCATTGTAATCTGATAACCAGGTTCTGGGAAGTTTCCCAGGGATTGAAACCCCAGTTCCAGGGGGGCCTCTCTGTGTCCTTAAGCCCTGCAGACACGGGACATGATATCAGGGAGGTAATGTTAAAGGAAAAGGATGCCCTGAACAAACTTTGCAGATATAGGTTTTGTGGACTCCACCCCCTACTCCAGTCACTGAAACTACAACTCCCACCAATACCAAAGGGAGGACTGCAAGGACCCAAGGGCAGAGCTAGCAACTATTTTGGGGAGATACACACACACACACACGTATATATACACACATGTCTATATACATACACGTGTGTATATACATATGTGTGTATATACATACACACATATGCATATACATATACATGTGTGTATATATGAGCCATGTTAGATCTCTCTCTCCCCCTTGGCCTTGTGGCTGGTGGCTGGTCACTTGGCTTTTGATGAGCTTTCAGTGAGCTATTGGAGTTCCAAGTCAGTGGAACTGGTAGGATGCTCTCGTTAACTTGTATCTCTCTCTCTGTCTGTCTGTCTCTCTGTTCCTTTCCTTTCCCTTTGTAAATAAACCCATTGTAGACCTTTTTGTGTGTACCTGCAGTACAATTGAATTTTAAGCACACAGGTGAAGACCCACAGACAGTAAGAACCCACCACAGACCTCTTGGCATCAATCTGAAGTTCTTGGCTAGAGATTCCTAACATACAAAAGTCTCTATCCACAATTTCTTCTCACTTGTTCTTTTGGGTAGATAGACATGGAGCTGTTTCTGCATCCCAAAAAGGAAAGAGTCATATCATTTTCTTTTAAGAGATTACTTAAAAGAAAGAGATTACTAAAAAGAATTACTTTTAAGAATATTATAAACCTAGAAACTGAAATTTGAAAAAATACGATAACTACCATTTCTTTTAGTTCAAAATGATTGCAAAATTATTTTAAGATTCTACCAAATCCTTGCCTCTTAAAATGTTACTCAGTTGTTTTATAAATATGTAACATAAATATTAAAATAAATCTTAAATTTGTAGGGTTTGTTCTAATAAAAATTTGGAGAAATCAAAAATGAATTTCTCATTGAGAATTTCTCAACCTGAGAGTGCTGGGTTACTTTCCTCTACCTAGTGACCCAAAGACCCAGTTTGAAGATTGAACTTTTAAGTAGGCTTCTTCCCATCAGACACTATCTATGTACCTTAGTCATTCATTTAATTTAAGCTCTGTGACAGGCCACTGTCCTCTGGAGAAGCACTGGGGAAAGATGAGACCAGTGGAATGGCTCCTTCTTAGACTAACCTGTATGATTCTCCTGCTGCCTGGTGACATTAGTACATTTGACTTGTATTTGGTCACGACCAAGGAGTTTCTCAGCACACTGCCTGGTCAGTATGATACACATGCATGCCCAAGGCCTCTGGGCTTCTGCTGGAGCAAGTATGTGTTAGCCCAGCAACTTGAGTCTGAACCACTTTGTGGGCTTCATTACTGAGAGTCTAGACCTCTTCTGTGGAGGTGTACTTATCACCACCAGGTACATGAAAGCTCCTGAAAGTCTCTGCCTTTGTCCTTTGGCAGGAACATTCTCAAAGCATTTCTCTTTCCCTACTTCATCCCTAGCTGCCTGGGGCAGAACTCAGTGCTTTCAACTTCAAGGAAGAGACTCTCAAGAGTAGCACACACCCCCACCTTTTGAATTTTGTTACTTATTTTCACTTGTAGCCACCTACACCCTAGAGACCGGCTTAGAAGTCCCTTTTTCACAGTGGCAGCCCTTTCGCTTAGGAATAGATAAGTGTGCAGAGTCCCTTTGACTAGAAGCTATCATCACTGACTCATACCACGAGCTTGGAGTCGGGGCTCCTGTTTTCCTTGGACACTCCTATCACCAAGTCTCCTGTATCTTGGACGCTGGGGAGTGTTTTGGTCATTTTTGTTTTGTAAACACTCACCAGTGGAGAGACACTGAACTGGAATGTCAGGACCTCCATGGGAGTGTCAAAACAGCCAAGAGGATCAGGGATATTTGGGTTTTGCAAATGCAAGTGTGTGGGTCCTAGAACAATTCTGGGCTCTCCAACAATGAGAGCCCCTTCTCGTTGAAAAGAAAAGAATGAAAGCTGTTCCTAGAGCAGAGCTTAGGTTCCAGAATGCTGGGAAGCCCTGCCTGGCTGCCTTCCTCTCCAGCCCTGACACAGCCCTTGCAGCTCTGCCTCTGCTGGGGCAGTAGCTGCTGAGATGCTTTCAGGAACATCTGCGCTCCCTCACGCGGGAAGACAGGCAGAGCGGATATCCTGCAGAAGGAAATTCCAGTAAACATTAAAACACCAGGAAAGGCTTTTGTTGGGGTCTCTGCAGACATTTCTCAGGACTAAATAAGCCCACAGACTTGTCCCCCTGAGTGTAGCTTACAGAGGGAAACTGCAAGGGCAGGAGAAAACTTCAGTAGAGCTGTTCATATCTCTGAAGGCCAAGCTCTGGTGGGGTGGGCTGGGGCCTCGATTTCATGGTATAAGCAAAAAAGAAACATTTGCATCAACTTTTCTTTCCAAAAACACCTTCAAATTCTTCATGAACCTCGGACTCTGTTGCATTTGGCTAAGAAAGCATTGTGCTTTGTGCTTATTAGGTACTTAATAAATATCTGCTTCAAATCAATGAATTTTAGAATGCCAAGCTTCCTTAGAGATTGGGTACCTAGTCCCTCTGCTAAATTGGGCAAATCAAAAGGCAGAAGCACTGTAGTGGTCGTCTACCCAGGAGCCTAATGATTACATTTGATTTTTTAGGTATTTTTGTAAAACAGTTATGTTAGGGAACAAAAGGATCAATTTCAAAAGAAATCAAAGAATAAGCACATGATTCCAAACTTAGAACTTTTTGTACTAAATTAGTAGGACATTTGATGTTTGGTGTTTGTTTTGTTTTAGTATGACTTAAGATTTATTGCAACATCATCAGATCAATATAAAGATAATATTAAAAGTTCAGGGCAGTTTCTGAGGTTCTCTAACACTTATGAGAAATAGAACAAGCAAGACAGTTGATTAGAAAAAACTTGTAAAATTTCAGACTGGAAAAAAAAGACTATAAAACAGACCATAGTCCTGCAACAGAGATAAACATAATTAGTATTCTCATATCTCAACACTGTCTTCTTCAATGCATTTTTTGAATACATAAGCTCTCTAATAAGTTTTACTCAGCTAATTTTAGCATCGTCATGGCTCAGCTACGAAAGCCACTGGAAAACATGTCCCTCCATCATCCCACTCTCTGGTGGGCACATCCACGTGGGTCCCCCCTGTGCCGGGAGCAGTCAGTGAGACCAAGAACACATAGCAGAAGTGACAATATTCTGAGATTGGGTTACCAATGTCTCTGGCTTTCCTGTTAAGCAGGCTTTGCTCCCTCCTTCATCATCTCTCATTCTGGGGGCAGCCAGATGCCATTTAGGGAGCAGTATTATGACATGATGAGGAACTGACACCTCCAGCCAACAGCCAGAACGTCTGTAACAACCACACACGTGAGCCGAGAAGCATCTTCTCCAGCCCCAGTCAAGCCTGGAGGGGACTGGAATCCTGACCAAAGGCTGACTCGCCTCTCGTGAGGCTCCATGGTCCAGAAGCACCAGGTCAGCCACTCCTACATTTCTAATCCAGAATGTGTCAACTTGAGGGAGTTAAGATATGCTTGTTTTTTTTATCTAGTATAGTCTGGTATAATTTGTTAAGAGAAAACTAAATGCATCCTGATTTTTAGAAAGACTCCAAGAAAGCACTTGTTAATGTTTGCCTAATGTTATGTCCTGTCCATGTATCATGATTTGACTTGTCATCTATTATTAGATTTCAGGTTAATTTCAGTTTTTTGCCCCTCTCATTATTGCAGCATACAGTGCTTACACATTGTCTATGTCTGTGATTTGTTTTTTTAGAATGGAATCCTTTATTTACTAAATAAAATATTAATCTTTATTTAAATAAAATTCCTCTCAATATAAACTGATGGGACTGCTCATTGGTAGAATGAATTTGGAAGACATGTATTAAAAGCCTTGAAAATAGGAATTTATTGACTCATGCCGTATCTGTGACATGACAGTATTGAATCTGTGTATAGCAACCAGCTTTCTTGATGTACGATATATACAATATTTGATTCCCTTTTATTGTTAATGTTAATCCAGAAAATAACTACATCTTTATATCCAATTATTTCTTTGCTACGTCTGATGATTCGACCTGTCCAATACAAATTCATTATTCTTGCTCCACACTTTCTGGGATTTTGCTTTTGTTTTTCAGCTCAGAGAATAGCTCCACCATCTAGAAACCCTTAAACTATTGCCTGGGGGCCCCCCAGGTGGCCTAGGGATTAAATCTCAGCACTATCACCATGAGGGCCTGAGTTTGATCCTCAGTCAGGCGCTCATTCATGTACGGAGCAGCAGACCTGTCCTGGTCCACCCACTGCTCCCCCTCAGCAGTGTATTTCATTAGGCCCACCTGTTCTGCTCCCCACTCTGTCTCTGGTGAATCCTCTCACACCCCTCCCACACCTCTAGCCTGCATCCCAGTTCTAGGCAAAAATACGTAAACAATAAAAAGAAAACTAAAAAAAAAAAAACAAAACCTGTTGCCTGCATGTGCCCTTACATACACTCGACCCCTGTGTTCATGACTCCCTCTACCTCTGCCTCCGAGGTAACCTTGCATGTCTCTCCAAGACACTTCTCCCCACTGATTTCCATTTCTCTTTACCAGGGCCCCACTTTGCCACAACAGATGTATTATCCTTGGAAGAACTAGTGGTAACTGGATCTCATTCCGCTGTAATCACTGCTGTCTTCTACTTTTATGGCTGTAGAACTGAACTATGTCACGCTGATATTTTATCATCTTAAAACTGTTGATGATTTCATAAAAAACAACACCTGGACAGATGATACCTGCTGACTGTGGCAGGCGGCAGCTCCCAGGATCACATGGATGAACCATCCAGGAAGGTTTGGAGCTCGGAGAGGCAAGTCCTGACAGTGTCCACGCCAAATCTGCCCCAGGGAGGGCTTCTCCTCCTCCCAGTTCTCACAGTGCCCCCCCCAGTCACAGCGGGGGGCTCGTTTTGTCTTCCTTTAGGAAATCCCCCCACCTCTCCAGGTAGATTTCACAATAGACCTGGCACAGGACACAGAACTGGAGACAAACTCAGGCAACAAGCGTGAAGTAGAGACGGCCAGGAGAGAACATATCAGGGTGATGCGTCACGTTCCCACGTCTGCTAACCCTTGGCCCCCCTTGGTGTCCAGTGGAAGAAAGGCCTTAGTCGCTCCAAATGATACATTTAATTCTTTGTTAATGTGTATATTTTTTCTTGTGGAGAAAATAGATGCTACCTTAAATTCACCTTTAATTATCCAGTAGAATTCCTGTATCAGTCCTAGACCATCTTTTTTTGGCAGATGTTAAAATTATTGAAATAACTAAATGTAGATCAAGTTCAAGAGTGAATGTATGCTACAGAGTCTCTAGAATACAGCATTTAGCCATAATCCCCTGGCGGGCTAATCTTTAAGCAAATATATATATATATATATAATAAAATGGTGCTTTCTTTAGAACTAAAACAAATAGTATGTTTTAATTCTCCGTTTTTAGTTCTTGAATCATTTCCATAACTCAAGCGATCCATCTGCTAGGTTGGGGTTGGGTCTAGGATGTCTAATGTAAGTCTTATTTAAAGAGACATTCAAAGGGCCTATCAGAATAATTCCCATTTTGTTTGTTTCTTGTTTTTTTTGTTTGTTTGTTTGTTTTGTTTTGGTTTTGTTTTGTTTTGTTTTTTTCACTTGCAGTTAAAATTAGCACAGAGCATTCTTCAGGGCACCCCTGCATTCCTGACATACTTCCACATAAGAAACCTTGTTTGGAGGCCTCTGTTCTCAGGATGGGTCTTTTGTTGTCATTTTGGTTATTATTCTACTAGATAGGATACTCATAGTCATAAGAGTCTTAAACTCTTTACATAGCTTATTAGTTAATTCACACAGCCATGCTGCAAACTATTTATGTTTGTGCCCACCTTCTTCTAGCTGAAGACATCACAGCTCTTGGTTTGCACAGGTTAACCAAACCACTAAGTAAAGGGAGTGACCAGGCTGTGTGAGTGCAGGGGGCCTCCCAAGCCAGACGCCATCTTTTCTCTATGGTCCGCTGTCTAGTAATTCTACATCAGATTGACTTATGAGTTGATTCTTTCAAGATATCTTCTAAGACTTCAAACCAGTTCCTGTACATTAGGCCTCTGATTTATGAAGAAACACCCCCACAGGGTATTAACTTGGATTTAACGAATTCCAATTGCTTCCTGCTTGCAGAAGCCTGTGTATGTGCTGTGTTCTAGAGACTCACCCACTCAATTTCTATTTTTAGCACCCCCTTGGGGGTCCTCAATACTGCTGCTTCTTCAGGGCATCACACATTCAGGGCTCACTCAACGACATCAACTTTTGCCAAGATGAACTTAACCTTCACGATTTAAACTTTCCTACACCCATGTAATATCTATAGAAGTAAGTCTTGATCCTCAAAATGTATCTTCTTGGGCTCTCCGTAGTGGCACAACGGGTTAAAGCACTGTATCATGAAGCTCTCTGAAGCCACTGCAGAACGAGTTCAATCCCCAGCCAGGGAGCTGAACCTCATGGCGCGGCAGATCTCTCCTGACCTGTCCGCTGCTCCCCTCAGCAGTGTACTTTGTCAGTCGGCCTGTTCGGCCCCTCACTCTGTCTCTGGTGAATCCTCTCACCGTCCCTGCATCTCAGGCCTGTGCCCCAGTTCTGTAAACATAAATAAATAAATCTTTTTTAAAAAAAATGTATCTTTTCACCAAAATGACCTGCCTTTTGCAGGCCTAGTGAGTGATTTTTGTTTAGTTGTTGATGTCAAATGAAGATGGCTTTCATAATGAGTACATTTTAAAATTATTTTCTTTTTTAATTAAATGTACTTATTTTTATAATTTATATCATTGTTCATTTTTAAAACAATGTTCACTTCCCCCCAATCAGGTGTTGACCCCTTAAACTTCCCTCCACCAGTTCACCCTGCACCATCACCACAGTGCCCTGTTTCTTCCTCCCTCCCTCCCACGGGTCCCCTTCCCCTACCCTGCAGGATGACTCTGGTTTACAATTGTCTGTTTGTTTTGTTGTGTTGTGCTTGTGTTGTTATTTTTTCCCCTGTGTCTTATCTGACTCTCCTATTCCTTATAGTAACTGTGGAAGCCAGATTCCGTCCCCATGACAGATCATCCTATCACCTCATTTTCCTACTTCGCTTTCTTCCTCCCACCTCCCACCTCCCACCTGCCTCCAAGGTGTATTTTCTTACTGAAGTCCCAGTATTTTGATATTCAGAAGAAGAAAGACGGGAGCCATTCCACAGAATTAAGTTAACTCTTTTTAATTATTGTATAACTTCTTTTCTTGGTTGCCTTCAATTAGGCTTGGACTATCGGGTCGAATCCCCACCAGGGCTGGGCCAGCTAGCTTGTTGTGTGATGTTTCCCAAAAGAACTAAGCAGATATCAAATACGGATTAAAAACAACTTCAAAGCTCTCCCTGGTGGCGCAGCGGGTTAAAGCACAGCACTGAGAATCTAAAGCCGCTTCCGCATGAGTTCGATTCCCGCCTGCCCCGGAGGTGACCACATGGCGCGGCAGACCTTTCCTGACCCGCCCGCTGCTCCCCTCAGCAGTGTACTTCGTCCATCTGCCTGTTCTGTTCCCCACTCTGTCTCTGGTGAAGCCTCTCGCCGCCCCTGAGCCTCTGGCCTGTACCCCAGTTCTGTATGCATGAATAAATACATCTTAAAAAAAAAAAAAAAAACAACTTCAAGAACTCTTGCCATTGGCAACAACTGGGCGGGGAGGGAGCTAAGTGAAATAAGTCAGAAGGAGAAAGGCAGAGCAGCCTGTTTTCATGTGCATGTGGGATATAACCTGAAACAAAACAAAGGGTCAGACAGGACCAAACCAGTAACAAACCCTTGACATCCGACTGCAAGGCTGGGACGGCGGGAGGGGCTGGGGGTGGGGGAGGGAAGTCCCAAGGGAGCAGGGTGGAGCAGCGTAGGGCCGCTGTGGTGGGCAGGGTGTGAAAACACACATTTGTAGAGGTTTGAACCTATAACCCCTAAAACAAATACAATGATGTAAACCAACGTTACCTCAATAAACAGAATTGGAAGAAAAAAAAATAACCTCAATAATGACTCATATTTGATGAGCATTTGGTAGTTCACAAGCACTTTTTACATCATTTCATCTTACAACTTTCCGTCGAGGGCGACAAACTTTTATTATAAAACATTTACTTTGAGTTAAACATTATGTTAGTACTTTATCCTGGGCCCTCCCCCGCTCTTCGCAGCCATTCTTCCGGGTGCATGTGATGTTCTTCTTAAGGAGGATGACAATGAGGGACAAAGAGGTTGATGATTTTATCTGGGATCACACAGCTTTGAGGTTCTCATGCCTGTCCCAGTGCTGCCAGACATTCCTGACTATGAAGGTGCCTCCCACCCCCCACTTGGCTGCAAAACGCACAGCAAAGCTGTGGCCGTCTTAGCGCTTAGTGTAGAAATGCTTTAGTGATGGGCTTCCGTTAACAGAACGAGTATAGAGAGGCTGGTGTGTTTTTTTCCACGTCATCATTTTATGAAGAAATTCACTTCAGATTTCTTCCCTGAACGTTTCATTTATAAACACATAGATAAATTCCTGCCTAGCTCTCCCCTAGAGATCCATGGGGAGTGGTGAAAGAATTCGAGCGGTGTAAGATCTCTTGACGTTTTTAAAGGAAGAGTTTGTATCCTGCTCAAACGTGTTTCTCAAGTTGAAAGCCAACTCAGCTGTACCAAGTTCTCAGGTGCATCATTGTTCAGATTCTATGAACAAGGATTTCCTTGGATTTATATTTGATAGGATCCGACTCACCCAAAAGAGAATTCAGCCCTTCAAGGTAAGGTGTAAGGTAATGCACACATTCTTCTACTTGCTAGGTAGGACTTAAATGGCAACACGAAATGCCCCCCCACACCCTCCAATGACCTGTTATCACGTGAATTTGCTCTTTTCTTTTTTTAATAGAAAGAAGTTCCCCCCACCTGATTTGGCCTAGGAGGATGAGATGACCAGGTGAATTCAATATCACATGGTCACCTGGCGGCTGAATATTTAAATCTCTCCAAAAAGAAAGTTTCTCTCTTACTATCCTCAAAGACAAACTTAAGCGATGCATAACTGATTCTACTTTTATGGCAAATGACAAATTCATACAACGCGTGAATGTATGCATTCATGATTGTACATGATACGCTTCATTATTGAATGAAATCGCCTTTAAGACAATAAGCAAAACAGCTCAGCGAGTCTGAAGCATAGTGAGTCTTTGAGATACAGGTCTGAGTCACTCAACAAATACAAATACTCTAGACTTTGGAATACATATTTTGGGAAATCCCATAAAAGAGCCAACTTTCAGATAGAAGAGCTCTAATATCATTCCTACATAAATATTTCCTTTAAGTTAACAGCTATTTCATCATTAACTACAATCTGTAGTTTTCCATTTAACTAAACTTTTCCCGGGAATGACACAACACATTCCTGATAACATGCTTCCCACCGTGTGTCCTCAAATGCAGTGGAAAATATGACTTTTATTTACAGCTTCATAAATAACTCAGTGATGTGGAGTGTTTTAAGTACAGCAATGTGCTACTTTAAACAAAGTCGTGAAAATATAGAACTGACTGTGTAGAGCTGTTTTCACTTCTTTTAAGGTTTAGATTTCTTTTGCCTGCCTGTCTGATTTAACTTAAAAAAAAAAAAAACACTTTGCAAAGCGGGAACCCTTGGATACTTCAAAGTTAACTGAGATCAAAGTCAAATGAAGTCCACTGAGTAAGGAACTAGCCTGAATGCAAAATGTGTCACGTTGACGTTGGCCGGGACTCTCTTACTTTATGGGTCCGACCAGAGCTCTAAGCATGGATTTGCCGGCTATCTCAGTCCTGGCCGCGCTCATGAAAACAGGGACTGTCTTCTTGTCTCCAGGAGACCAGACGCACTCGGACTCATCCAGGTAACTCATTTGTCGACTGGCCAGGGAAGCACTGAAAATAACAGACGGTTCTCACCCATGCACCTTCGCCCACTGCATTTAATCCCTGACAAACAGCCACCGTCACCCTCCGCATTTTGCTTCATGAAAAAACTCACCACCGAATACGGACCCCACCTCTCTAAAACCAGCCTGTTGAGAACACTGAAATTTGTCACTAAATCTCTTTCTCTGGCCCCGCGACTGGCAGCGGAAAGCCCTTCCCTTGACTGTTTACAGAAATCCAATCTGGCTTTAAGAATCTTCCCTGCCTCTCCATAATTTTAGGGTGTGGGGATCTGGGTTGACGTTGAATTCAAAAAACGCGGAATCATTAAGGTGGGGGGAAGGTTGTGTGGTCTGTTATTCAAAAGATGCGATGGGTGTTCTTGAAAGTTCTGCTTCACTGAAGCCCTCACACACCACACATGTTCCCAGTAAAGGCGGGCTTTTCTCCATGAAATGGTCCGTGCCGTTTCACTGGAAACGGTGGGCACTGTCGCCGGTCTTCTGTGGTTCTGTCTCAACAGCCCGGCCAGGGCTCCTTCAGCAGGTGATGCCAACAGCCCCTTTGGTATCGGAGGAGGAAATAAATCATCTCTTCCAGAAACACCCATCTGTTTTGAATCGTCCCACAGATAGATGGTCTTCTGTTTCGGGGAGTATTTAATGTTGGGGGGGGGGAAGAGTTCAAACAGAGCACTCTGCTACAGGAGCAAGCTTGGTCTCTTCCAGTAAATTCAAATTGCGGAGCCCAGGGTGAGGCCAGAACCGCCCCTGTGGTGACTCCAAATTAAAACAGAAACAAAAAAGGACTAAGAATCTGCATGACGTGGCTGACCTCTAGTGACCAAAACTGAGAACCAACAAGAGCTTTGTTTTTTCCCCCTCAAAGAGAGGAATCTGCCAAAGTCAGAAATTACCTGTTTTGTCATTTTCCTACCTATTCCTTAAGCAACATATCTGATTTCTTTATTGTTACAAAGCAGTGTAGGGCCCTCCCTGGTGGCACTGCCGGTTGAAGCACAGCACTAAGAAGCTAAGGCCACTTGCGCATGAGTTCGATTCCCGCCCTGGAGGTGACCCACATGGCGCCGCAGACCTCCCCGGACCCGCCCGCTGCTCCCCTCAGCAGTGTACTTCGTGGATCTGTCTGTTCTGCTCCCCACTCTGGTGAAGCCTCCCACCTCCCCTGCCCCTCTGGCCTGTCCCCCAGTTCTGTGTGCAGAAATAAATAAATCTTTAAAAAAATTAAAAAAGGCAGTGTAATCTCACGGAAGGAATTTTAGGTTTCTATCTATTTACTTTACCCTTTACCGAAGGACCTGCGCCGTACCCACCTCCCTCCCACCCCTGCCCCCTCTCCCCTTCCCCCTTCCCTCTGTTGTCCCATAGGTCCTTTGAAAATTCATATATGTACTTCTAATATCATTGATCCACTCCTTGTCAGACTTGTACAATTCTTGCCACCAAGTCAGCCTTGAACAGTCACCATAAAGCACCACTGTGCCGGTCCTGTCCTGTAACCATTATATTCCTTTATATTGCGTCCAAAATTTAATTCTATGATAGTAGGATATTTAATAGGGGGAAACATCACTGTTGAAGATTTTTTGTCTCGTGTCCAGGTATCCATATAGTTCCTAGCAACACACCATTAAGTAATTCATCCACAGAAGACTCATGCAAGACACTTATTTTGCAACCTTGACTTTTTAATCGTATAATGTGAAGATCTTTCCATGCCTTTAATGTCCTCCCACCCCATTACTTTTACTCACCATGTAACATGTCATCAGCATTTAAGTATTTCCCTTTTATTGACTATTTAAGTGGTTTTACTTTTTCCCCCTCTATTATCCTTGGAGCTAATACTTTGAACTCTTCCAGCTCCATAGCATTAAGTGAGGATTAGAAATGAACTTTCTTGTTCAAAAATGTGCAAAACAGACTGATTCTCGAGACATAGCATCAAACTGCCAGCTAAATAAGCAATGATGGTCGGAGGCAGGATGGTATGATGCAGAGGGCACAGGTGGCAGTCAGGGCCCCTCGCCGGCCTGCACGGCCTGCTCTCCCCAGACAGCCCTTGCACAGAGAACCAAAAATTCTCTGAGCTGCAGCACAGCACTGTCTGTCAAGGCAGGGGGTGCCAGCTGGAAGAGGGGGCACATGGAGTCATCAGGTGTTGAGGAACTGAGTTCTGTGAACAAACACGGACGCTGCTGCCCCATCAGCGACACCTCTGTTCTCACATAAAGCCTGCATTCACTGGCTATCAGCAAAGGGTACGTGAGGAAGGTGTTTGCTGCATGCTTCTTCTTTTTTTTTTTAATGGTTTTTGCATTCGCCGGGTAAATGCACCATTCCCCTCCCTCCCTCCTCATTTGTAAGCTGACTACTGCCCAGGTAAATTTTGCTACTTTGGAGCAGGCTGGGAAAAGAGAACTTCTACACATCTGTTTTCACAATTATCAAACTGAGGGGAGTCCATTCTGAAATACTTTCTCAACGTATAAATTCTGTTTCCTGGCTGGACCACCTCGCCTTATGCACGTGCACAGTCAAAGAAGCATATTGTATTTGCACCCGTTCAACCTTCCCCAGGGGGATATTCATATGCCCTTCCTTCCTTCCTTTCTTTTTTTTTTTTTTAAGATTTATTTACACACACAAGAACTGGGGTGTAGGCCGGGCATGAGAGGATTCACCAGAGACAGAGTGGGGAGAAGATCAGGCAGATCTACTGAAATGTACTGCTGAGGGGAGCGGGCAAGGAGACAGGAGAGGTCTGCTGCGCCCTGTGGGTCTGCTCCCTGGCCGGGATCGAACCTGTGCTGCAGCGGCTGCAGATAGTTTCATAGTGCTGAGACTGAACCCCATGCGCCACCAGGGAGGCCCAGAATTCTTCTGGGGTGAGGGGCAGGCTGAAGAAGGACTCCCTCAGAATGGTTACTGGCAGTAGTCCAGGGGAGGAATGTCATTCCCCGAAGCTGAAGGCTGTCTTTCAGGGTCCAGCAGCTTGCCCTTGCTCTCCCTCCATTTTCTCTGGGCTTGCTGGCCTGCTGATGTCTCTTTCTGCTTTTCCTGAAGATTAAAGAATAAATGCAGGAGTGTGACCCACAGGAATCAAGTGACTTTTCTTCACTGTGACCTATTAATTGCCAAGGTGACACCTCCCTTTTACACTTAACATCCCTCAGCTACACAGTGATGTCACCAGGCCTTGTGTCTTTTTCAGAAACACCTTACAGCGTACTTCTGGATTTGACATTTTCATTTTTTCCTCTCTATGGCATCTTTGTACTACATCAAACAGGTCTATAACATGTGAACAGACAAATCCTTAAGTCATTACGGAAATTACTGAACCGTGATGCTCCCAGGACCTTGGAGTCCTTCCTGTGACCGCCATTTCTGTATAGTCCTTTGGACTCCACGAGGCATCCGTTACCGTTTTTGGTGTGGTGGGCAGAGCTGTGGACACACGGCTCCAGCTTCGGTGAATCTTACCAGCCCAGAGAATGTGAATCTAGTCCCAGGGAAAAGGAACTGTTTGAAAAATCTTCTATCGAGCTTTGTCCCATAGACATTGAAATTTTCCGGCATTTTCTTCACCCCTGCCCCACCCCTCCCGCTCCCACTTGTTCAGGATCTGAAGAGCTGGATGAAAGACACTGGCTTCACACTACCACACGCTACGAGGGAGGAAAACAGCACTGAGCCGTGTAAATGAGGAACAGATTCGTGCACTACAAGCTTGCTCCAAGCCACAGAAGGCCAGTACCATCCTCTGGCGTATTTTTAAGGCTAAAGGGTAATTGAGTCCCTTCTACACTAGACAGTAAAAGAAACCCAGCATGATTTGCCTGGGGAAGGCAGTGCAGGCTCAGTCTCACTTGTGGGAGCTTAGTGGCTGGACTCTGGGGAGTGTTTGTCTGGGCTGACTCTCCCCACGGGACCAGACTGCCGGTCATTCAAGTCAGATGCTCCACAGTGACTTGGGGGTGCAACGGCCACAGTCCTCCCCCTTGTTCTGGAGACGTGAGAGGTCGCTCCTCTTGGTCCCTGCCCAGTCGGGCTTTGGTTTCCTTCAGTGAACGATTCCCTAGTTAGACAAATCAAGGACTGACCTAATGAAGGCTCTGTTGTCTACATGTAGCCCAAACCCACTTCAAAATAGCTTCATAGGTCAAGAGAGCTTCTTGGGAGGACACTGGGCTACCTCAGAGACTGTGGACGTCAGACCGGGTGGGAACGCGGCCTCTCCACGGGGCTCAGCACATTTTTGTTGACGTTCACCCGAGGACTCTATTATTAATCAAGCTTAACTTCTCTCAGTCTTCTGTGTTTTGCAATAAATTTTCCTCCAGAGGGGAACCCAAGGAGCTCATTTGCATTAAGCATCCATGACTGACATTGATAAAATATAGTTCACTGGTCACATGGTCACATAATGAAACATGTCCACCATGGGTCACTTCTGTAGGAACATTCTCCAAGAAAGGGGTGAATTCTGAGGTGGAGGTGTGCTTTTATGAGCCCAGCCCACTGCTACAGGACCAGACTACCCAGGAGCTGATATGGCCTGGGGTCCCCTGGTCTCCAGTTCCCAAGGCAAGGCTTGTCCATCCAACCCCGACCAGCCAGGATCTGTCCCTTCAACCCGAAGACCCAGAAAGCCTTGACGCCTGTCCATCTCCCTCCATTCTCCTGCACGTGGCTGACGGCAGCCCTGTTCCTCATCAACTGCCAAATTCAACCTTCCACCCCACTGCATCTCCCTGCAGGGATGTTCCCAAAGAAATCTCAAATTTAACAGATCCAATGAAACTTTGCTTCCAGAATCCCCTGCCTCCACAGATAAGGGTACTCTTTACCCAGTCACACAAACTAGAAGTCTTGCAAGCCAACCTGAGCCTGCTTCTCTCCTCTCCGTTCAAAGTGAAGAACCAGGTTATTTGCAGAGGGATAGAACTACGTGCATTGGACAAACAGAAGACTCTGTTTAAAATTAAAAAAAAAAAACTATTAAAGTTAATAAATCCAGGTGGGCAAGAATGTTAGACACAAAATCAAAATGAAAAGTCCTATTTGTATGAATGCCAACAAACAAGTGGACATTTAACAAATATTTTCCATTAATATAAATGTGACGGTGAGCAAGGTCTCACACAAACCACGATAAAAGATCGCTGAGGGAAATGAAAAGCCAAAATAAATGGGAAGGGCGCTGTGCTCTGTGCTCTGAATGGGAAAATGCGACCCTTGGATTTCAGTTCTTGCCCCTCCCCACCCCCGCCAAGAGGAACGTAGTTGCTAAAATTCCAGGAGGTTGTTTGGCAGAAATTGACAAATTCATTATAAAATTAACATATAAGATGGCGTCTCCCTTCCACTCCCACCCCCAAAAGATGTCAATTAGCTCGTGAGATCCTGCCCATGTGAAAGTAAACACGGCGATTTGCTCCAAGTCACCATTAAGCTGCGGGACCAGAGCAGTGGGTGCTGGCGCAGGACAAACGAAGGACCGAACGCGTCAGAAAGGTACCACGCAGTCACACACGTGTCACCTGACCGCAGCAAAGCCCCTCGTCAATTCAGTTCAGGGAGGCAGGGTGGATAGAGGGAGCCCTTCAAGAGTCAGCGCTGAGCTGGTCGGACCTAAGGAGACTGGGACCCGAGGAAAGCAAAACAGACTGAAAAAGCTGTGTTTGGGGAACTAACGCCTCTGGACCGCTCAGCAGCTTCCACGAACGTCAGCTCCAAGAGACAAACTGGTGTAAAACCTCCAGATCCCTGGCCCTCCCTGGTGGCGCAGGGGGTTAAAGCGCAGCACTGAGAAGCTAAAGCCGCTTCCGCATGAGTTCGATTCCCGCCTGCCCCGGAGGTGACCACATGGCGTGGCAGACCTCTCCTGACCCGCCCGCTGTCCCCTCAGCAGTGCACTTCATCGATCTGTCTGTTCTGCTCCCCACTCTGTCTCCTCTCACCCTCCGCATCTCTGGCCTGTACCCCAGTTCTGTATGAATGAATAAATAAATCTTTAAAATAAAGTCTTTAAAAAAAAAAAAACCTTCCAGATCCCAGAGAAAAACTGGAAACACATAGGGTCATTAAAAAAAAATTATTTGTGCATACAGAACTGGGGTACAGGCCAGAGATGCAGGAGCAGTGAGGGGATTCACCAGAGACAGAGTGGGGAGCAGAACAGGCCGACTGGTGAAGTTCACTGCTGAGGGGAGCAGCGGGCGGGTCAGGAGAGGGCTGCCGCGCCCTGTGGTCACCTCCGGGGCAGGGCCGGGGATAGAACTCATGCTGGGGTGGCTTTAGTGTCTCGGTGCTGTGCTTTGACCCGCTGGGCCAGCAGGAGGGCCGCACATCGGGTCATCTGAAGGGTCCCCGTGCCCAGGTAACAGAGCTATCGGCAGGTGCGGACACCTTAGCCCAGCCTGCAGGCTTTCTTGGGGGGAATCCCAGGCCGGCGGCCACCAGCGCCGGAACTCGGGGGGCTCCCGCAGTGCCCGGGATGCTCCTCCCAGATGCCAGGCCTCAGTCTAGATTCTTTATTAACGCATTTAATTTTACTTGTCTCTACCAGGAATTAGTTTGAGTGTCCTATTTGTCTACGCCGGTGTTTACTTTCAATCTAAGATCGCGAAGAACACCCTGGCAAAGCGGGCTGGACCCCAGGGCGCTAAAACACCGGGGAGGGGTGCCTGTCCCCAGCCCTGCCCTGCTCTCCAGTCCCCCACGCCCCTGAAGGCCTAACGAGCAGACAGGCGGATCGGGCGGGCACTCGAGCCTCTTCAGAAACAGACTGAGGAGGAGGGAGCCATATGCTTCCTCCTGAGGAGCAGGTGTGGACTCGGGAACAGACTAACTTTGCTCATTTGCAACACTGTACTTCATTCATCCTTCTCCTTAACCAGCGACCCTAGGAAAAGATGCCCAGGAATAGGGGGTACCAAGTCATGGCGTCTGTTTCATTTAAGGTGTAAGAATATTTGTTTTACTTTATGCATTGATTCAAAAGTCTCAAAAGGCATGTGGATTTGCCTGACACATTTATATATCATCTGAGTAATATTTTATGGTGTTCCGGGCACATGTTTCAGTAAGAATTTAACGTTGGAAAGGAAAAATAAAGTGTAACCTGATGTGTATTTTTTCCCTGAGGTTTTTTCCGCTATCATGTTTTTCTGTTCATAATTCAGATTCGCCACTAGAGGGCACCACAAGGCGCCGCTGCGCACACCCTGCGGGTTAGGGTACCTGACCCGGTTTCTGCAGGCCACCCTGCGGGTGGGCTGGCCCTAACCAGGCTGGGTAGGGTCTGCGGGTTGGCGGAAGGTAGCTGCAGACCCAAGCTCTGCAGGGGCCAGTTCCCGCTGCTCCCCACGTCACTATGATCCTTGCATAGGGTACCCCGCAGATGCTGGAACCAGACAATAGGGAGAGGCCCGCAGACATGCGCCCCATCAGGCAGGAAGGCCAGAGAACTGGGGCGAGTCTCACTGGAGACCCCAACAGGGCTAAGGAAGTGCGCTCTAGCCCAGCAGGCAGTGACATCAAGAAAACTGCTGTTGGAGGCCAAGCACCCCGGCTCTCAAAGGGGCGAAGGGCAGATTTGAGGCAGACTTTGCTTTCTTCTTCGGCCTCTGCAAGAGCCCTCCAGAGCCGGGCTAGCCGACTGAAGCGACGCGCGTGCCTGCACCGCCGTATTCATGACCATGTATTCTTCTTTTTTTTTTTTTTTTTTAAGATTTATTTATTTGTGCATACAGAACTGGGGTACAGGCCAGAGGCTCAGGGGCAGCGAGAGGCTTCGCCAGAGACAGAGTGGGGAGCAGAACAGGCAGATTGACGAAGCAAACTGCTGAGGGGAGCAGCGGGCGGGTCAGGAGAGGTCTGCCGCGCCCTGTGGTCACCTCCGGGGCAGGCGGGAATCGAACTCATGGGGAAGCGGCTTTAGCTTCTCAGCGCCGTGCTTTAACCCGCTGCACCAGCAGGGAGGGCCATGACATGTTATTCTTGTATTGCCCACTGCCCCCTCCTCTCGGTGATAGAGAAGGTGGCCGCAAGCCTGTCTTCTTAGACCCTAAGGGGGGTGGGGGGGGGTGGTACACAGAGATGGTTGCAGCAGTTGTGCCGTAGGAAATCAGGGAAGGCTTCCTGGAGGAGACTGTCAACTAACCCGAGCAGAATGGACGCGGTGGAACAGGAGGGGAGGAGGGGGATTCCAGGCAGAGCGCCCACAGCACATCTGAATTAAACAGGGTTTATTTTCTGGGATGTTCTGCTAATCCTTATCTCCATCTACCCAATAAATAATTTTTTCACCCTACAGATCCATTTCCGAAAGCTGCAATATCAGCTTCATAAATTCTTATTTTAAAACCTCATAAAGGGTGAAAATGTAAATATGATATATTTGACAAATTGCTGACTTAGCAAGTTGATTCTCTGAGTTAAACCAGAAAGCCTTTCACAAACAACTTACAGAAGATGATTTAAGCAAGTGGCCCTTCGCCTTCTTCTGAGTTGTTTGCATGGGATTCATGTTGCTTATGCACTGCTTCCTTTAAAGCCAGCGTGGCTTAGACCGCCAGCCCCTGGTGCGGGTGACATATTTCCAGCGTTCACACCAGCTCATTCTTACTATGGGAGGCGGGTGTGGAGAGCTGCCATTCCCGGTTCTGCAGATGTGTGGACAGGGTTCAAACCTGACTTTGAAAGTAAGAGCCAGTCCTTCCTCTCAGTAGACTTATGTCGCTGGATGGTTGTCATGAGATCGAATTTTTCCAATCCTTGAGCACTCCTGAGGTTGAGTTCTCAGATACTCTATTGGACATGTAGAAGAACACTCCCATCCTGGCTCCCAAGAATCTCCACATAAACATGGGAAGAGTCGCAGTTCTGCAGCACACACCTCTGCCTGACTCACTCCCTCCTCCTGCTCCCTCCTCCTCCTCCCCTTCTCTATTCTCCTCCTCCTCCACCCTCTCCTCCTCCCCTTCATGTCCACACCACTGTTTCTTCCTCCTCCTTCTGAATCAACTTTGAAGAACAGCCTAGTTTCAGGTGTGCAGCCTTATTAATCACCACCTGCAGAGACCACATGCCGCCCCCCTCAGAAGTCCAAGCAATGCCCACTTAATTTCCGTGAAGTAAACTTGACACCTCGCTGCCAGCCCCCAAATGCAGCTTTTGCTTAACACTGACACTAATCCTCGCGAAGCAGATATCCATGTATCTCTATGCACAGCTGCTTAGCAACTCTGCATAATTTTAAATGCCTCCCACACCTATCGGCTGATGGCCACCCAGGTCATGGGCCTGAGAGATAAGGTGAGCAGCCTCGGGCCCGAGGTTGCTACATCCAGTTGTCCTTGCTGGCTTTCTCCCTCTGACTTTGAGCTCAGGCTCTCAGGATGTACGGGAAAATAATTACTGCAATACTTTTGTCAGGTAAGTGAAAATTATTTTGCTGTTATATTGGCTATGAGACTCCGATTCAAATAAACTCTTAGTTCTAGCTTACTTAAACGCATAAGTAAATGACTAACAGCCCAGATCCTACTCTGCTGAATGAACTGTCTTGGGGTTCTCACCTGGCAAGCTGCAGGCATGTAGGAAAAGGGGGGCTGGGAAATGGTAATGGGGGTGTGGCAAGGGGAGAGAGATGACTGGAAATGACTGGGTCACAGTTTTCCACTGGGAAAAGCATACTTCAGCATTTAGCCCAGCCAGAATCAAAAGCATTTTATCAAACCCGATGAGAAACATCTCTGTGTGAATAAATGTAATGCTTTGTTTGGGTTTTAATGAGGTTAATTTCTAAATTAAAGGGCCATTAATGAAGGTGATGGTGGATATATAACCCTCTGCTTTAAAAAAGTTTCCCTCCAAATTATAATTTCCTCTTTCTCCTGCCAAAAATGGTACAAGCCACCAGCCTGAGTCCTGAAACCTGGGGGAGTCGTTTGCCTTTCTGTGGGTCCATTGCTGAGGTGTGAGGCCGGAAAAGGAGAAATCAGTTCTTATTGCTTAGGTGTTATGTGGTTTGTGGAGAAATTTAAATCAATCCATTAAAATACAGAAATAACCTCGGGTGCTATTGAGGTGTATTAAATTAGCATTGTTTGTGAGCGCTTGCTGAGAAGGTTATGGTTAACATGTTCTCAAAGGCAGCGCTTGTGTGTTAGAAACAGATAAAGACAAACATTTGCTTGTCCTGGGTTCAGGGGCACAGACATAGCTCTGGACACAGCTGGTATTGGCGGTTGAGGGGTGCTCCCTCCAAGACCGGGCAGGCATCAACGTCTTCTAACCACATTTGGAAACAAGAGTGGGGTACTCCACGGGTGTTCAGAGATAGATTTTGTGTGGTCCCAGAGGTCCCATGTTAATTAGAAGTGGAGTGGGGGGAGGTGAGAGACACACAGTATTTGCACAATTTTGTGTAACTTAGAACTGCCCAAAATTTGAGAAAAGATTCTTGGAAAAAAGTAGACTCTTCTTCTACAGCTGCCTGGGTAGAGAGCAGATTATGGTCACCTCAGCTTCCCGCCCAAAGCATTAGCACCTTTGTGCAGTCTGAACCCTTCCAAGGAGCCTCTCCCCATGTGGCTGCTGGACAGACTGTGGACCCTGTCAGGTTCTGAGGCTAAGGAGCAATACTGGGTTCTTCAACTCGGAAACGGTGTCGCAACCAGAAGCGTCTAGAATGCCCCAGTTACTTAAAAATAGTTGCGCTCTCACCCCAAGGTCTGCACGAGCTGACTTCCTCGGGGCAGAAAGGCTCAGGCCTGTTTCCTGCAGCCCGAATGTCAGGAGGTGGGAGGCTGTTGGAAGGGATGGGGAAAGGGAAGGAAAGAACACCTGCGTGGGTTGCCCTGGCGGAATGAGCACTCTCGGGAGCCAGACCTTGTGCACAACGGTGACCCAGCTTGCCCTGTGAGGCTGTTTCTCAGCTGAAAGCACCCGCTCAGAGTGACTAAGCAAAGAAGCAAAGCACCTTTTCTTCTTGGGTGATTCCAGAGCTTTCCCCCATTTAAGTGTAACAAAATGTTCTGGAGAGCGTTTGAGCATTTGAGCGTCTGAGGGGCCACAGGCTCAACATTTCTTAAAAATAAAACCCGTGTGTTCACTCATGTGCCCCCACGCCGCTCAGCAGAGGAAACCACCAGTGTTAGTCATAGAACTGAGACGTGACCGGAATGTTGCCCCTGACTCGTTCCCGGCCCCGGTGAGCGGCCCCCTCCCCACACCCATTCCAGTCTCCCTCTCCTGGCACCTGTTCCAGCATCTGCCCTGGCCTCAGTGCGTCCCCAGGCGCCAGCCCGAGGTGAGCCGTGGCTCGGGCCAAGCCTGTACATCTCTGCTTTGGTGGCAAAGACATGTTTTCTTTCCCTCTCTGATGGAAGACGCTTAACGTTATAACGTCCCGGGAGCGTCAGGGGTGCGTGGAAGGACCACGGGCCACGGTGGAAAGTCCAAATCTCTCCTTCCCTAGACTGCCTTCGCCTTTTCCTGCCTTAGCCACCACAGACTGGCCTCTTAAGAGTCCAAAAGATTCTTTGCCTCGCATTTAGCTTACTTAGTGCCTAGGAATGAACTGGCATGTTGAAAAAACAGGAAAGCTCCTCTATGGGTTCCTTTGGAGGAAACCCAGGAGAGGGGGAGGAGGAAACGGTGCCTCCAAGCCAGCTTCTGCTGACTTCCCACTGGGCAGCTGAACTGAAGTCTTGTGGTGAACTTCTTTTGACTTTGGTCTCCAGAAGACTATTAGACACATCTATGAATCTGTCTGGAAGCATGTTTTAAGTGATGTCCCTAACTTACCTTTCTAGGTTCTATTTCTAAAAAAACAGCCATCCTCACAGCATTTACCTTGAGTCACTTGGCCTTGGCCATGGCCAGCACTACTGGAACTCCTCAAATAACAAGTGTGTTACCAGCAGAAATAGGTGAGTCACGAATGGCCAATCACTGTTGCAGTTGAAATTCCTTGTAGAAAATGGGGGACGAATTGAATCAAGTCTTTTGCCAAGTGTCTGCCGATCGGGATGGAAAATGAGACCTCGTTACGAGTGACATTGGGCTCCTAATCCCATGACCTCACCTTTTAATGTTCTTTGACAGTGTCCCAACAGGTAGCAATGGATGCTCACGATATCCTAGGTACTGTGCACACAGGTCTACAAACCACTAACCCAGTGACAGAAAGTGAGTCGGCCACATCACAAAACCATTATGTAACAGAAGGTTTGATTTTATTTTTTTAAATAGGTCAATGTTTTCATTTTTTAACTGCATATATGTCTTTTCACACCTTCATTCAAGAAGACGACTTTTTGAAGATGTTAATAGTCTTACTGAATACTTTCTAGGTATCAAGCGCCAAGGATTATCTCATTTTACCACGACAACAACTCCACAGAGTAGGTATCACTCCCACGGCCCAGATAAAAGTGTTTCAGAAAGTTCTGAAAACATCCCCTAGAGCCTACAGCCCGTGGTCTGGGGGCCGGTCCAGACAGTTTGGCTTCGGCAGCTTTACCCTGAGCCAGCTCACTTGACTTCCTTGTCCAAATGCGAACACCCACCATTTCCTCTCCTGCAATCTGAGCAGATGTACCTCTGACGTTTTGGTGCAAATCTTCCAGATATTTTTTCTATTATGTTAACTATTAAAATATACTTTTAAAATACTGCATAGAATATTCTGGCATCCGCCTTTTCTTCATTCAGTGAATATTTTTTTCTATAGAGTGATACAGGTCTGGCTTCTGGTGAGTAGTCGCACCAGACAAATGCGGTTCACCTGTGAAGGCTGCATCCACCTCAGGCAGTGAGGTTCCAGGCCGGGCTCCTCGGCGTTCTGCTTGTGTGTCCCAGAGTGTTCTGCTTATGCTTTCACTCACACCTAGAATGAAGTCAGATGGGCTTTTTTCAGGTCTTGCCAGTGAACCCTAACTGTATTACAAGGACATTCGCCTTCTACTCCTTGTAGAAGGTGTCCAGGGCTGGGACACCTTTGTATCCAGGGATCTCCCTTTAACTTGATCACCCTCTATTTCTCCATCATGATTGTATTTAAAAATCAGCACAAACCCAACGCACAAACTCTGAGGCTAGTTCATTGGTTGAAGGCCATGGGAAGAGGAATCGTGGCGAGAGCTTGCATCTTGCTAGAAGATGCATCGCACAGGTCTGCCTCCTGGTGTCTTTGCAGGGATAGTCTGTCATGGGCAAATCTCAGAAGCATTTTGTCAGGTAGCTCAGCCCTGTTGCCTGCACAACCTCTGGTCCCCAGGAAGGTGTTCTGGACAAAGCCAGAAACAACTGAAACCCGGGGCAGAGTGGGGAGGGGCTGACTCAGTTAGTAGATCCTACTTTCTGAGGATGTTTGCTGAAATGCATGGGTAGCAGCTTATTAGGGGCTGAGTCTTGGGTTCTGAATGCTGCAGAGAGAACAAAGCCATCCCCATGGACTGAATAAAACCCACTGTAAAATCCACTTCCCCTGAGAGAGGAAGGGGAGGCCCCGAGGAACACCCCAGGTGATGTGTTAGGTGTGCAAGTCACATGGCAGGGACTTTTTGATGACTCCTTAAGCCTTAGTGACAGAAAACTTGAGACAGAAAAATGCTACTAAGAGCTAAGCAAAACAATCATCTCAAACGTTGTCACATCAATCTTTATTATCTTTTAAAGAGCTCACTTTCTCTGCATTACAATTGGCTACTTTGGCTTACAAAAATCCTTCTGATGATGAATGAAGACAGACAGGTGGTATATTTGACTGTAGCTCTCAGCTTGACCCAGGTTGAGTTGATCAACCTTTGGTTGAGAGCAATAGTGAATATTTCCCTCCAAAGGCTGCTTCATAGCATAGTCTTCTCCAAACAGCTTTTGGAAGAGGCAAGAGCCTCATGAATACGTTCATTCTTTACAAAACAATATGGTTTGGCAGAAAAGGCGGTGAATTGGAAGTCAGTGGGTGTGTTTCTGTTCCAGTTTCAACCCAAATTAACTGTGCAGAACTTCCAAAAATAAAGTTTTCTGTCAGTTTTCATGGTCATCACAATGCCAAAAACATATAGCACTTGGAAAAATTCATTTTCTGTCTTGAAAATTCTCGAAGGCATTTCCTATGCAGGGTGTATCCTGGCAAGGGTTTGCTTTTGTAAGATAAGACTTCTATCAGCTTCAGGTCAGGAGGGGCCAAAGCAAACCAGCAGGAGCTGACTTTATCATATCAGGACAGAAGTCAGCTCCGGTGACATGCCCACCCAGCCTCGCACTTGACTGTTATTCTTTCTAATGACACCGTGTTAGAGATGGCAGCTGTCTGGGAAGGCTGAGGTTGGGGCTGAGAGCAGACCAGAGACCTCTGCTTCCAGCTGTATCCCCCGAGGGGCTTCTCCTGGTTGCTGTGATGGAAACAATGGCTGCAGCCTCTCAGGCCCTCAGGCTGGTCAAGGATTCCTCAACAACTGGGATGTTAGAGCAATAAGAGTAAGAAGCAAAGGAGGTGAATGTTCTGGAACAACTCAGATGGTGTGATACAGGTGTAAGCAATGAGCTGACAAGCCCAGGTACCTTTGGAGTAGTTCATAGTCCATTTATGAGTTTATTCCACTCTTCCTAGTTCTAAAATTAGGTGACGCAGTTTAGGTGACCAATGTAGTTTGGATAAAGTACCGCAGCAAATACCATTCTTCAGTGTCTGAGAACAGAAAACAGGTTTGTTTTTCACTAGGAGCTTGAGGACTTTCTCAGCCAACCCATCTAATTTATGCTGTCACTTATACTCTTGACAACCTTTGCTTCTCAGCTGACCCCAAACTCCAGGTGAACACAGGTTATGTTCTCTTTCCTCCATGTTTTAACCCATGCTGTTTGCTTACCTGTTCTCCCCTCCTCTTCCTCAAACTCTCCTCATCGTTGAAGGTTCAGCCAGTGAGTCATTGCTGTTAGACAAGGGATGAGTTTCAGAGTGAGTTCTTAGAGCCTGGCAGAAGAGATGTGTGGGGTAGACCCACCTCCTGGGTAGCAAGGTGTTACACGCTCTTCTTAAAGAGCCTACGGTCAACCTGCTTCATGTGAAGAGAGAGGTGGAAGATTCAGGTACAGTCTGGATGTGGTCCTGCTAAGACAAGTAAAGGGATTCCAAAAGACACCCATGTCAAAATTGCTAGAGCAGAAAACAGTTTCCTGTGAGGTTATGACAACGGGCATGGAGGGATAAGAGGCACAATGTAAGCAGTACAGTAAGCGGGTGTGAAAAATACATGATCACTATCAAAATCCAGTGCTTAGGACGGCCAGAATCCTCAAGGAATTTGCTGGCATTTGCTCTGCATGATGTACCCCAATGTTCACCAGCTAATATGCTATGACATCAAATAAATAAATAAATAAATCTTGCTGGTAGGCAGAGAGGCAGGGGGTGGACATTTTATTGGAAACCAGCAAAACTAGGTGTCTGTTCTGCGGCTCACCAGCTGTGCTAATCTGGACCATCACTACATTTTCATAGCAGATTTCTTACCTGCCAAGAAGTTGAATTAGATGTTCCACGGGAGCTTTGAAAGGAAACGTCAAAGTATTTTCTGACTTAAATAGAACAGTATTTACATTAACCTTGAAGCTGAGAGTGGTGTAAACAGATATTCGAAAGCCATTTTAGCTATAAAAGCCAGGGGCCCGCCATTCAGACCCTCAGAGTTTGAGGCCAACCGTGTGAGTTGTTTAAGGGGTACAAATGAGTTTGGATGCTTTCCGCAGAGCTGACCCGATGAAAATTCAATTATAATGAGTCCTGTTTAAAATCCACTTTTTCACAGAAATGTGGCGACTCTCCATTACGGACTATGCCCAGAGACATCCACTAGCCCACTGGGGCCACGAGAGGCAGGCCACTGTGTGGCTGTTCAGGGTGGCCTGAGCACTCTGGGTGTTGCTGGGGGTGTCCAGGGGCTTGGGGCCGCCTCACCTTGAACTTAAAAGAGACATAAGCACCCGTGGCTGTGGAAAAAGACATTTCCTTTGTTTCTTCTCAATGAGTTTTTTAACTCCTCACTAGTTCATTTGACTTCAGAAGATTTATAAAATTCTTGAAATAAATCCATCTTGGAAAACCAGCAATTTCTTTAAATTTAATTAAATACTAGAAAATATAAAAGCTGGTCTGTGAGACCAGCACTATTGTTCTTTCAGCCAACACTGTGAACTGGGGACGTGTTTTTTTGAACAGTTTTAGTAACAACTGCCCAAATAAAAAATGTTCAAACATGAATTTTAATAGTCTCTGAAATATAAAAATCTACTCAGTCTGTTGCTGGTGAGAAGGCAATAAAAATAACAAGTCTCTGATCCCTCCTCATACATCATGTTAATTACTACTGAAATGCTTACAAACGGATTGGGGGGATGGTGCTGTGGAAGAAACATTGTGACAAAAATAATTTGTCAACTATATTAGTATGTTGTGGAGGACATGATATTTTAAAACCTTTTTCATCCAACTGTTCTTAAGACATTTATTACTTACTGTTGGTGATTTTAGGTGACAGCAACAAGTTGTATCAAAGCAATGAGATCTGGAGAATGAAAGCAAATGTTGATAAGAACATAAGTGGCAAATTTCCGTCCCAAGTCCTTTTGGCCACCAGTCAGTTTTTGGAGGGAGCAAAAACACGTAATGAGACTTAGACAGAGCATGTAATGTTTTTGGAAACTGCCTCAAGAACTTCGTTCCTGTAACTATGTCGCCTTCTCTGTCAGCTTTCCCTAGACTCTACATAGCTTAGAGCCTGGCCTGGAAGCTGGGGTGGGGGCATGCAGATGTGGGGCACAGAGAACACTGCAGTCTAACTCAAACAAACATCAAGGCTGCTGTCAGAGCTTGAGCCCAGCTCTGTAAACTGGGGTGTCTGCCTTGCTTCTCTGAGGCAAAATGGACGCTAAATGCTCCTTCCCTATAGGACAGCTGTTGGAGAAGGAAGAAGTCCACCCATTTGCTAGAGGATTAAATTATTTTGATAAAGTTCAAAACCGATTTCAATGAATTCTCTGTCCTTAATGTTTCTCAGGTAGATACCCTGCCTCTATCTTTAGGTTGTTCTTTCCCCTCCTCTCATGTTGAAAATTAAAAGCATAGAGAAGCCAACGTTGAGAGACATTAGGTTCGATTGCTGGGTCTCTGCCATTTGTATTTTACAACATGCTAAAATGTTCTTTTCCTTACGCCTCAGACTATAAGCTTCTCCACCAAAGGGCAATGCCGGGAAGTGATAAGGACCACTCTGAGGAGCAGTGGCCTGTTTGCCAAGGGGCTGCTTATCTTGGCCACTCTCTTGACATGGGGACCTCTTTTATTTGTTTTAACTGAGGAGACATTCAGTTGCAATGGGCCGTGGCTCCAGGGGTATAGCTGCTCAGCTCAGCTCAGCTCCAGGCCTACAGTACCATCCCCGCCACCTTCCTGCCCCACTGCTACCATCACTGTATGGTACAGAGATTAAATGCCTCTCTCTCTATTAATCTGGAAGGTACTTGAGCAGGAAGACATTATTTATTAACACATTATATTTCTAGTACATAACCAAAGCAGGCATGCTAAAAACTGGAACACTATGCACCTATGAAAAATCTTGTCATGGAAGAACATTCGAAACATAGGGTCTGTGGCCCTATGTACACATATGTACCATATTTAAATACAAGGAACCTATATTTAGAGCTAATAGCTAATGTTCAAATGGCTGCATACCATATACCAAAATGTCTAAAGTGTCTGCTTCTGGGTGGTTGGCTGCAGGTGATTTCAATATTATTCTTTGTGCGTTCCTCTATGTCCCAACTTTTCTTCATTAAATCCAGATTAGTTTAGTTTTGCCATAAAAATCTTATTCAATTTATAAAACTTTGTAAATTGACTTATAAATTTTATGCTAATAAAAATAGTTGTTAATTGTAAAAATGAATGCATAATCTATTAAAGAACAGATGAGAATTCATGTCCTCCTATATTCCTATATGTGTGCATCTATGTTGATGCTAAAGAATAACCATCACCTAGAACTTGTTACATCACAAGGTTATCTGGCTTCTAAGTCAGAAATATTATGCAGGAGTCAACATTTCTTATAATTCTATTAACAATTCTGAAATTCTACTTTAGAAAAGAAGAAAAGATATTTGTTTCTCTTTGTTCATTTGTTTCCTTATCTTCCATATTAAGTGAGTGTAGTTAATGTTCTTCTTTCTCTGGTTTATGTCTGTAGCATCATACCCCCAGGTGCATCCATGTTGTATAATTAGCAGGATTTCATCTTTTTCACAGCTCAGTAGTATTCCATTATATTAGTAGTAGTCCATTACATATATGGCCCATCATCTTTATCTACCTATCCTCATCTAGGTATTTAGATTGTTTCCAACTCTTAGCTACTGAGTAACCACATTCTTGGCCTTTTTTTTTTTCCAACTCTTTTATACAGGTTTGGATTCCTCAAAGGACTCACCACTAGCCACTTCTCCTATTGCTAAGATGATAAAAGAATAAGTTTTAGTTAATAAAAACCAATCCCTCCCAGAAAAGGGAAAAGGTTTGTTCTGCTTTAAAATAGCTGCTTTGACGTCATAGTTATGCTGCAACAAAATTTTTATGGAATGTGTCAGTTTGGAAACAAAAGACTAAGCAACAGGAGCTCAGTAGCCAAAGACCATATTGAGGGGAGTTCTCACTTCTGGAATATCTCACAGAAATAACACGATAGGTGAAAGAAATTAAAGCAGTGTAGCCAAGCACGTTAATAAGGATGAGGCGCTCACTCGCATTGGGGGGCCAGGAAAAGGGACCCAAGCTGCAGTGTGAGGAGGCCTGTGGTGGAACCAGCCCTGGCTTGGCCTCCTCTCCGCAGCTACCCTCAGGGAACTGAATGCTGAGTTCGCCAAACAGCAACGGTGCCTTTAATTTTAAAATGGGGCCCAAAATACTTACCTGCCCATGTTTCTCTAAAGGTTAAATGAGAAGAAGATAAAATTGCTTGGGCCAGAGGCTAAAAACATCTTAAGTCTTCACAAATGGTGCCACACTGAGGTGTCCAACAGCACTCACCATCTCTGGGTTATTTTTCTGAGGAAAAGAAGATGACTGTAAAAGTTGGTTCAAGGTGGAAAGGAGAGGCCCCCTGGTCGGTGTGGGTTTTAGGCAGGTACTGAGGATCTAAAATAAAGCCTCCGAGGAGATGAGGAGTGGCTACTAGATCATTAACATACACCGAGAAAAATGTGCTGTGCTCAACGGAAGCTTGGAAAACAGGACTAGAGAGAACAAGTGAGAAAAATTAGGCTAAGCACTCGAAACTACAGTTACACAGATGAGTCCATTTTTAATAATAAAAAAAAAAACCACAAAATTTATTTTAAAAAATAGCAAGTGCTTGGAACCAATTATTAGATGCCTGGTTTCAATTAAACAATCTAATTTTCAAAGTGACTTTAACCCGATGCCCCACATAACGTTTTCAAAATACAAAGTGTTTCCAGGCCCAGCGGAGCCGGGGGAGAGATCCATTGGTGGAGACTGTGACTAACGCTGGGCGTTGTGCAAAATCCTTGGTGTTGGGCAAAAGCCTTCCACACATTATCCAAGTTCACCGTCACAGGGACCCAAGGAGATAGGTACTATAAACTTCATGTATCAACTTGCAGGGAATTAAGGAGCAACCAGGTTCACACGACTTCTCATGCACTGATGATTGAGACCCCGTTTGGGGGTCCAGAGGGTTTACAGAACTAGTGAGTGCCACAGGGAAAATCTACCCCATCCACCTTGACACGTGATCTGCAGGTGGTGTGATGTGGTATGTGTACTCGTTAAGGTTAAGAAAATTGTGTCGCCTAGCCCTAAGAGGTTCTCCTGGTAGAAAATGGCGTTTGGAGACAGCAGAGAAAAGGGAGCACTCTGCTCTGGTCGGTCATGTAGGTGACCCTACTAGAAACTTCTACAGTCAGGGAATCAAGTGGAACTATTGGCAAAAGCTTGGATGCGACAATAACGATTTGGGTTCAGATGCTGGCCGAGGTGTGACTCTAGAAAACCGACAGCAACATGAGTTCTCTTTAGATTGGATGGGTTTCACCTTTCTAATCACCTTTTTTTTTTTTTTTTTTTTACATTTTTCCAAAAATGTATTTCCTATGAAAATCAGTAAGTGGTTCTTTCCCATATTTTCTTGTACCTTCCCCTTTAGTTAAAGCTGTAGGTTTCGGACCCATAAAAATGTGCCAGGTTTCTGACCCATAAAAATGTGCCGCGTGGTGGAGAGAGGCTATTAGCATTGTTACTGTTACCACTGACAAGTACCTCATAAGTTTTACCAGCCACCTGCTAAACAGTAATCCCCCCAAGTGCAGCTAAGAAAAAGAAATCTATTAGACAATCTCATTCCAAATGGTATTTCTCAGACATGCCCTGTTTTCTGACTTTATGCTGAAATTTTATCTTTTTAGGAGGAAAACAACAAATCGTTCACCCATTCTCAGAACCAGGTATGTTAATATTTGGCATGCAGTGATGATTGTTCCATTTGAAATTATGAATTTCTAGTTTCAAATGACTAAGAAAAATAAGAAGCATCAATTTAAAAAACAAGAGTATATGTTTTAACTTGAGCCACATAAAATTGTAAAGTCACACAATCTAGGCTTTTAAAAAAATTTCCCATTTTCTTAAATATTTGGGAAATATATAACTTGATAATTTTTAAGTTAAATACTTTAGCTTTCTTACCAATCATGTATACTTGAGAAAATTCTCACAACCTTATAAAAATATTCCAAGCATTTGTCAAACAATTGAACTTCTCTCTCCCCTGCGTAAGAAAGCAAGACCTTGGAGTCATATAACTTAATTGACACCATCTAAGAATAAATGTGGACCAGTCTTGTCAATCTGGATTCTTTCTTGGTCTGTTCTTCCCAACCCTCTGGTATTGGAGACTGGCTTCCCTTCCCTTACGAGCAATGATACAGCTGCTTTAATTCATGAACTCATTTGCTGGCCTGCATTTCTCAGTCTCTGATCACAGTTGGATGGTGTCTATACTTCACAGAAGAAAACTGGATTGTGGGACTGAATCTACGTCTTATAAATTCAAGTTAAGTGGACGGGGCAGTTGAGCAATATCAGTGAGAAGTAAAGTTACTTTTACTTCTTTTTTTTTATCAATAATAAGCCTTTTAAATACAAATTAGCCAAATAAATATGGCATTGGCTCTGTATGTCTTACCTTCAGTTCTATTTGGAAGCGCACAAACACACAAGAGCATACCTCTTACTTAAATTGTGTTTCATCCCCAACATGTCAAAGACTTGAAAACCATCTTGATGATTCAGTGACACACTCTGCCTGAGAATGCTGTGGAAAGAAAAGAAGCTCTAGATATAGGGAGCTGAACTGTGGTTGTGGTTGTCTGATTTAGCATAAATAACTTAATCTCACTTATCTTTCCCTCATTTGTAAACTGCTCTTACAGGTTTCTTCCAAACCTCACATTCCATGATCCAACCAACATTTGTCCAGCTAAAGATGATTTTCTTTCAGAACTTGAAACTATGAAATAGCCTATGGTTCTGCCCTTAGGTAGAATGTCCACCAACTCTCCCCCACCCCTTTCAGACCACTGATCTCCAGTGGAAACCCTTGGGCTTGGGTCTGGCTGTGTCAGTAACTGGATCAAAAGACTTACTGAAGAAAAAAAAAAAAAAAAGACTTTATCACTCAAACTTCCTGTTTCTCATTTGGTTGCTTTGGGAGAAAATATTCTGAAATGATAAAACATACATCGAAATACATGAATGTTCTTTCTATAAAAATATAGAGTAGGGCCTTCCTGGTGGTGCAATGGGTTAGGATGCAGTACTGCAAGCTGGCCACAGCCACTTCAGTGCAGGCTCGATTCCCGGCCCGGGAGCTGACCCATACAGCGCGGCAGACCTCTCCTGACCCGCCCGCTGCTCCCCTCAGCAGTGTACTTCGTCGATCTGCCTATTCGGCTCCCCACTCTGTCTCTGGTGAAGACTCTCACCACCCCTGCATCTCTGGCTTGTACCCCAATTCTGTATTAATAAATAAATAAATCTTTAAAAAAATATAGAGAGTAATATTACCTTGACTGCACCTGTGTTATTTTTCAGACGATCGCTTATTTCACACTTCTATGATTTTCTGCTCTTTTTCTTCCACAGTGATCACAGTCATTATTTTGGGGGTAATGGCTGGTATCGTTGGAATTATCCTTTCTATTGCTTTCTGTGTTGGCCGACTGAGAAAGGTGAGAAATCTGTTTTTAATTTTATTGTAAGTATTAGTGTGAACAGTTCTAGAAGGGTTTATTCCTCTGAGGTCAATTAAATTCAAAGAGAAATAAAACTGTAAAAAGAACTACATCTTTTTCAACTGATCATGCAGAAGTCACTGAGTTATATTAGATTTTTTTTGTAATTTTCCTCTAAAAGTTCCCCAAATATAAATTCATCCCCAATTCCCTAATAAAAGAGCCTACAGAGTTCTTGTTTAACCTGACTTAATATATTTTGATGGGTATAGAGGAAATAGTCAAATTTCTAATTACATATATATTTTCATGTGTAGGTGAAAAATATTTAAAATAACACATTTATATGTTGAAAACATTTGCTTTTTTCCATTCTGTCATTTCTTGAAACAATTTTTTCAAACCTCACCCATGAATTTTCCAGCATGAGTACTTTTTGTCATCACTAAAGCTAATTTTAAATCCCGATGTCACAGCATTCCAAGCACATGGGCTTTACTACAACCTTCCATTTAAAGCTTTTAAGACTCATTGTGTAAGTGTATGTGTGTGTGTGTGTGTGTGAGAGAGAGAGAGAGAGAGAAAGAGAGAGAGAGATGCTGTTAGAACTGTGATCCTAGATCTTGGAAGTACCTAGTCACGAAGAACAGTACAGCAGAGTTCTCCTTCAGCCTTTATTCTATTATCATTATTATTATCATTATCATGATTACTACTACTATTACTATGGTTTTTGAGGCATTTTATTTACACATATTTTACATCCTTAGAAAAACAAATATGTCTGCATATATACTTGTACAATCATATTTGTGTATATAGCAGTTGTCTTCTCTCTTGTTTGATGATGTAAAGTCTAAAAGCTAATAAAATATTCAGTTGGCAAAATTCAGAGAAAATCTGAAAGTATGTTGAAGAATTGGGTCATACTAAGAACTCTTACCTATTATTTTAAATTTTCCATTTTACCTTTTCATTGCAGCAGGGAAATAAGGCAGAATCAATATTTAGGATAATAATTCATCTATGAAAGCATGAAATATTATTTTGAAAAACATATACAGGCTTAAATCAAAGTCTGCAAGAATATGTGAAGTGGTGACTTCTTCCATTGTCTCTATAAAGAACATTTTAACTAAAAGAAAAATAACTCTAATCAAAATACAATTTTTAATGTAAGGCATGTTTCTTTGTAGTGTCTTAGGGTTGGAATCGTGGCACTAATATTTTTCTGTTTCTTATTCATAGAAAAATGTATCTGGCATAGAAGCTGAATCATTCCAGGGTGCTCCGTTAAGTTCGGTAGAAACAGAAAATCCAGGTTGGTGCTAATAATCTTATTGCTTTTGTCATCTGGGAGAGAGATAAATTAATAAGCGATGCCTTTTGTTGGGAAGGATTACCCAGTGCAGAGTCATCTGTATTCTGTTTCAGCACGGCTGCCTTTATGAGATCTTAATGTGCACACTTATCTGCCCCATAGTAAAATTCTCCCAGTCACAAACTATCTTCTAAAAAAGGAATAGAGCAAACGTGATAAGTAAAAGCAAAGCCAAGTTCTATTTAGAGTACTTCTTACTTTCCAAACTGCGAGAGCCCCTCCATGTCCGGGGTTTAATCGTCCCAGATCTGGAGCCAGACCTGGATGTGAATCTGTGCTCCAGCACTGAGCAAGCTGCAAAAATGGAGGGAGCACTAAGTTAATATGGACATAATTTGGTCTGCACATAATGATCACTTGACCTCATGTTTCACAAGGACCAGATGGCCTACAAGTAGGGCATTTAGAATAGGTCTTGTGCCCAAGCCCGCTAGCAGTCATAAACACTTCCGCTCTGTTCCCAAGTGGCCTCCTCTATAGCTGGCCAGTCACCTGGCCCACTGCTTCCTGCCACTCACAGGTGCTGAGTAGGTCCATGACATGCTGAGGAGTGCAGATGTATTCTGCTTACACAGCACAGTATTGACCCACATGGTGCTTCATAAAAGGAGCATTCGTCGCCCGCCTTAGAAAATGGGAAACGTTTGGCCCTCCCTGGTGGCGCAGCGGGTTAAAGCACAGCACTGAGAATCTAAAGCCGCTTCTGCATGAGTTCAATTCCCACCTGTCCTGGAGGTGACCACATAGTGTGGCAGACCTCTCCTGACCCGGAGGTGACCACATGGCATGGCAGACCTCTCCTGATCTGCCTGCTGCTCCCCTCAGCAGTGTACTTCGTCGATCTGCCTGTTCTGCTCCCCACTCTGTCTCTGGTGAAGCCTCTCACCGCCCCTGCACCTCTGGCTTCTATCCCAGTTCTGTATGCACAAATAAATAAATCTTAAAAAAAAAAAAAAAAGGGAAACTTTTACATTAAAAACCATCCAGATGTGGGTCCTCCCTGGTGGCGCAATGGGTTAGGACGCAGCACTGCAAGTGAGCCGCAGCCCCTTCAGTGCAAGTTCCATCCCCCACCCCTGGGGTGACCCACATGGCGCAGCAGACCTCTCCTGACCCACCCTCTGCTCCCCTCAGCAGTGGACTTCGTAGATCTGCCTGTTCTGCTCCCCACTCTGTCTTTGGTGAAGCCTCTCACCGCCCCTGCACCTCTGGCTTCTATCCACTTCTGTATGCATAAATAAATAAATCTTTAAAAAAATATTCAGATGTTAGTGGCTCTTACTGATAAAAATAGAAACTGCACCAGAGCTAGGGCCTTCCCAGCAGCAAGAGCTGAAGAGTGACTGTGGCTCCATGCTGGCGTGATCATCAGCTTCCTTCACTTCGTTCCTATGTCGTTTCTATTAAATTGCCTGAGCTGCCATCACAAGTGGCATCTGTTTTGGCGTGATCATCAGCTTCCTTCACTTCGTTCCTATGTCGTTTCTATTAAATTGCCTGAGCTGCCATCACAAGTGGCATCTGTTTTGGGGAAGGCCCACCAAAGCCAAATCTCTGTGGAATGGGTTTTCATATTCAAGCAGAAGAGCTGTGATTCTGCCTTCTACACCGTGGACTCGAGGTTTCCCAGAATCATAAAAACCTCGTGGTGGAACAGAGGCCCGTTCAATGTCCACATTTCATATTCAACCCTGCACCCTCTTCAAAGGACTTGCTAGGTTCTCTAGACTTTGGGATAATAAAAATTGAGAGTTTCAAAGCTCTACCCCAGTGACCTGGCCCCGGTCACAGACACGCCTCATCACACTGGGGCGTCTCTGGCCTTGGCTCTATCGTCACTTAGCCCTAGGACGCCGACGCTCTGTGCAGTGAACGGCCTAAATATGATTCTCAGCAGAACGGATTAATTAAATTCTGTCTTCAGATACTTAAGACAAAAAAGCTTTGAGTCAGGTACTGGGTTCGTTTCACTTATTAAGGTTACCTTGTTCTAGGATTTGCAGCTGGGTTAAGTAATGGAAAGTACTCATACACTCTGCTTTGCTTCCAAAAAAATATCTTTTCATGCCGTTTTGAAAAGGAGCAATCACTGTCCACAGCTTAAATTTTTCCCCCTAAATGTCTACAGGCTTTTGCAGCTTATTTGTTCCACTGACAAATTTAGGGTTTAAAGCTTCCTCTGCCTTTGTTTTTCATCCAGTCTTGAGTCTCCTGATGGGGAAATCCACAAAAGTAGGAGCAATTCCATCTTCCAAAAGGTGTCAAAAGACCCTTGACAGACATTTAGAAACTGCTTCCTGTGACCGGGGCACCCACTGCACAGTAAACATGCCAGCAGGAGTCTCTGGGTTTCGAAGCTGAGAGTCTAATGGGGAAACAATTTATAGGGTTTTCAGTTTTTATGTAGCCTTGCTGTGAGCAAGTTTTAAGGTAACAGACATGTTAGCATTTAAAACAGACTGGAGCAGGGTCGCAGAGGCTTCTGGGGATGGAGTCACCAGAGGTCAGTCATAAAGGATGGGTGGACGTTACCCAGCACACCTGAGTTCCAGAAAGGAAGGCAAAGGAGCAAAAGCTTGGAAGGATGCAGCAGGGTGTTCACAGAGTGTGGGGGCCACTCCATGTTAGCCAGACCAGTGTCTGTGTCCTGTTCCTCGCTCAAATATAATATGACAGGCGGTGGAGTAGAATCGAACGAGCCAAAGTTTTGGTTCCTTTCATCTCTTTGTATTTGTTGCGATCAAATGATTAAAGTAGTTTATTAAGTCAGTGAAATGGGTTATAAAATCTGATCCCACCTCACGAGAAACAGTGAAAACACATCAAATTATTTTTAAATGATTAAATTCTGGTGTTAGAGATTATTGTGTGAAAGGGGTTTACAAGCCAAAGTGGATGAGGTCAGAGTGACCAGGCCATCGCAACGTTAAAACTAGAATGTTAACGGCCCTCCCTGGTGGCGCAGCGGGTTAAAGCACAGCACTGAGAAACTGAAGCCGCTTCCGCATGAGTTCGACTCCCGCCTGCCCCGGAGGTGACCACATGGCGTGGCAGACCTCTCCTGACCCGCCCGCTGCTCCCCTCAGCAGTGTACTTTGTGGATCTGCCTGTTCTGCTCCCCACTCTGTCTCTGGCGAAGCTTCTCACCGCCCCGAGCCTCTGGCCTGTACCCCAGTTCTGTATGAACAAATAAATAAATAATAAATAAATAATCTTGGGAAATAAGAGGAAATGAATCCGAGTTGTGAGCCCAGGCAGAAACCACATGGTCCCCCAGCCCACCTGCCAGGAGAGATGTTTGGGCTGCTCCGTGCCTGTGATACCCACATAGAAGAAAACAGTGGGGACTGGGCCTCCCTGGTGGCACAGGAGATAAGTCCCAGCGCTGTCAAGCTGTCCACTGCTACTGCAACCTGAGTTCGATCCCCGGCCAGGGAGCTGACCCACATGGTGTGGCAGACCTCTCCTACCTCCCCGCTGCTCCCCTCAGCCTGTTCTGCTCCCCACTATGTCTCTGGTGACTCCTCTCTCCCACAACTCTGGCCTACACTGCAACTCTTGTATGAAAAAGAAAATAAAAAAATAAATATTTTAAAAATCGAGGAAACAATAGGAAATGCTCAGCTTCCCCTAGAGCAAAGCTCTGTCATCCCTCCCTGCACTCTCTGTGCGTCCACAAATCCGGCCTTCCAACCAAGGAAGCCAGGACACCTGACTTGGTCGGGGAGGCCAGAGTGCTGACTGGGCACTCGCCAGACAGGCCTGCGTTCAACGGGTCATTCAACTCTCTTGTCGCTGACGGCCTCCCCCCTGCGTCCTGCCCTCCCCATGTTCTCTGTTAGTAGCTAATTTCTGCAGAAGCTGGGAAGAGAGCAATCATGTTTGTTCCTTACCTACAGCTTTTGGAATAGTTTTCTAACAATTTTTTAAAAGATTTATTTATTTATTCATAAAAGAACCAGGGTACAGGCCAGAGGTGTGTGGGGGGAGGAAGGGAAGAGAATTCACCAGAGACAGAGTGGGGAGCAGAACAGGCAGATGGACCAAAATACACTGCTGAGGGGAGCAGTGGATGAGTTAGGAGAGGTCTGCAGCACCATGTGGGTCAGCTCCCTGGCTGGGGATTGAACACGTGCTGCAGTGGCTGCGGAGAGCTTTATAATTCTGTACTTTAACCTGATGCGCCACCAGGGAGGGCCCTTAAGTATTTTTTTTTATACATAACACTAATAGAGCTAGTTTAAAAGAAATTCCCTTTGTTTCCTAACAATTATATTCAAGAATAACTCTGTAAGAATTACAGAATGCTGAAATTTATTTTCTGCATTAATATTGTTGTATTGAAGCATAACTATGCTTTACACTCTGGTTGATGGCTTTTCCTCTATAATCCTTCTACAGAAAAGTAATCAATGAGAATCTGCTCACCAAGCAAAATTTTGGAAGGACTCAAAGACACAAGACATCCATCAAGGGAAAAATAAACATGTAAATTGGGCGTGCCGATAAATTGTCTGCCTTCCTAAACTGTACCATTTCAGGGTGAAGATCTCATCCTGCATGCACAGTTCAATGATGGAAACTATCTCTCCTCATTAGTATTCCAAGCTGAAGAACAAATATTTCCTCTCATGCTTGCTTTTGTGTGTAAGCCTCATTTTTATAATTCATTGATTTAGAAATGTGATCCAAAACTTCAGTTGGCTTCACCCACAGTTCTTCAAGGCCAACTTGGTCTTTTCTATTGTATTTTTAATGATCATGCTGTCAAATGAAAGACTTGTAGCATCTAGATGAAATCTAAGTTCTCTTAAAACTTCTGAGTCTGTTTTCACTACTTTAAGTAAATTAAAGGGACACAAATGCATTACTGAATAGGCAGGAAGTATCTTAATCACACTAATAAATAGGCATAGTATCTAGTCACAGTAATAAAGCTTGGAAATGCTTTGCATGCATATATGTACACAGACACATAGACATAGAGATATGACTATAGATATAAGTAGATGTAAATCATACCCACGTTCTTCCTTTAGTGCATAAATCAACACAAAAGGTATTTCCCATAAAAAATAAGTTGTTATGTGTCAATAATTGACCCATTTAAAATAATATCGGCCAACAGATCATTAACTGCTTCAAGGCACTGAAGGGTGAATTGTTTTAATGTCCTTGAAATTTTCTAGCCAATTTCTCTGTATGTCTGGCTGTAGACTTATCACACATATACTTAGGGAAGAAATGAACTTAATTCTCTTCATATTTTTATAATTAAATCAACATAAAATTATAGTAAAGATACGTTACCTCTCAGACCAATGAGATATACAAACTTGACATACAAATGAATGTTTTAATATGTCAATCTGTGGTCTCAATTAAATACTTTAATACATCTTTCCTCTTAATAAAGCTTTGGAAATTGGTTTAAATAATATAAAGGAAACTTTAGCTATGAAACTAAATCTTTATGACTACACTGCAGTCATTCATTTATAGTGAAATTTTTAAAAGTGATAGAAATGCAAAGATATAGTTTCCTGTGACTTCTACTTTTGAATCTTGAAAAGCCTATGTCTTTCCATTATTGTGTGATAGTTAGGTAAATAATAGTACGTATGTATTTGGGTCTGGCAACTTATATTTTTTAATAAATTTTTACAAATGTAAATCTCAACCTACATGAATGTTCAGAGTATCTTGTACTAAATCAGCTACTTAAAATAAAGAATAAGAAAAGTGTGTTTCTGTTGGTAAATATTTTTGTTTTCTCTGTATTATTCAGTGAAATAATTGATTGGGGTAACAATTTCCATCTGGAACCACACATAGAAAGTTTTCTTTTTCTTTTTCTTCTCTCCAAGACTAAATTGACTAAAGGCCAGTTTGCTTAATCAGATGGATGAATAGGTTCCAGGGAAGTTTTTAATGTACTTTTTTTTCAATAAAATTAAAATACTGAACCAAGAAAAAATTTTAAGTCTAACTTGTCTCTATTCTACAAGTCAAAGACAGTAAGAGAACTTATTTCCACCCGAGCTAGAGAATTCAGAGAATAATTAAAATATTAATTACTTTAACCTCCTTGAACATTTCTAGTCAATTATTCTGTACTTCTACGATAGACTTACACAAGTATAGTTGATGTTAGTGGGAAGAAACGAGCTTAATTCTCTTCACAGTTTGATAATTAAATCAGCATAAACTTACAGTAGAAATAAGTTACCTGTCAGACCAGCACAAAGCCATGACTTGTTCATGTTGAGTTTCTTAAAATGTGAGTCAGGAATGGGAGGTGAGGGGAAGCTGACTAGAAGACTTTTCCTCCAGATAATGTAAACAAGGTTCTGAAGTAAACCAAATGGAGAACAGGGCAGGTGAGAACCATCTCGCGAAAGGGCATTTTAGTGCTACAAATTCATCAAGGATGAGGCTAAAATAAAATAATGGTGCTTATTTGGTGCCTTAAATTAGTAAATTGGGAGGTACAGACTCAGTTATCAGCCCAGTTTGTGTCTCCCTGGTGTTTTGAGTAAGTGGTGTGCTTTTTGATTGTTTTAAGAACAAAATTGGGGTGGGAGGAGGGAAGTGCCATGGCCAAGACTAGGATTGGCCATAGTTTGCATCCCTTAGATCTCATTGGCCTTTAGTCAATTTAGTCTTGGAGAGAAGAAAAAGAAAAAGAAACCTTTCTATGTGTGGTTCCAGATGGAAATTGTTTCCCCAATCAGCAATAGTTGTGTTTTCGTGTTTTTGGTTTTTTAAGTTAAAAGTTAAGTAAGAATGCATCTTGGACACAAAATGGAGTCACTTCCGTCAATCTGAACACCCCTTTTTACAATAACAATTGAGGAACAGATTTCTGGTTTATTCTACATACCTGTCTTTTTAAGTATAGCTTCGCACAAGAAACTCCTAAGAAAGCAATATCATCCAAGCAAAACATCAATACAAAACGCTCCCCGATATCATATTCAACCAGTTTTTGTGTCAAGAAGTTGTAATGCATTTATGCTGTGAACTCCACTTCACTGGAGAAACGTATTAGCACTGATAAATCGTGTCCAACCTCTGGACATAAACATGTCCTCTGCATCTGCATGTTTTATAACATTCACTGTGATCTGAACTCCTTTCTCTACTGAATGGAGATTTGTTGCGAGTAGAAAATTCAATTCATCCTTGCAACTCCCATCAGATATCACAAACTTGCTTTGCATTTCACGAAGCTTTTTTTATTTTAACACTTAAGATGACATTATTCGTAGTGATAACATAAGGATTTCACTTGGCATGGGGGTGGAAGGAAAACCCACTTTGGAGTCAGAGTTTAAACCTTATCTGTAATTTAAAGATAAGAATTGTTAGTATGTAGACTGAGGGGGACCCCGGGACGCTCCCAACTTGCATCTTCCAAGGGGTCTTGCCATCCACACACACAAATGCAAAGCAGACTTAGTGTGAAAGAGCTTCAAAGGGATTTGTGTGTGCACAGAGAGAGAGAACAAAAGGTAAATTTCCCAACAGACACCCAAAGTTACTCCCCTCTTGTAGGGCCAGCCTGAAGCAGGGCTGCTGAGCTCCAGAAGCCAAGGTACCTTCTGGTGGTGACCATTAGGGGGCAATAGGGACCTGCACATCTGGGAGGACAGAAGCAAGTCAAAGCACAAGTCAGGCAGCAGCCTGTCCTCCTGTCTCTTGGCCACGTCTCCTCCAAGCTCTCCAAGTCCTTGGTGCAAGTCCAAAGCCAAGAAGCAAACACGTTCTCTTCTTCACGTCCCTGTCCACGTCCCTCTCCACGTCTCCAGAGAGCTCCTGCCTTCCACGTTTCGAAGCTGCCCCCGGCCACTCATTTCTGTCCTAGTTCCCAGGAGCAAGGAGGCACCTGCATGTACATCAGAGGCGGGAACATGGCCCCTCCCCTTGGACAGAGATGCCTCTGTACACACCGGCACCAGCCACGAATGTTTTGAGATTTATGTGAAATGAGGTATTAGGGCACTCACAGCACCAAGGAGTTGTTAGTAAATGTTAGCTCCGATAATGCCAATTTTGACAAAATCTTCCTGCCTTGTACCAGCAAAGCAATAGAATTCTGTGGTGCAGCTGCTGGGGAGATCTGTGGGAGTTTTAGCCTCGAAGTCTGCCCTCAGATTCCTTTCAGCTATCTCCTCCATGTGCAAAATAAAAGAGCCAAATGCCTGTCTTTTGTCCCTGGAGTATCACAATATGCTCTTTCTCTGCATAAATGGACAAAAAGAAATCCGTTGCCTTAAACATTTCATTGCTCATTCATAGTTTTAAAATGTTACCTGAGATGAAATTGAAAAAAAAAAACAGGTCTGTTTTGAAGACAATGCAGTTAGAAAATTTCAATTTCAATGATAAAAGGAAGTAATCTACTGATTTGCATCACTTTAAAAATATCCAACCTAATGAGTCACTGGGGGCATTTTTAATTTGAAAAAAAGCCCGCCCCTCAAGTAATTCTGACCTGCCCTTTTAAAGAATTAGCTGGAAAGCATGTGGTGGTTCAGATTGTTATGAAAGACATCCTTGCCCTTTATGCTAAACAGCTAATAATGGAAGCGAAATGCAAATGAACCCACCACCTGCTTCCACAGGGCACAGGGATTACTTACCTGAAAACACCTGCTCAAACATTTCATTGCTCATTCATAGTTTTAAAATGTTACCTGAGATGAAACTGAAAAAAAAAAAAAAAAAGGTCTGTTTTGAAGAGAATGAGAAGAGCTTTTCTGGATGTGCAGCTCATTTAACCAACAGATACAGCCTCTTCTCAGAATCACTGATTCTAACTATGAACTAAAACTCAAAGTTTTGACCGTGCTCTGATAAATCTTGTCAAAAAGATTCTTCTGGAACCTCAGGTAGCTTTTGAGTTCATAAACCTTCCTGAGCCTTCTCTTCTCCTGAAGTGGCCCCGCTGTGATTGTAACAATCGATTTGGTTCACTGTTGTCGGCATAAATGTGGACATTGGAATTATATCACTTAGATTTTAAGGTCTTGGCAGAAACAAGATTGGAAATATTCTCGGTTTTATCACCAAGGCCCCAGAGTGCAATTATGTGTTCAATAAATGTTTCATCATTTAAATTCACTTAACACAAACTACAGGGATGATGTGTCAATACATCAGACATTGTTTTAAGTGTTTTCTTTGTTCTCCACAACCTCCCAAGGTATGGAGCATGTTGTTCTTCTAGAAAGATGAAGTAACGAATGTGCAGAGAGGGTGGGTGATTGTTTTGTCCCAACTTCTGTGACCGACAGCAAGAAAGGAAGGCGGGAGGCAGAAAGGCTGAGCGAGCAGAGTTTATTGCTCTTCCCCCCACCCTCAACAGCAGTCCCTAGGGAGGGTCCTCAGCTATTGCCAAGCCAATAATCCTATATAGATTCTAAACTCAGATTCCAAAGGGGTGACTCATCGCTGTGTCCTTGATGTGAGGCCCATTTCGTTATCACCTTCAACTAGTCCCATCCAGGATGTCAAGGTCAGTTTATTACTTTATTAAGCTTGGATACAAGGCTCAATTCTTTACCGCCCTAATTCAGTCCTTGTCAGTAAATCTTTGGTCACTCCCAGTGAAATACAGCTTGTGCGTGGCTGACTCAGTTGGAACATATGGAATAGGCATTAGAGACCATTTTCTCAACTACAGTGTGATATTGCCACTCAGGACTACTGCTTCTAGAAATGATGCATCACACCTCTGGGGAGGAGAGGCAAAGTATTTATGTTAAGCCAATGGATAACATCCGAACAATTTTCAAAGCAGTGAGGAGGTGAATGTCCAAGATCCTTGAGAAGGGCGGTCGGTCCTGAAATCTGAGACTTCTGTATCATACCCCAGTTTTCCTGCTTACGCCTCGGTTCCAAAGCAGTCAGAAGCTAAGCAGAGATTAACAGAGCTGAGACTGGAAAGCACAAATGTTGGGATTCAGGACCCATCAAAGAGGGCTTGCTGAACATCGCAGGCTTTCAGCTAGGGTCCAGAGGGCTGTCGCCTACCAGTGAGGACACATCTGAAATGATCAAACCCTCGCAAAGAAAAATGACCTCCTTTGCATCAACTCAGTCTCAGATCAGCTGAAGGTTATCGTCCCATCCTCATCTGCTTGATAGAAGTTAATGTGAATCTTTCCTAGAGGAGAGTAACAAAGTGCAGATCCCCAAATTACCTCAGTATTTCTTAGATAGCATGTTGATGAGCTGTGAATCCCACAGTGTCTAAACACTCCCTTCTCATTTATGTAAGTCAATAAGCCTACTTTTGCTGAAGCTACTTTTTATTAGGTTTCACATCATTTGTAAAAGAGTCTTAGCTGAGCAAGAGACTATTAAAATAGATGACTAGGATGATACCCCAAATCTATCAGGACCACAATCCAAGGTAACATTTAAAACTCGAAACAGAATTGACAAAAAGAATGTCTAAAGATTCCATAACCCTAAAAAGCCCCAACAATGAAGTGTGAGGAGCTGAGGATCAGAATGAAGTGTAGCAAAGAGACTTACTGATTTCTCCAAAGCCCTCTTCTATAGAGGTGGTTGGGGAGATTCTTCCCCCCTCAATTCCAACCAAGAGCTCTGGAGAGTCTCGGGAGAGCCTGGATGTGTCCAGGGACATGACACAAGTCTGAGTCTCACTTGAGCAAGCCAAAGGGCACAGATGTCCCTGCCCTGCTCTGGAAGTGCAACGAGCACACGGGAAGAGGTTGGCGGGATGAACAGTCTCCCTCTGCAGGTGGGGAGGAGAGCAGTTGGCACACTCGTTCTGGGCTCTGTCTGGCCACGCACCACCTTCTCACTGGGTGGAAATGTAGTTTCTCACGGTCAGACAGGAAATAAATTCAGGAGCCAGGTGTCTGTGCACTGCTATACCCGACGCACAACAGCAGAGCTGCACTCAGATACTGGCAATCAAAATGACCACTGCAGAAGAGACGAAAGTGGAGCATGAGCTGTGGGTCCTTGGCAGTGGGAGTCTCAGCTGGGCTGCCCTGGGGACTCCGGCCTGGACGTTGCAAGAAGTGTCTGTTGCTCTGTTGCATCCATGGCTTTGCACTTGGAAAGGTTCTTCCTTCTTAAATTCCACAGTCGCGTTTGAAGTGAGCGCTGAGGAAGGTGTCTTCCCTGTGAACTATAGACTTTTCATTTGGCAAGACATATTTAATTTCAGTAGGGTTGTTTTTTTTAGAGAAAGTAATGCTTTTTGAAGTCAAGCTCCAGGTTACTTCGGCAATACAAATCCTTCACCAACTTAAGTGACTCCTAGTCAATTTGCTTTCAGTTAGTGCCATTTGCCTGTACTACACCAAAAGTTATTTCTGAGACACAGTCCTAAATCTCTCTTTGTGTGCTTACATTCATCTCTGCCTCTAATATAATGACTGCTCCTTTGAGACACCTTAAATAATGGGCTCGATGAAAAGCAATGTTCCTGATGTGCTCTTAGCCCTAGGGCTGAGCTCTTGGTTAATGAGAAGCATTGATATGTCTTTTTCCTCTCAGTTTTTTCAGCACACTGACATTTTTCATTTCTTCCTACCTAGTTATTTCTTCAACTCATTACTTTCTTATAATACTGCCCAAAACAGTAACAATTAACAAACACTAAAATGTGGAGCCTTTCTAACCTACTACACTACAGATGTAAAAAGCTAATAGACACCACTGCACAATTACAGCTGCATGCCAGGGTAGCCGACACTTGTTTTAGCCACTAACTCTAGGGATGCATTTGCTAAAATGTCAGTTACCAAAAAAAATTAGTTGTCATGATGTTTATTATAATCCCATTTTAGAAATTGTAAAAATTCTACATGTATTGCTTAGATGATTTGTTAATTTCAATCTACTTCTTAAATCTAAACCCCATTACTCAGGCAGGTGAGAAGGAAGGTAAGCCTGAACAAGCAGAAGCAGAGAAAGTTCCAATGGAGAGCGAAGGTTTCAAACCAGACTTTCACTGGGTAGCTGAGTGGATGCAAATGAAAGACATCGTGAGTAGATGGGGAAGAAATGTCATTGAAAGATGGAAATCCAGTCCAGGATGCCAGCTGCTTCGTTGCTGAAATGTTACTGTGGTTAAAAGAAGAATCTCCCTACTGCGAGATCCTTGAGGGCAGGCACTGAGTTTCAATCAAATCTTTGTCTCCAAGGCAGAGGTTTTTGTGTTTATTTTCAAAGATTTATTTATTCATACAGAACTGGGGTACAAGCCAGAGGTGCAGGAGCAATGAGAGGATTCACCAGAACAGAGTGGGGAGCAGAACAGGCAGAATCTACTGAAATACACTGCTGAGGGGATCAGCAGGCGGGTCAGGAGAGGTCTGCCATGCCATGTGGGTCAGGTCCCTCGCGAGGGCTAGAGCTTGTGCTTCAGTGGCTTCAGAGAGTTTTATAAAGCGGTGCTTTAACCCCTTGCACCACCAGGGAGAGCCCCAAGGCAGAGTTTTTGACAGGCTTCCATTGGTATCAGCTGATCACAATCATAAATCATCTTCCTGGAATTCAGGGTCTTCCCCCAAGAACACCAACAGTGACGGGCAGGGGATTAGAATACATGAAGAAGAGCCTGACTTTCCAAATGAAATCTGAGGAGGACCTGTCACTTCAGGAAGAGGGTAGATGTTACTAGGTTGGTGGGTCAGAAGTCCCCCAAGACTCAGGAGCCCCATAACCCATGAAGAAAGTTAAAATTCAAAGGATCAAGTGTTGTGATGTTCATGCTCCCTCTCTCCTCACACAATCAGACACAATCTGTCTGCCTTTCTTGGGCTGAGGGTGTCGAGGTTTCTTCTTTCTCAGCCTAAACACTGGCCATCTGCTGGCTGTCTTTCATTATAATCAGAAAGAAGTATGTCCCAATCTGAGAATCTCAAGGACAGCATGTAATGGGTGTGGACCATGACCTCCCAAGTGGCTGGCTGTCTGGACTGGAAAAGTTATAGGTTGTTTTGGAAACCCTAAGACATACTTAACTGTCACATTATGCTACAGCCATTTAAGTTTAATGGCCAAGAAAGAGGCTTGCTATATGTTTAGAAGATTACAGAGAGTGTTGTGTGTTTTAGCTAATTTTAGTTTTTTTTCTTTTCATAATTTTCTAGCCCCTAAATGTTCTATAAGTCTGTATTATATTTTTAAAGGAAAAAAAGTAAAATGCATGTGATTAACTTTTTCAAAATTAAAAAAAAATCAAGACAAGGTAGTTGCTAAAGCTGATGGATCAAGGGCATCAGTCTACATGGGTTTTACTTGTAATGGATAAAGAAGTCACCTGATCTGTGTTTTCTTTGATTCATCGCAGCCTAAAATGTCCCAGCAACTATTTAAAGGTGACTTACAGAGAGCTGTAACTTCCCTTCCAACTGGAGAGGAGAACATCTGCCCTGTACCGGGTGTCCTGAGAGCTCGCCAGTCCAGACGGGTTTAGGCAGAGATGCTGAGATGACACACGCTAGCTGAGTGGTTCCATTTTCTTCTTTTTTTGAGCTTGGCCTTGAACTGTTCCACCCCTTAGAGTTATTCTTAGAATTGATCTCATGCTCAGGTCAATCATTTTGCAATGAAAAATATACAACTGAGGAAACTTCCCTTTCTAAGTTTTATGACTGGAGTTCAAGTTGAGTTCACAGTATCAGTTGGTGAACATCACTCAATGGAACTTATTAACTAGGATTATTTTGTCAGCTTGGGTCTCTTCCAAATGGTTTTCCAAATATTATCAGCACATCATATATTAGAATATGTTATTTCAGCCTCTGCTTAAGTTACTCACGGGATGTCCTTGACCCCCGTCGTGACTCTTCTCTCTTGCGGGTGGTGTAATTTGTAAGAAGATGTGCTCTGAGGAAAGTAATGAAATCACTCTTAGACCTTTTTGCGAGTGAAGTTGAGTAATTATTTCAAACATTGCCAACCATGTGAAAATGATTTCCTTTCTCAGTTGCCAGATACTATCTTTAAAACGAAAGCAATCAGTTTAATGTAAGTCTTATTTAACCTAAATCAATTAAGTTCTTTCTAGGTCTACTAAAGCATAAAAGTGCTGAATATTTTAGTTTCCTTAGTTCAAAGTACCTCCACCCCTGGATATTTTGAAATTAAGAAAATGGGACTTCGAGATGTGAGCGACATTATTTATTCTTACTAAAAAGAAGAGCTGTGATTATCTTGTCTCCCTGCCTGGACTCATGTCACGCGATCCTAGCACAAAGCGATCAGAGCAAGTTTTCTAAAATTCATTTGAGGTCACATACATGCCCTGCTTGCACTTTCAATGGGCTTCCGATCGCCCCAGAGGAAGAGACCCCCCGTTAGCATGTTCTTCAAGGCGTTGACCTATCTCCATGGGCACCCTGCTCTCCCCACAACCTTCCACCCCTCCATTCTGCTTCAGTCACTGCTATTTTCCTGACACCCCAACATATTGTGTTTGCTCCCTTTTCAGTAACGTTGATGTCATTTTCTCTCCTGTCTTTGCTTCACTGCCCCTTCCTATCATTCCTATCTCATGCCTTCAGCAAAAAGTATTGGTTATTTTATTTTTAGTCTGTTCCAGTTACTACTATAACCTCAAAGCTGGGAACAGTGAGTAGAATACAGAAAACCTCAATAAAAAGCCATTGGATGAAATAGGTCTCCTCTGCTTACCTAAGATCAAGCTTTGACTCTCCTGCTCATTAAATTCTATTTCATTTCTTTCCCTTCTTTTCTTTATCGCCCTCATTTCCTGGGAATAGTGTCTCTATTTGTATAGCTGGTTATTGACAAGTCCCAATTCAGTAGAGGCAAAATACAGTAAGTCTTGTATTCACTTAGCTATGTGGCATATGCCTTTGCTATGCTTCATAGATGTCTTAGCTAATAAGCATTCCAGTAGTTTTTATTATGAAAATAATTCCAGTTTCAAAATGGCCATCTCATATCCAATTCAAAGCTCTCCTGATACCTTCTTCTTTCTGGGCTTTAGTTTCTCTGAGTTAGAAGCAGACAGTCAAAAGAAGGGGGAAAAAACATAGTTTAATTTAACAGGACACGGTTGGGCATCTCTGTTTAACGGTTGTGGTTCTGACCAGGCCCACACAGGCTGGCCCACAGAGTCTAGGAGTCAAAGTCCAGTGTTGGTCCCCTCTAAGGCTGAAGCTACCAGAGTCCCCATCTCCTGGGAGCTAGGCCAAGTCTGCTTCTTTTATTCTTGTTCAACTCCCATCACCCAATTCTCATCTCTAGTTTGCATCCCCTGCCTTAGAGGACGGTCCTCTGTTCATGACACCAGCAAGGTCATTCCCTGGCCACGCCCCCATTGATTCTCTGGATACACTGGCATCCGGACACACGGAGTGAACAGTGTTCAGCCTCACCGCCACTCCCTGCTTTGAGCCCACTGATTGGACCCAATTCTCCTCCCCTACTCATGCAGGGACACGGGCATACTAGCAAAGTGCTGCCAAGCAGTCTGCCCAATGGTAAGCAGCAGGCTGTCCTCACCCAGCATCTTGCAGGGACCCCCATCTTTCCCTGTCCCCACTGAGCCTCAAGGCCACCTCAATCGAGGGCACACTCTTCCTTCTCCCGTGAGTTCCCCAGCTGGCCTCCATCAGGAGTCCGCATGGCCTCTGGCCTCCACAGTTCTCACCTTGCACAGAGTGGGCCAGTGGAAGTTCTGGTTCAACAAAGTCTGACAGAGCCCTGCGAGAGCCCAGGCCCGCAACGAGCCACAGCTTTATGCTTCTCTGTAGAATAAGGACGTCTCTGTTTCTTGTTTTCTCCTGCGCCCTCTGAGCCAGTTAGGAGAGGCTAGAAGACTCTCAGAGGGGCCTGCAACTCTGGCCTCCCAGGTTTCATAGGCCGCCTGCTGCCCCCAGCCAGCAGGGCTGGGCTGATGAGAGGCCACGGCTGTGGGGCTGCTCTGTGCCTGGACTAGTGTGAGGAGATGAGGAGATGCCATTCAGAAGTTTGCTGTGGAATGACCGACAGATGCATTGGCAAGTTTTAGACCCCTCAGGCCACACAGGCCGTGTTGGGCCATGAACAGCTCACACCATCTGAGAGTTTTCGCACACCCAGGTTGCTTTCAGGACATCGCACTGGTTCAAAACTCATTCTACTTTCCAACCAATAAAGTGCCGTTCCCCTATATAGGCACATGAATTTTAGAGTCGAATTAATTTAGTCCCAGATTCATTGCTTTAAATGAAAAAGTGCAAGTTAAAACCATAGGAAATGGCTTCACTATCTACTGAACTTAGGAAGTGTTACTGCTAATATAATACCTAGTGAGCTGAAGCTACCATGAATCTTTATTGTAATTTGGAGCAAACTTAGAGACGGAAATTTGGGCCCCCTCCCAGCACCTCCAAAACACCCATGCGCTTTCTCCGTTGCAAGCTCTAAGGGACATGCAGATAGAGGTGGCAGGTAAACATCATTGGCCCGGGCCTTCCCTGGTGGCGCAGCGGGTTAAAGCACAGCACTAAGAGGCTAAAGCCACTTCTGCATGAGTTCCATACCTGCCCCAGAGGTGACCCACAGGCCACAGCAGACCTCTCCTGACCCGCCCGCTGCCCCCCTCAGCAGTGTACTTCATCAGTTGGCCTGTTCTGCTCCCCACTTTGTCTCTGGTGAATCCTCTCACCGCCCCTGCACCTCTGGCCTGTACCCCAGTTCTGTATGCACCAAAAATAAAAAAATCATTCTCCCACTGAGCCTTCCTACCTCTCACCCAACAGACCCCTGCCACCTTCTTTGTTATATAAGATGACATGTTTCCTCTCTTCTTTATAGTCACAGCTTTAAGTATCACTGTTCTGCAGATAAGCTGGAAATAAAGTTGTGTGCAGAAAACCAAGCGAAACAGTCAAACAGGTTGGAAGGAAAATAAATGTTGCTTGAAAAATAGAAAGAAAATTGACATCACAAGACAATTTCTAAAAAGTGAGGAGCTTTCCTTGGCCTGTGTCCCCCACATATGCTCACTGCATGATGTGAGGGGTGCAAGATGGAGATGAAGGGACCCCAGGGCACACATGTGCACCCCAGGCAAGGAAGCGTCACCCCAACAGACCCCTCCTCCTGTGGTAGCATGAAATGGTTCGAGGTTTATTCTCCCACCTTCAAGGGCGTGAGGGGAAAGACAGTGAGTGTTTTCATCTAGCACAAGCTGGGAACTGCAGCCCGAGGCAGCTACAGGCTTAAAATAACAATAGCTATTTGCAGTTTAAGGCTCAAGAAGAATGGTGGTTTCTAGACATTTTAGTTATTTGTAGTAAATACTAAGGTACGAAGCTAGTGCCATGAATTTGTAAGAAACCAAACCACTGTATAAAAGATAGAAATTCACAGTCCATTTCCCACTGGCTCCTCATTTATTTCCATCAAGACAATCCCTTCTAATCCCAACTCACATCTTCCACCTAAGAAAAAAGGGTAGGGTGATTAATCATTTGCACACATGATTAATAGCAGAGAAATTAAAAACAAATAGAAATAATAGTTTTTGGCAGTTCTTAATTGAAAAACATTTTACAAGTTCAGAGAAAATGGCAGTTTATAAAAAGACATTCAGCAAATTCTATTTGAAATATGCTTATGGAAACCAAGAGAATAAAGGTTAGAATAAAAACCTCACCTGAAACTCAGAAACAACCTTGCACTAGAAACAGCAGAGCATCTATTTGGACGCGATAGCAAGAGGACACTGGGGTTACCTGCGGGCACCGAGCCGAGCTGCACTGGCCAGCAGGGCATTGGCGTAGCCTGCTACTAGCTTCCCTGTGCTTGGCGGAGTGAGAGAGCAGCCTGACCTGTGCAGAGGTGCAGCTGACGGCTGGCGCTGGCCGGCAGAAGCCTGGGCGAAACCCCGCCATGCGCGAACACCCGCCTGAGAGCCGTAGAGACTGGCAGATTCGCCTACGTCTTCACCTGGCGTGGGTTAGTGCAAACGCGTGAGGAGGTGCTCCAAAAGCTGTGAGACTCTTCTAAAGTCAGCATGACCATTTATCAGGGACCATTTTGCTAAGTGAAGTAAGCCAGGAGAAAGATAATGCTGCATAGGAGGAGGGGGGGAGGGAAAGGCTCAGTGGGCGATGCCTGAGGCTTCAGAAGGGGGTGCGGTGGCTGGGAGCGAAGAGGAGAAGGGGCCCAGCGGAGGAAGGCCGGGGCTTTGACGGAGGGTGGGATGTAGAGGTGTAAATCTGACGATGTCGACTGATGGAAAGCAACATTATCTCAGTAAATTAAAACTTCACAAAAATAAAAATAAGTCTCATCTTCCTCAGGTTCTTCATTTCTCACCGAGTGTGTCACACCGTCGAGCTGGTGACCACACGCCATTTAGCTCTGGCGCGCTGGGAGCTCTCTGTAGGCTACTTGTCTTATTGTTTTCTTGAAGTAGTGTTGGGTTACAGCACCGTGTGTTCGAGGAGTCAGCTCCATAGCCCTTGAGATGCAGTTCCACACCCTACTCACCACCCAAGCACCCAGTGCCCACACCTGCCCCCCAACACCCACACCCTTCTCCTCGGCAACCTGGATTCCGAGATCAGAATCCAAGGGCTTGTATTGGTTAGTTTGGTCCACACCTTTGCTTTGCTCCCTTAACGTCCCTGATGTGAGCAAAATCATTCAGTGTTCGTCTTTGTCCTGGCTTATTTGCTTCAAACTGTGTCTTTCAGTGGATGGCTTTTTGTCCTTTTGGGGGGAGAATATGCATGAATATTTTTTGTTCCTAACTTTGGGGTGAGAAAAGGAAATGGAGCCTTATCTAATCTGCCTTTCACTACCAGGCAGCTCTCCTAGATTCCATCAGACACAACCAAACATGCGTGGAAACAGGCCCAGCAGGGTGCTGGCAAACATCTGACCTACTAGAGATTCATTTTTATTATATTGAGCCCCCCCTCCCCCATTAAACTGTAAGCATCATATGGGCAGGTACTTTCTTTCATTTGCAGCTGTAACCACAGGAATCAGCTGCAAATGAACACTAGATTTTGTTAAGTACTGAATGAAACAATGTTGGAACTTGTGAAACGGTATCCCGTTCAGACAGCAACTACTCAAAGGGATTCCTAGACCCCAGAAATTACTGTCAGAAATCCAGAATACCCACCCAGGTGTGCAGGAGTTAAGGTCAGAGCAGAAATTAAGCGTACAAAAAAGGACTTAATTGGTTCGACGGCAGCAAGAGTTAACATTTTCCAAGCAAAAATTCGTGTTATATTCAGTAGCTCTATAATTTATCTAACCTTGGCTGTGACAGGCATCTTCAGAATGATAGCTGACATTTGCAGAAAACGCCACAGGCCACAAAGTTTCACACTTACTACTTCATTTGGTTTGGTGTTGACAAAAACCATGTAAAAGTCATGAAGACATTTTCTCAGTTTTTCTAATGAGAAAACCAAGCTTCGGGGAGTTTCAGTGACTTTTCAGGAAACCACTGGACCTGAGATGAACCCGGGTCTCGGTCAGGGCCAGTAAGTGTCACTCTGTAAAGGCAGTGACGCTGTCATGCCCATCAGAGTAGGAGAATGTCATCACCTGCTTTTAGAGGTCCTGTAGGTAGCTGATGTGTTTATTCTAAATAGCATGCCTGCTCGGGCAACATTTTATGATGTTTCTGACTGGTTTTCTTGTTAGAATTTCTACACCCGCAGTTGAAAATTAATGCCACAGATCTTCTAGGCAAAAGACACATTCTAGCTCACATCATATCTCTAAACGTTCATTTACAATCTTTTGCCTTTCTAGGAAAGAAAATAGGTACTTCAGCCACCTGCAAAATTGACTTGGCTTTGTTTATTAGTGATTTTTATTCTCTTTTACCTATTTTAAAGGTAGAAATATAAAAATTCATATAAGCAATAACATCAAAAACTGCATAGCATCCCACAAAGAGATTACATTGCCACATGAATATTTGTGGATGTACCTCCAACGCATATGATACTAGATATGACATACACATCTTAAAATACATGCTGCTCCGTAATCTTTTCTGAATTTTTATCATATAGAAATATTACCCTGTGATTTGAATATTTAGAAGTCAATTAAGATTTTCAAAGCATTTAAAATTTGCAGATAAGTTCTTATCAACTAATATACAAAATTTATGATTTTTGTAACAAATAAATAATAAACTGTTACTTACATATTAAAACAAACAGAAATGTCTGTAAAAAAAACCCAAATGAACTGAACAAAATACCCTAGGAAGTTTATAAGACATAAGTTTAATATACAAATTAACACTTTCCTATAGACCAACAGTGAAAGAGTGGAATTGAAAATTAAAAACACAATGCCATGCATGTTGGTGCCCAAGAAAATTAAATACTTAAAAATCTTACAAGACCTACACAGTCTATATACCATATATAGTATATGATATATATACCATATGTGTTGTTCTAACATTTTTTTTAAATTTTTTTTTAAGATTTATTTATTTATTCATACAGAACTGGGGTACAGGCCAGAGATATGGAGGGCGAGAGGATTCACCAGGGACAGAGTGGGCAGCAGAACAGGCAGATGATCAAAGTACACTGCTGAGGGGAGCAGCGGGCGGGTCAGGAGAGGTCTGCCTCGCCATGTGGAGCTCCCCCAGGCCGGGGATCGAACTCATGCAGCGGAAGTGGCTTAAGCTTCTTAGTGCAGTGCTTTAACCCGCTGCGCCACCAGGAAGGGCCCTGTTCTAACATTTTTTCCTGAATTTTTTTTCATTCAGAAAAAGAAATATTATCTTGTCATTTGAACATCTAAGAATTGATTGGGATTTTATAAGCATGTTAAATTTACAGCACCTCTGCCTAGCTGACAACCCTGTGGCTTTCAGAGTGCTTTTACCAGTTGCTCGGATCTAATAAAAGAGGGTAGGGTGGCTGTGATAAGATTGGAAATAAACCTTTGTCACCTGGACAGCAACATCACAAAAAATAGTGACTTTCCAGGTAACAAGCCCTTGAGCTAGGTTCACTGCATGTTACTTAAGTCTCACACTCCATAAGGTTGGTATGTTATATCCGGTCTGCAAATTTTAAAAAAAGGATGACTTCATCAGTGACCTGATGAAGTAAAAATACAAGTAAGTTGCTTTTTTGTTTTTGTGGAGATTTCTTTAAAGATACATAGCGTTGTAGTTGGATGAAATCCCACTTCTTCATTTTTGCTTTTGTTTCCCTTGTTGTTGGAGTTACACACCTAGATATGTCTTTCCAGTAGATGTCATGTAGCCAACACTTTCTTTTAAGTATTTTATGGTTTCAGCTCTTATATCCAAACATTCAATTTATTTTGAATTAATTTTTTGGATGGAGGACAATGAAATACTACACAGCTATTAAAAAGGACAAAGTAGTGCCTTTGGGGACAAAATGAATGGACTTGAAGGGGATTATGCTAAATGAAATGAGTCAAAAAATGAAAGATAGAAATTAGGTGGTTTCACTTATCTTACTGAAAACCAGATTGGCAAAGTAAACGAAAAAATTTTAGTGAAATTACAACCTGGTTACCAGACGGGACAGGAGGAGGGAAGAAAGGAAAAGGGAAGGATAGAAATAGAGCATTGATATGGGAGGACTGCTGGAGAGTGAAAGAGACATGTCTACATATGGTGGAGTAAAAAATCTAACCTCAAAGTTAGACAGACATGTATACAATCAACACATTTAATTAAAGAAAAAGGAAGTACGGGGCTGAGCAAAGTTTCAAGCCAAATCTGTTTAACTCAGAAGTCCACAGAATTCTAGCACTGGCTGACTGAGGACAATCAACAAAAAATCAAATTAGACTGGTAATGTAAAATTCTGAATTTCTGGCAAAGATACATTCTTTCACTTAGCTTTCAGAAAAGGCAGAACTGGAATATTGTACACTGTTTCAGCTGAGTATCCGAGTTCTGACAAGAACAACATAAAACAACCATTATAGGCCAAGTATGAAAGAAAATGAGAAAAATTGATTTTCAGAACTATTTATTTTCACCTAGAGCTGGAACTGATATTAAACTCTTATTTATTTGAGGTATGGAATCAGACATATTGCCATGAGGTGTATATGATGATCCCCATGGTACTGGGAATGTATTTCAGAGTAAACAGAATAATTCTGAACTTGATTTAAAGAAAAAACGCTTTGAAAAACCTGCCTGTGATGGAGAAATACTAAAAATTCTTCTTCAATTTCTTTCCTTCATACTGATTAGTGAGTATGTTTACATTTCTCAGACAGTGAAATGATCGCTGCAGGTCTCCACTTGCTCGTGTGTTGTACGCTTTGGTGCTGCTGGACAGATGCACCATGGCAAGCTCATCTCCTTTGCATGGTGTGGGTCACACTTGAATCACTGGGCTTGAAAAAAAAGACAAAATTTTGCTGTGTGCTTTTTCTCTTGGGAGGGTAAATATTTTAGAAGTAAAAAATGAATCGAAGTGAGAAAAAAGCAAAGGAAAGATACGTTTTATGTTGTTAACATAAAAGGAAGTAAAATGAATCTTGTCCTGAAAGATCAATAATACAAATAAATTCTGCTATCTCTAAGGCAAACTTTCCCAGTACGTAAAAATGAAAAAAAGAAAAGAAAACCTTTTAAAAACAACATGTTATTTTTTAAAGAGCTGCTTTTGCATATATCAAAATACATTATAAAACTTTATTAACCGAAACTAGATGGGATATTAGAAATAAAAAATAATTGATCAAAGAAAAAGAACCTGGCAATAAACCTATACATATATGAATCAAGGGTATTGGAATAAGTGACTATTTGCATGGGGGAAAAAGTCAGTTAGGTACTCTACATCTTATAAAGAAAAATATATAGATATATCACAGCTTGAAGTTTAAAAAAGAAGGAAAGGGGGCCCTTCCTGGTGGCGCAGAGGGTTAAAGCACAACACAAAGAAGCTTAAGCCACTTCCGCATGAGTTTGATCCCCTCCAGCCCGGAGGAGATCCACATGGCGAGGCAGACCTCTCCTGACCTGCCCGCTGCTCCCCTCAGCAGTGTACTTCGTAGATCTGCCTGTTCTGCTCCCCATTCTGTTTCTGGTGAATTCTCTCACCCTCCACATCTCTGGCCTGTACCCCAGTTCTGTACGAATAAATAAATAAATCTTTAAAAAAAAAAAAAAAAAGGAAAGGGAGGGAGAAAAAATTCAAAGTTATTCAATGAAGTTTTAGTCATGCAGCAAGTCTTCTAAAAATCACACACATACACACAAACCATGTGTGTGGGCAGGGAAAGACTAGACAATTTGATCCCAACAAAATTTAAAACATAGACATCATATTCAATATTTTAAAACATAGACATCATACAATATCAAAATATAAGCAATGAACAAGAAGAAAATTTTTTCACTGGAAGCAAATCAAGAATTGCTTCCTAAGTAAACACCTATCTAAAAACATTACCAAAAAAAGATATACTGTAGGGGGAGAAATGAGCAAAAGAAATAAATAGGAAAATTCACAAAGATAAAATTCAGCTGATTCATAAGATATAAAACAGTGTTCAAACCTCAGACCATGAAGCAGATGCATATTAAATAAGAATGAGGCCATATTTGTACCCATTTGGTTTGACTTGCAAAATTTCAGGCTTGAAAATGCCAAGTGCTGGTGAAATTGTGGTGGGGGGGTCACACCCTCAAGAATTGTTGATAGACGCTGGAGTGTAGATTAGAAAAGCCACTTCAAGGTGTTTAGTAAAGCAGAAGCTAATCTACCCTGCTCCTTAAGAAAAAATACTCATGTGATTAGTACACAAAGACTTTTTTATTTCAAAATTTTGAATTGCCCAAAGGGGAAGTGGATAAATAAAGTCCAGTACATTTTTATGTTAAAGTACAATGCAATCGTATAATCCATAACTCCTGTTTACTCAACTGGCCGGGAGCCTGATTCATATCCTCCATCTGTCAGGCAACTGACCCTAGAATTTATTATCTAATATGTTTTTCCACTTTAAGAGAAATAAAGTAGATCTACAGGTATGCATGAATCATGTTTAAGATGTATGTCCACCAAGTGGACCAAACCAATGTTTGTAATGAAATGTACATGTAATGTACCTGTAATTGTGATGTAATGGAAATGTAATGGAAAGGAACATACATATAAAAGATTCCATTAAAAAATAAAGTATGTAAGATAAAGCACAACCAGGAGTAGCTACCGTCACCTTTTAGTGGGGTCCTTAGAAAGTGCCTTCAAGGTGTAGGAGATCGCCTACTCAGCCTTGTGAGGACAGGGCCTGGACACCAATGTAGGTCAGAGTATGTCCTACTTTGCAAGAGGCAGGCACATTTCATGCTTAATGCTATGGTAGAGCTATGGAAAGAGCTGGGGCTCCCACCTTTGCTCAGTACCCGTACCCCTACTTCAGTGCAGGTGTATTTAATCTGGAAACTCCCCTTTCTTTTCTTCCTTCTTATTGGCACCCACTTCTATCTTTCCCAGCTGCTTCACTTTCCCATCCCCTTCCTCCAACACCCAATTTCAGTTAAGCAGAGAAAGGAGAATTGCATAAGAAAATTGGTGATAAGAAAGCAATTCTTTTGCTGACCCTGTTCCCACCGTATAATAAGCAGCACTATATGTAATGTGTGTAATATAAGCAGCAGTTTCATAACATATCCTATCAAAAATTTCAGAATGGAAGAACTTTTTCTGTGTTCAAAACTATGGAATCTTACTCTGAGATTTATAAGACCCCCTGCGTTGAAGTCAGAGTCCTTTCTCCGTCTGCATCTCCCCTCCAAGAATTCCAGAACATGTCTGACAAACTACACAGGTCTGATTCACCCCACATTCCAGAGAGGTCTAGTCCAATTTTCACATGGGTTTCCTGTTCCTAGAGAACAGATACATGTCTCTAATTTGCTTTTTGTTTTTGTTAAGATAACATTAAAAAAATAAAATAACATTGACTTACCAGATTCATTCTTTTTTTCCTGAGAATGGGAAGAAGGTCATGTCCATATTTCTTACCCAAATATTAATTGAAGATGAAATGAAGTATCAAATCACAAAATGGTCAGGGATCAAGGTAGGGGTTTATGTAGAAATTGGAAAATATGTCATCAAATTTCGACCCAACTATGTGAACCCAGAATCAATCTGTTGAAGTCGAGTCAGACCATCCATTTCACTTAGAGGCCTGGGTGTAGGTACATGACTTGGATGAAATTCATATTGTACCTTGACTCTGAAACTGCATAGGGTAAGCAGTTTCCCTAAAACAAGAGAGTAGCCAGCCACAGGGGAATTAAAATTGAAAATGGTGTCAAATAGCCCAAAATGACCAGAAGCACAGCCTCATTTTGTTAGCACTTGAAAACCAAGTGTTGTCCATTTGGGAAGATGAGTTCCACAGATGGTGGTGTTTTGTGACGTGGATCACATGGTGAGTTTTTGCCTAGTGGCCCGATATATTGGTCTTCATTACTGTACTTAGTCTACATTTCCCCCCTTGTCCAGAAATTCATATGCTTAAGAAGTCCTGCTCACTCAAGGAGGGGGGAGGAGAGAGCGACTTCTGCATTTGACAGGCCAACCAGCCCATATCTCTTCCCCCCCAGAGACCCATCTGTGCAAGAGTTGAGACAACTTGGAAACTGGAAGATAACGGTATCAGAATGACTCCTCTGGGCAGGAAATACCCATCTTGAGTTACACCTTCATCTCCTGCTCCACCCCACTGTGGTCAGGTCTATTTTATAGCAAGAGGCTTAGAGAGAAAAAGAACTAGTTGATTGATGTTTCTAAAAACTTCTGAAGTAGACCTCGCCTCGGGCATGATAGCATTCAGGAAATCAAATGAGGGTGTTCTTGTTGTGTCGTCTCCACATGGTTCCCCTGCTTTCACTCAGAGGCCAGACACCTAAAGGACACAAAGCCAACCTGACATTCCCCAGCTGAGCAAGCTCAGGGAAGATGTGGTCCGCCCCCAGGCCCTGCCTCACAAAGGTATCTAGTGAGGCATGTCAGTCAGCCCAGTGGGCCAAAATATTCCGCAAAATGAAAGGCAGAACTAGTCCTTGATTTACTCCCCCTGTTTAAACAGGATGCCGGGGGCAGTTTAACCAAGACCCCGTTGAGTTGTTCCAACAGAATGCTTTGAAGTTTACCTAGAACGTCTTGTCTTGAGGTCAGAAATTATATTTTCTTCAACCTTATATGACTTTGATGGGTCATGCAATCCTTGGAACAAAACAAATATTCAGTAGAATGTGTCCGTGGTAAGTAAATTATCATTTGAACAAATACAATCCCTTTTAAATGGGAAATCTGCACTCCATTTCTGTGATGAAGTTGCTTGTTGCCGTTCACTTCTCATGCCAAGAATAATAAGAAAAGTCAACTAAAATTCAGAAGGAAAAAGAAAAAGTGATTTGTTTGAAGCCACTGGAGAGCTTTCAAGGCAGCGAGAGTTGAGGAGTCAAGACCGCAGTGAGAGGGGAAATGTAGGATGGTGAAAAAAGCCACTTTCCTGGGCACCTGCCAGTTCGAGCTCTGGGCTGAGAGGATAAGATTCCTTAGCCACCTCCACAAGAACAGATAAATGAAACAAGTGCTTTTTAACCTCACACGCATGGGCAGGCAAAAAGTAGAGTTCAGTGCTGTCAAGGCAAGGAACTGTTGGGAGAACCTGGGGAAAATGGCAAGGAAACTTCTAGAACAGACTGGAAAACTGGCAGTCCATGTCCTATGTCATGAAACATTTGGTGAGCTGCCATGTGAGTGATTTGAAGATAAAGGATGGGCCTCATCAATTTTTGAACCTGATTTCTGGGAGAATATTTAAAACTATCAGCTGGTTAGCAGGTACTACAAGAAAGAGGACTTAGAGAAGAACACACACACATTTTACAAAGAGAATTCTGCATACAGGGAGACCAGAGCTTGTGCGCATCTCATCCCTCAGTCTACAAACATATTCTCAAAGGAAGACAAAACTTCAAGGTAAATATAAAATCGAGGGGTGGCCCTGAGACTTTTATTAATACCTTTTAAAGAAGTACATCCATGCTTAATGGGGGTTCCCAGTTAGACAAAAGAACTTTCAGGAAAGTTTAGGGTGTTGTCCCTCAAAAACCCAACACACCCCAAGTAGCAGTGGGTAAGTGTAAAGAGGCACAATCTCATCAGAATTGTGCCTCTCTGCTCCTCATCTTAAATTACCTCCCTCCAGGATTTGTAAAAGCCCCTGGGCTTGGCCTTGACTAGGTAGGAGTCAGGAATAGCTCCTCATCTCCATCACATGGCACTGCACCCTCTTTAAGCAAGCCAGAGATGTGACAGAGCGCCCTGGTGGGGTGGCAGTGGGAACCTGCTTTAAATCTTTTCACACTGATGTACATCACTATGTCTACCAGTTAACAAACCAACAGCAGGAAGGCAAGTGGCCCTGGGATTATAATCTGAGACCGGAGATTGGAATAATCAAGACATTCCAAATTCAGGGCGGGGCAGTTGTTGACAGAGAGCCAGAGAGAATGGCACTTTTCAGCATTGTGCCTCAGAATGCTGAGGAGAAGCCTGAATAATTCACTTCATCACTTGAGAAGGAGAGGTATGCACAGAGGCAGAACTACCCTCAGCCCTCACCTATGCCTCCATGCCATCATCTTTGATAATCAAACACTTTCATTTCCCAAGAGCAGCACCTGGCTTTTCAATTACTGGCAACACCACCGGTCAAATGACAGACACAGACCCGCTCTTGTGAACTCACTTGAAAAACTCCGTTTTGATCTCTCTAGCCAGAGGCAACAGTTAATAAGTTTCAAACACAACAAGCTCCTGAGATTCTAGTTTTTCTCTTTCTTGTTTAGAAAAACAAGGATGAGATGAAAATAAATACAAAAATCCTACCAGGGAAATATTAGATTTCTGGGTCAGAATATTTTTAAAAAATGCTTAATATAAATAATACTTTCTCACAGAAACAAAAAAAAAAAAAAA